>NC_056604.1:11125322-11725322 GCF_018340385.1 Cyprinus carpio | reverse complement strand
AGACTTATAATGGTCACATCAGTGTCTTACTGCTTTTCGCTTGCCGTCCTTCTGGTAGAGCCATTTGACGGAGGCCTGCGGGGATCTTGGCTGGCACTCCAGGAACGTGCTGCTTCCCTCAACCCCAAACTGCACTGTCTCCCTCAGACGCTTCTCTACTGAGAGGGTCAGAGAAGGGCCACATTCAAGTTTCTGAAGATCGCCTGCATCATCATTCAGTAAATGAGAGGCTGTTTACAAACCTTTAGCATTGAATCCTCTGCACTGCCGTAGAGGATCTCCGTGTTTGATATCTTGCCTTCTGCTTCTCCTAAAGATTCATTTACAAATGATTTCATGGTTAAAAGCTTAATGACTATTTAAACTGTGAAACTGCAGTTAATGAGACCGTTTTTTTCTATTCTGTTTCTCTTCAGCACATCTGATGAAGACCAATATGCATTGTACATGTACTGACCATGTTATCAGCATTAAAACAGACAATTAATGAAGTCAAGAAACTCATCTGAACACAGTTTGGACCATGGACCACCCAGTGGGGTAAATGAATGTGGTCTGACCTCTTGGTAGCCGGGGTGAAAGCAGAGCAGTGTTCTCCATCCCAGGCACAGTAGGGGTCGCGGGCCAGGCAGCAATCTGAACAGGCCTTGCCATAAACGGCACACCTGTGGAGGGACACCTGGGTAAGACCCCTTTCTGACGACACGTACAACTGTTGCTGTAAACCACAAGAGACAAAGAGAAAAAGCTGACTGATTTGAATACTGATTTGTATTAGTGTCACAGTTTGAACATTAAGAAAATTTTATTTAATGCAGGATTGTTATCATATTAACTAAAACTTCAACCATAAAAAAAATTACTTGGAATTGTGTGTGTGTGTGTGTGTGTGTATATATATATATATTAAAATACCTAATAAAAGGCTAATAAAGGATTGTTATCATATTAACTAAAACTTCAACCATATATATATATAAAGGACAACAATTTACAAAATATAATATATAAAAATAATGATTTTACTACAACTATATTTACCCTTTTAGACGAAATCTTCAGAGTTTTGACAGCAGCTGGAGTCTGAAAAAAAAAATAGAGGGAGAAATTTCAAAACATTCAAAATCATGCGTTATGGTATTTTAGGGTAGTTCGTACCCAATAGCAAAAATTCAGCAAAAAATCTGTACTTCTGTACCTTAAAAACCTCAACCTCTTCCAAAATGAGCTCTTCTGTTGTGCTGATGTCTTTTGGTAAGACAATCACCTTCTGGACTGTGCCACGATCTAAAGTTCGAGGTGAATCAGGAGTAAACCAGATACCAGATCAGACTGCCCATGTTTTAGTAGCTGTACAAATTAGGTGCTTCATGTTGCAATGCTGCACTTTCTCATGCAACTTTAGGAAGAAATCATCCTGCTTGTAACTAATCAGAAAGAATCTGATATGATCAGAAATGTCTAACCTGTGCCCAGGAAGAGCACCTCGTATCTTCCATCCACAGCATCCACCAGATCCACAGCAATAGTGGTGAAACGGTAGTCAACTCCAGTCCTGACCACCAGTGGGCGCTTGTGTATTGGATATATAGATTGATACATCAGCGGATGGGCGCGTACAAAATTTACAGCCTCGTCAGAGAATGCTTTAGTGGTGTGGAGATCAGGGGTGAAGGTTCCTCCAGGACACTAAGCATATAAAAACATGCAGAAATCGCAATATAGAATGAAATATCAACAAAGAATTAATAAGGTACCAAACTGGATTTCATAAGCAATACTCACAGTCCCTGGGCGAGGGTAAGGAATTTTGCCAGTATAAGGTGTCCACTGGTAGTTGTGGCCATGTTTGTGAGAGAAGGGTCCATTGAAGACATTTCTGATGTCTGCCATTGAGTACACACACACAGCAGAGCCTTTAAACACAGAGCTAGAGAGAAAAACAGAGAAACAGCAATGGCATCATAACTCATTTAACAAAAGACCATCAATATAAACACTGACCTGAAAGGAATAGAGATGTTACACTCTACAGAGGGATTTCAAAGCTAAATAATCAGTTAGATACATTAAAACTCATTAAAATGCTCATTTTATTGATTTTGCTTACTTTAGTAATATTTATTGCTTCACAATGAAATAACATGTTGTCAACGGCTCTTTTCCATAAAACAAAACAAACGTGTGACCGTCAAGCTCTGAAGAGACAGAAAAGTAACAGAGATGTAATTTTATTTGCCTTTTGGAATAAGTTTTTCATATGATATCCAAGGGTAATATTCCATATTATATTCATTTCCATACATTAAATGGGAAAATGTAAAGTTAATTTTTGAGAGGAAAAAGCTATATATATTCTTTTATGAAAGTAAGTCAAAAGTGTTTGGAATGGTTGAAGGCCAGTATATAATGAAATCATTCTTATTTTGGGTTTGGGAAGATTTTTTTTAAATTCATGGCAACCAAGGATATATTTATTTTACTGAATTAATCATTAATATTTCTTTAGCAGATATTACCCCAGTCTTCAGAAATCATTTTAATATGCTTATTTGGTGCTCAGGAAATATTATTAGTGTTATTATTAATGTTGAATACGGTTGTGCTGCTACCTATTTTTGTGGAAACCATGTTCCTTTTTTCCAGGATTCTTAGATGAATAGAAAGTTCAAAAGAACAGCATTTGTTTGAAATAAACTTGAAAATAAATATATTTTTTTGTTTTAATTTTTGTTCTATTTAATTTTTTATTTTTTGTTTAAGTATTACTTTCTTTCTGACTACACAGTTTTTAGATCTGTGTATGAGAGGTTTTCTCACCCAGCTGTGGAGAACACAGCATACACAATGGGGTTCCGTTCATCATGGGTCCTCTGGATGAAAACATCTCCTTCAAAACAAACAGACATCAGGCATCAGAGACAGACAGAGAGCTGATTAAGAACATGCTATGATCATGTTGAAGAGAAAAACATATGCCGTACTCAGTTCATCAAAGTAAGTCTCAACACCATCTGCACCAATCACAGAACAGACCAGTCGTGCTTTGAGGAACGTTGTCCACTTATTCACCAATGACCTCTGACCTCCATCATCATTCTAAAAGGGAAAGCACACAAACACAAAAAAAGGATTAGACTTTAAACAAACCGTGGGTTCATCTGATTAACATAATGATTTGCATGACAAAAATCAACATGCTTAAAAATTGATTATTAAGTCAGAGTGTGGCTTAAGAAGTCAAGTCTTGTGTCTAGCATCTGGATTTTCTCACCAGACAGACTCGGCCTACTCTGGCGAGGACACTTGGAGCACTGCCCCCCGAAGCATCCAAACTCTTCTCCCGAAAGAAGAAGTAAAGTTTATCATCATTCTTCTCTGCACTGTCTGGAATCTTCTGGATTTTTATAAACACAGGCTCTGATGGAGAGATAAAGGCATTTGTAAAGAGATAAAACGGAAAATATTTGTCACAGGACTGTCTTTTCATTTGAATCACTTCACTCCTCTGCTTATATCATACCATTCAACCATCGGGAATCATACTGCTCGGTTCTAACAGCAGGACGGTCTCCCAAGGTTCTGAAGATGGCTGGATCTGTACCCATAAAGTCCACATGTACTCCAGCATACAGGTTCCCATCTGAAGAGGGTAGAATGAGTGGAATGTGGAGAGAAAGAGATCATGATGGATGAAGACTTGCTAAATTTATACTACTGGCCCATTTATACTGTTTAAAAATTTCACACAACGAAGTGCTTAACAGAATAGTTCCCACACTTTTGACCAAGGAATTTCCAGGACTCCAGTCGATCAAGGTCACTGGTTAAGTATTTTTAAAAAGATTTCAGAAATATTCCATTTCCAAATCAGGTACTAAAGCCTTTAAATTTATAGATTTACACAAAGAGTATGTCTTTGAAAGAAACTGATACTTTTATTCAGCAAGGATCCAAAAAAGACGGTAAATACAAAAAGACATATTGTTACAAAAATGTGTTTTTCAAATAAATGCTGTCCTGTTGACCTTTCCATTAATCAAAGAATCCTGAAAAAATATCATAGTTTCCACAAAAACATGAAGCAGCACAAATGTTTTCAGCATTGATAATAAAATACTGTTTCTTAGGCAGCAAATTAGATATTAGAATGATTTCTGAAGGATCATATGACACTGAAGACTGGAGTAATGACTTGAGTAATGGCTTCAAAATCACATTTGTGCTTTTTGGAGCTTGACTACATGCTTTTATTATGAGTGAAACAAGAGAGCAGGAGAAAGAGAGAGTCTCACTTATCAAAGCTGCTGCATTCTCCTGGCGGGGATCGTAAGGAGACTTTCCTTTTCCAGAGTCCACATAACCAGGAACCAGCCGGAACAGGTATTCCTACACAATCACACACACAACTTAGAAGTAAAAAATGGTCTGTAGTGCGGAGCTAACTGTCATAGGTTTTATACATGTAAAAAAGATGAAATATTAACCAAATTATTCAAAATTTCTATAAAAAAAATGAATTGAATAAAAATAAATAATATTTTATAAGAGTTTTTTTTTGTATTGACCATCTTTGTTATTGCTGATGAAAAAAAAAGCTTGTCTTCTAATTTCATTGACAAGATTAACACTGCTGTATTGTAAACATTATGTGTGTACCTCAGCTCTCCAGCCTCTGTTGAGAAAGGTGCAGATGGGTTTATAAGCTCCTGTGCCGCAGGTGTACAGGTGAGTCCTGTTCCACGGCTCAATCAGACGCACAAAGTTAGCACACTCTCCCTGAGAACACACACACAAGTGAGGAAAAACAATGCATTTTAGCAGCGTATATATTTCTGTCAAATGATTCAATACTGAATAAAAACAAGACTGTAAAAGTGTACCTGTCCACCTTTGCCAGTTAATTTACACTCCCCTTTTCTTTGTGCTGTTGCTGGCCAGTGTATCTAAAAACACACAAACCTTAAAATACTATACCATAATCACTAAAAAAGTAGTAAACCACCGAACTACCATACAATTGGAATGGTCTGGGTTCAATTACAGTAAATTACTACTTAAATTAACTCAAAATCCACGTTTTTACAAATTTCTTACATAAGAAAAGAATTAAAATAACTGTATAGTGTCTTACGATAAGGGGTTCTTTATTGACATTTTGCATGTCTAGAGAGACCAGATATTCACGGCTGCCCAGGTAGAGCCGGCCTTGGTCTTGGTCCATATGCAGGATTCTGTAGTCGCTGGTGTTGAAGGAGAAACTGAACGGCCGTATGGTTTTTGTCTCCAGTAACTCTGAATGAAAGAAAGAAAATATCAGGTCAAAGCAGTTAGCATCAACAAAATCTTTATTAAAAGTACCAGTTACCAGCAGTAGTTCATGTATGGATGCATTAATTCTTCTGAAATTATCCATGCATTAGACTGTTTGATTGTTTAAGGTTTTCAGTGGAGTCTTTTCACATTTCTGGGTTTCGCAGAAGTGGAAGTCGTCATACAGTGATTGGGTAAACTTTTATAGTGGTGAACAGGAGACCACAACAAATATATTTTTTGCATTTCCATTAGTTCAAACAGCAAAAGAAGAACTCTACAGGAAGGTTTTTAAAAATGAAAATATTGAAACCTTTGCAGGATTTATGATTCTGATTCATTGAACACATCCTCAAAGTTTGTGAAAAGGGTCTTTTCTTCTTCTGCACACCTTTCAGTTCAACCCTTCTTGTTGTCAGAGCCTGGGACAAAATGTTTTCTTTTAAATTTAATTAAATACTACTTCATAATACATAATACTACTATAATAATGTGTATATTATATATATATAGATATATATATATATATATATATATATATATATATATATATATATATATATATATATATACACACACACTATACGTACACATATATATATATATATATTAAATAATTTAAGTCAATGCAGACCTCTTTGTCATGTTTTACATTAAGTAATTAAGAAAAATTATAAAATGCAAATATATATAAAAAACAAAAACTAATTTTTATTTATTTTAAATGAGATTTTATCTTTATCTGTCATATTTTTCACACAGCAGGTGTTGGTGGTTTTTATCTCTCTCTTTTTCTTTCTCTCTGAGGGAGGACACAAGGGAGAACAGAGCAGGTGCAGAGATGAGAGACGGCTTCAGCTGTCTGAGCACGCTGTGCTCCAGTGTACCAAGTGTCTGTTCCCCGTCTCTATCACATTCAGCCACTAATTTCCCCAAAGACACATCACCAATTAAAGCTGTGTGTTTACACCAAATATTTAGTGTTTCCATCCATGTTCAGCTAGCTTTAAATGACAAAAACATAATCACATACATCACACAACAATAGTGCAAATGTTGGCCAGGGAATGAGGAGAAGCTAGTTGACATTAAACATAAATCTGAGGTTAGGAATACGTGCTGACATCGTTGCCCTCTGAGAGTATGAGAGTAAGTGTGTGATTTTAGCGGAGCGGAACAGTGCAACTGACACAGACCGAATCTATAAATTACTCCATGTTAGCTTCATACCACAAACCACTTTGATCTCAGAGGTATTACTGTGCTCTCGTCCAAACGCCTGTCCAGCGTTACACATTGGATAAACAGAAATAGAACGGGGCCAGTGACAGGAAGGTCAAAGCAAAGTACGTGGAAAAGGTTTTAGATAATGTATTAAATAAAGACATGATTAACCTCTTGTTTAAAAGGAAACAATGGTCTGAATGAAGATCCTACCTAAATAACATTTAGTCATTCAGACAGATGTATATGAGATCACATGTGAACGGTTGAGATGCCACATATGCTCTCAATGTGTGTGTCTGCACATGTGTATTAAGTGTGGTCCTCAGGGCTCTAAGTAGGTGGCGAAGTGTACTTGTGTGTATGTGTGTGTGTGTGTGTGTGTGTGTGTGTGAGTGTGTGGTTCTGGCAGCTGTGTGGGTGATCCTCCAGTCATGTACAGAATCTCCCTGGCCCGATCCACAGGGGCAGGCTGGGATTCCAGACCGCTCACTGCGCACTGGGGCCATGGATCTATTCTCAGCGCACTCTCTCATCCCCGTCCAACAAGCTTCATCCACAAAATCCACTATCTTTTGGCAAGTGAGGCCAGCTCGCTTTATTCAGTAAGGAGGCACCTGATAGCCTGTGGACATAAGGTCAGACCTTGACCTTTACCACTGTACAAACAATCTGAAGCACTCACATCTGAAAGAAGTGATGGGAAGTGATGTCATTTGAGAGGTCGTTAGCGCAAACAAGTGCTGACAAGGAACTGACACAAAGTCATCAATGTTTGAGTTTGCTTAGAAAAAAGCTTAGAATTGATAAAATATTATAACAAATGTTAATATACAACAATAATATATAAATAACAACAATAAATACATAAAAAATAAATGTATTATGAGGTTTTTAATATTTTAAAATAATAATTATAATAAAGTATTAGATATTTTTTGTTTTAGAATAAATTAATATTTAATAGTGTATTATATTTTGTTTAACTGTATATTCGATTTTTATACTGTATTAATTTATATTTTCTAATAAATAAATATCAAAAAAGTTATTATTAGTATTATTATAATAAATGAGTCTGATGTTTTTATTGTTCGTTTTATAATAAAATAGTAAATTATCTTACATTTAATTATGAATTATATTATATTGCATTTGATATTACATTACTGTCAGGAAGATGGACCGGTTTTGTTGTGTTTTTTCCCATTTGCTCCCCGTGACCCATTTTCTCCCTTGTTTGATTACGTTCATTTGGTTCAGGTGTGTCTTGTCTATTCCCCTCGTTTAGCACTGTATTTATAGTGTTGTCTGTCCCGTGTACCCAGTCCGGTATTGTTTGTTTCCTGTCTTCGTTTTGTTTGTCCTGTTTTGCCTGTTCTGTATTTATCTCCTTCTTTTTTTGTTATTTTTGTTCGTCTCAGTGATTTTTTGTTACAATTAGTTTTGTTATTTTATTATTAAATTTGATGTTATAAATATCTAAATGATAAAATCTCCCCATGATACATTAGATGTGTATCTCTGATCATTTATTAGGTGACGCATATCTTTTTGTGTTTTTGGGGAGCTCTGCTTCTAGTATTGTTTTCCAGCTGGCTGGACCAGTTGTGACTTTTGCCAGTGTTTGCCACGAGTCAAAATCAAATTTAATAAAATCACAATGGCATCGTTTAAGGAGGACAAAAGCAGTCAGATTTTCCACTCACAATGTCCCAATTGCAAACATTTAATGTTTGCCAAACCTAACTAGAGTGATGGTGCCAACAACAGACAGATCAGGTTTAAAGCAAGAAGGGGAGAAAAAACTGTTATAGCCTAGTTTTTATAACACGTTTAATGGAAAAGTATGGCATTTTGTATATTTTTCCAATTAATTATATGAATTATAGTCTTTTGCACATGGACATACGTCAGAACCATTAAAGCATTGCTGCTGAAGAGAAACGGCACCATCTCATTAAGTCAGAGAAACAGTTATGAAGAAGCAAAGGGGTCAAAAAGTAAAATATCTACTGAAAGGTACAACAAACTACACAGAAGGAGGTACTGTGAACTAAACTTGTCTTTATGCTCAACTGTAGCTGGAAATACTGAATGAAACACACACAGTTCACAAATCCGATTATCTCAATACATGTTTGAGAGGTTGTGTTTAATTCAGTGGGTCATTTTGACTCATTAGGGTCCCGGAGAAGTAGAGAAGAAGAGCACTTGAGTCCAGAGTTTAGCAGAGAGACTCTGTGTTTGTACCAATCTCTTACCTAATACACAAAGACAAGCTAATAACTGTGGAACATGCTGAACATTTGGAGTTGGGAAAAACTTCCCATTTATTAACAGCCACTCTGTTGCCTGTAATAAAATAAATAAATAAATAAATAAATAAAACCTTTTGCAATGTTGTGGGGAGGAATAAGGCGCCAGACCCCTCAATTAATGTGCAGTGGAAAACTGGATTTTATCCCTTAAGAGGCACACATCTGAAAACTTCATTTAAATTATGTATATTTTAATTATCGGAAAACTTCTCTAAATTATAACAAAACTCCAAAGACAAAGAAGCATCATGATTTGACTGAGAAACATCTAATAGCATAATTGAGTTGAACAAGGACATCTCATTAAAAAAATATGTCTAGAAGAGACTGGCATATTAGGAGCTGTGTCAGCATTTAAGTTCAGTCTGCTCAGACTGACTGTAGACACAGACTGTATAAAAAGTACAGCGAACTATCCACATCTGTATATTTCTTTTGGATTTCTCTAGTTTGAGCCTCGTCTAAACTCCTGCTGTGAGTAGGCCTTGACAGCTTCTTTCCAAAAGCTGCCGGTGATCTACCTCACTGACTTTATAACCCTCTGCCAAATACTTTTTTAGGAAATCAAAATATTTAGGTCATGAACTAAATGCACAAGGTTTCCATAAGGAAATTATTTTTTACTGCATTTTTAGTTATTTAGGAAGCTCAAAAATGACTTATGGAACACTAATAGCAATTTGGTTAAAAGAATGTTCCAGGTTCATTATAATTTAAAGAGACAGTTCACTCAAAAATGCTAATTCTGTCATCATTTACTCTCATGTCATTCCAAACCTGTGTGAATATTTTGAAAAATATCTCTGTGTTGTTTTTTGTCCATGCAGTAAAAGTCAATGAGTTCAATCAATGTTGTGACATGCCATCTAAAATATCTTCTTTTGCGAAAAAGAAAAAAAAAGTCATAGGCCTACAGGTTTGGAACGAGATGAGGGTGAGTAAATGATGACAATTTACATTTTTGAGTGAATTGTCCATTTAACTTGTACTGAACTATTCCTTTAATTTATATGCTCTAGTGTGCAGTGATGGATTCAGAATTATTTAAAGGAATAGTACACCAAAAGCAGAAAATTTTGTCATCATTAACCCTTGTTGCTCCAAACCAGTATGAATTTCTTATTTCTGTTAAACACGAAAGCAGATATTTTGAAGAACACTGGTTCAACAGAAGAAAGACTCATACAGGTTTGAAACAACTTGAGAGTGAGTAAATGATGACAGAATTTTAATTTCTGGGTGAACTATCCCTTTAACTGACTGTAGTTTCTGGATCAAGCTGAACCGCTGACCTTTACTGAAATCTTAACCGTTATGCTGCACCAAACATATTTCACTGCATAGCTCTATTTTAATCTGACATATAACAAGGGAGAGGGTTCAGATCACATTATTGTTCACATGCATCACATGTATCGTGAGCACGTAGGCCTGGCTGAGGACTGACGTGCTTGGTCACAACCATATGCTATTTTTACAAACTACTCCCTAGACTGCAAAGAACTATATGTTTGCCCACTACAGGTATTCCACTTTCACAGTTTGATTCTGTCAAACTTTATCACTGTACTTAACCAAACTGCCACACTGTGCTAACAATTTATCCATTTCTATACAAGTGGACCTCCTCCAAGTTTTCAAATATTATTTTCTATTTAACTTGTGGCTGCAAGCCAAAAACTCTGCAGGCTGAATGCCAGACTACTGGAAAAAAAGGTGAAGAGTATCATGAGAATCCTCACAGATCCGGCTTTTAATAATGTTGTAAAATCAGTTCCTCTGTGCCACTCCAACCTGTTTTTTTTTTAAAGGCCAAGATCATTACTTGGACATGGGAGACAAGCTCAAGGCCAGCATGGAAGAAAAAAATAGAGAGCATTTTTCAGAGGAAAGGACATCAGCTGAAGTGTCTCATTGGTAAGGAATTCCTTTTCTCCAGTTTCTCCAGTGAAGGAAATGTTGATTGTAGATGAAATGCAAAACTCTACATGACCTCATTATAAATGCATCTGCCAACAAACACTTTGCACAAGAAACTTGGATGGTCATATATGAGAGAGAAACCCATTTGTATTAATTTGCAAGGCTTTGATCCAATAACAAAGATAAGTTTGAACAACACAGTTGTATCAGACAAACGTGTTCAAGAAATACCCTCATTATTGCACAAGGCGCCCATTCTGTAAATCCTCCAGTGAAATAGGTCATTTATTTTTGATGTGAACAATATAATGTCTTCATATCTATTGCTATCAACACCACAAAGATTGACTAAAAGAGCTACATAATTCAACATAAGTGAACATTTTGCTCTACATTTATATGCCAAATCTGTCAAATAAACCTTTAGAATGGATTTATTTGGTGTTAAATGTAGCAGAGTCCTACATATGCATAATCAATGATCAAAAATACTGAATAAACAAACACTCAAGGTAGAGAACTTTATGAATGATTGGAGATTCAGGGCTGTGCAAAGATTTCTGTGTGATTCTGAAGTTGGAACTCATTCCCATAGACATTCAGGGGTCAAGCCATAAGAAAAATCATCTCCCATAGCTCTTTGTTCATCCACATACCCTATTCAAAAAAAGTTTCCCACATTTATAAGCAGACACTGCTGTCAGTTTTTAAGTGGCACTCTGGGAAAGTGGCCTAGTTCCAGAGAGAACTCACAGAACTTGAGTGTTACCTTCTAAATGCACTCAAGTCATCTTGGTCTTGAGAAGGAATGAGAGTGCCATTGTCTAGATTGATGAACAAACAAAGATTTCAAGAGTGTAAAACTGAATTATTTCCATTTAGATCCCCTGAATGGGACTCTCAAAATTTTTAAGCCCAACCCTGACCATAACTCAAACTTCATACCTGATCCTGATAAAGCCAGTGGCTCTGCTGAAGGGTGGAGACGGTTTCAGGTTGGATGACACTGGCTGAAGCCCCAAACATTCCTGTTGTCTCTGTGGCATTTTGGAGCAGGTTGCTGGCAGTGAGCCCTGTCATGCTTTGGGGGGCTTCCCTGTGCTTTGGCCGAGGTAAACACAGCAACCACACAAGCTAATAATAAACCTCAAACGCCACAAGCCAATCCTGTTTCTGAGAACAGGGATCTATCCCACTGTCACCTACGCACATAATAACCCCAGTCAACCCAGAGTCATAATCATCCTCACAAACATTCGGGCTCACAGACATTCACACTTACACACTCAGACACTCACATATACTACATTTCAAAGACTAACATAAACCTCATATCTGGATATTTAAGTAAAACACTGAAGAAAAAAGTAGAGGAAAAAGATGATGTCTTATATGCACAATCAATTTTAAACTTATTAATCAAGTCTATAATTAACACACACACAAATATATATATATACATATACATACACACACACACACACACACACACACAGTGTGTACGGAAAGTAGGCCTGGGACGGTATTTAATTTTTCTTACCGCGGTTGAAAAGCAATAAATTCCCGCGGAATTGCGGTAAACCGCAACCCGCAAACCCCCACCACCGTGATCGATGGACTTTCACTTTCGCACACACACGGGAGGCAAACGAATATAAGGAACAGGTTTATTTCACTTTTTTTTTTTTTTTACATTTAGAACATGAACATTTAGAACAGAAATGGAATGATGCCTGAAATAAAAATTCTGCAAAACGAAATAATAGGCGAGGTTACCCTAGCCTTCATATTTTTTGGGGGCGATATCAGATCTGATCGCAATTCACAACAGAGATCTGAAGATAGAGTATCATAAAGACAAACAAACACATTTTTATTTATCGTATTGATCAGTAATAGATATTAATTTGCATGTTTATTTTCCATATTTTTACCTTCAGATTAGGCTACAGTCGTCGTCATCAAACAATCACTTAAACTATAACGACTTTTGCGCGCACAGAGGCTAAGCAATTGAGCATAAGTAACACGTTTATTTAACATTTTATTATTTCACATTTAGAATAAGAACATTTAGAAACAGAAATTATGTCTGAAAAAAAGTGCTGGCAAAACGAAAGGCGCTATGGTTTACATCCCAGCCCTTCATATTTTTTTGCTAGAAAAAACTAGCATGTTCACTTTGTCAGGTTTAAGGGAGGCCCTGAAAGACGTAACGACGTTACCTGCAGCACTGAACACACGTTCTGAGGGAATGCTTTGTAGCGCAAATGGTCATATATTTTCGGGCTACATTGGAAAGCAGAGGGAATCGGACACTATTGTCCCTCCACCAGACAAGAGGGTCTGCCTGGGAATCCAGGACTTCCTCCTACAAATACCTTCTGATCTCTGTGTCTACACGAATTCTATTGGGGGTCGGAGTAGATTTTTTTTTGTTCTTTTTTTTCCCCAAGTAAGTCAGCCAGATTCGTTTTTTTTTTATTACTTATATAATATATGAATTATATTTAATATGATGTATATTTTATATTACATATTTGTACATGTTTAGCTATATTAATATTTATATAGATATTACTTGTGCGCTTTTTTGTCTCAGTGGTTAATGAAGGCTATTTAACGAAGGCATATAGAGTAATATAAATATGTAGACTATAGGCTAAATTAATATAAATATTTAAAAATCTATAATATATATATAAATATTATTATATATTTTTTACATATTTATATTAACTTAGCCTATATCTCGTGTGCGCTTTGGTCTCAGTGTGGTTAAAGGCTATAAATTTTAACGAATGCTATTTAATTTAACAAAGTGTCGCTGCTCACAATATTGTGGTTGTTTTTTTACTTATAAATAAGATAAATATAAATAATATTTATAAATAAGATAAATATAAATAATATTTATAAGTTAAAAAAAAACAATGACAGTATTGTGACCAGCGACACTTTGTTAAATTAAATAGCATTCGTTAAATTATAGCCTTGAACCACACTGAGACCAAAGCGCACACGAGATATAGGCTAAGTTAATATAAATATGTAAAAATATATAATAAATCATATTTATATATATTATAGATTTTTAAATATTTATATTAATTTAGCCTATATGTCTACATATTTATATATCATACATATAAATGCCATGTTTCGATGGAATAGTAGCTTAAAATGCGCAAATGTCGGGCTGCGCAACCACGTGAGAGAATTGTGTTAAGCAGAATAAGCACGTGGCAATTAAAAACTGAGGTCCTGCTTTTTTGGCTTTCTCATGAGTCATCCGCCTGTATTTTATGCTTTAGTAAAATGAAATGAAATTCAATATATAGGCTACAAGACATTACACAGGTACTCTAGGCCTAATAGTCAATACAAATTGAATGCTATTAGCCTATTAGAGGTGCATAGATATATTTTTAAATCTAGATTAATCTCACTGTAATCTTGGAATTAATCTAGATTACAATGGCTCATTTGAATTCTGCCGAAGGCATTCAGATGTTGCAGGCCAATTTTTTTGTAATGTTTTTTGTGCGGTGATGACGGTTACAGAATTGCAGTTTTAGTCACTTCCTTATTGGCTTCACGAGAGAGAGCGGGAGGTTGCCGCTGAATTGCAGTTTTAAGTATTCAGACCCCCTTAAATTTTTCACTCTTTGTTATATTGCAGCCATTTGCTAAAATCATTTAAGTTCATTTTTCTCCTCATTAATGTACACACAGCACCCCATATTGACAGAAAAACACAGAATTGTTGACATTTTTTGCAGATTTATTAAAAAAAGAAAAACTGAAATATCACATGGTCCTGAGTATAGGGCTTGGGCGTCGTGACGTCATTACTTGGCGTGGCCGCCATGCTGATGGCCTCCTTTACTGCTACTCGGACTACTGCGCAGTGTTTAGACATACTCCCTCTCAGCCGTGTGTCTTAATTTGATTAATTAAAAATCTATTTCAACCATGGTAAACACATAATCGCCCTTTGAAAAAAAATGGATTAACTTGCCACTGCTTTCCTGCTTGGAGGCGCGACCACGGAGACCAAGTGAGGTATAATATCTGAATATTAATTTATATAGCTTAAGTAAACACTGAAAATAAGGGTAATTTCCTGGGCTACTCATCCAAAAAACCGGAAAATTTCTACATTCATCTTTCTGTTGCTGTCCCTCTGCTGACAGCAAAAATTCGTGCTACAAAACTGCTGCATTTACTAAGTGAGATTGTGAAGCTATGTCTAACGTGACTTTTGCTTACATTGGTGTGAAATCGTGCTCTCACAACAACCACGTTGTTATCTTAAAAAGGCCAATATCACGCTAAGGTTGCTTTCAAGTAACGTTAAGCAAAACGATGGTTTGAAAATATCTGTTTTGCTGGAAGGGCAACTGTGTAGCAACAGGACAACAGCACAGAGACTGACAGGTCCGATGGAAGGGCTAACGGGATATTTTACAGGAAAATACTACAACGGGAAGACAGCGGGAAAAGAGCTCAAAATACATGAGAACCCCGGAAAAATAAACGGGAGGGTTGACAGCTACTAACTAAACTTTTGAAAACACATAAGTTAGTTAAAAGTACATGTGAATGGTTGTTAGCACTAACGGTTACTAAACTAGCAACTAGGCGGAGTGCAGTTTACCTTTGTCCGATTACTGTATACTGTTTGCCGGCTTTATGATCTGCAGTTCCTTAACCCATCCATTTGTGAACTGCATATGAGACTCCAATGACTTGTAGCTTCGGAACTGTTCTGAAGTGTAGGCGCTCACAAAACAAACAAGGTAGCCGAAGATATCTGTAATGCAAAAAGTGCGGCAGCAACTCGTCGTCGGGTGCTCCACTCTTTGTTGGGATTTTCATATTGATCCAAACCGTTAATAGTGCCGATTTTGTCCACATACCGATCCCTGGCATCCCTACTTAGCATATCCCTCTAAATCCCACAACCTTTTCGCGATTTTAACATATTTTTTCTTTCTCCCAACTCTGTTTCTTCTTGTTCGACTTGCTGTATGTTTACATTCACGACGCCATCAACATGGCCGCCACGTCCCAGAATGCAACGCGGCGCCCAAGCCCTATTCAGACCCTTTGCTGTGACACTCATATATTTAACTCAGGTGCTGTCCATTTCTTCTGATCATCCTTGAGATGGTTCTACACCTTCATTTGAGTCCAGCTGTGTTTGATTATACTGATTGGACTTGATTAGGAAAGCCACACACCTGTCTATATAAGACCTTACAGCTCAGAGTGCATGTCAGAGCAAATGAGAATCATGAGGTCAAAGGAACTGCCTGAAGAGCTCAGAGACAGAATTGTGGCAAGGCACAGATTTGGCCAAGGTTACAAAAAAATTTCTGCTGCACTTAAGGTTCCTAAGAGCACAGTGGCCTCCATAATCCTTAAATGGAAGACGTTTGGGACGACCAGAACCCTTCCTAGGGCTGGCCGTCCGGCCAAACTGAGCAATCGGGGGAGAAGAGCCTTGGTGAGAGAGGTAAAGAAGAACCCAAAGATCACTGTGGCTGAGCTCCAGAGATGCAGTCGGGAGATGGGAGTTGTAGAAAGTCAACCATCACTGCAGCCCTCCACCAGTCGGGGTTTTATGGCAGAGTGGCCCGACAAAGCCTCTCCTCAGTGCAAGACACATGAAAAAACACCTGAAGGACTCCAAGATGGTGAGAAATAAGATTCTCTGGTCTGATGAGACCAAGATAGAACTTTTTGGCCTTAATTCTAATTGGTATGTGTGGAGAAAACCAGGCACTGCTCATCACCTGTCCAATACAGTCCCAACAGTGAAGCATGGTGGTGACAGCATCATGCTGTGGGGGTGTTTTTCAGCTGCAGGGACAGGACGATTGGTTGCAATCGAGGGAAAGATGAATGCGGCCAAGTACAGGGATATCCTGGACGAAAACCTTCTCCAGAGTGCTTAGGACCTCAGACTGGGCCGAAGGTTCACTTTCCAACAAGACAATGACCCTAAGCACACAGCTAAAATAACGAAGGAGTGGCTTCACAACAACTCCGTGACTGTTCTTGAATGGCCCAGCCAGAGCCCTGATTTAAACCCAACTGAGCATCTCTGGAGAGACCTGAAAATGGCTGTCCACCAACGTTTACCATCCAACCTGACAGAACTGGAGAGGATCTGCAAGGAGAAATGGCAGAGGATCCTCAAATCCAGGTGTGAAAAACTTGTTGCATCTTCCCCAAAAAGACTCATCGCTGTATTAGATCAAAAGGGTGCTTCTACTAAATACTGAGCAAAGGGTCTGAATACTTAGGACCATGTGAAATTTCACTTTTTCTTTTTTAATAAACCTGCAAAATTGTCAACAATTCTGTGCTTTTCTGTCAATATGGGATGCTGTGTGTACATTGAGGAAAAAATGAACTTAAATGATTTTAGCAAATGGCTGCAATATAACAAAGAGTGAAAATTTTTTTTGGGGTCTGAATACATATCTTATTCATATTTAAGTAAAACATTGAAAAAAAACTTGGCTTTAATAAATAGAATATTGATTACATTGTTGATGTAAATATATTTTTCGAAAAAAAAATTTTTTCTTCTGTGTAAGTTATGTTTATTTTAATGAATTTACATTTGAAAAAAAAAAAAAAAAAAAAAAAGCTTTGCTTCCTCATTTCAGACCACCATAACATATGAATGCATGTTGTGTGTGTTTGTTTGTGTATTGTCTTTTCTTAACTGTATCTATATTTTTCTGTTTAATCTTTTAAATTTGTGTGTAATATAGAATATATATATAAATAAAATCTATAAGTTTATTTATATATATATATATATAAATAAAATCTATAATATATATATATATATATATATATATATATATATATATATAGCTGTTGTTGTTGTGTACAAATAAATGTTAGACTTACAATTAAGTGTACTAATAAATGTTCAAAAGTTTTGTTTTGTTAAAAGCGTACAAATAAATGGTCAGTGTATATTAAAGGGGTCCTATTATGCTTTTTTAACTTTAGTTAGTCTGTAATGTTGCTGTTTGAGCATAAAAAGATCTGCAAAGTTATAAAGCTCAAAGACCACTTCAAAAAGAGATATTTTATTTAACATAAATCACTTTTCAAAAACTACAACGAATGACTCGTTTGGACTACAACGCATATTTTCCGGGATTTATGATATCACAAAGATCGACGAATGGGACGAGACCTGGTTGAGCTGTACTAGAGAAGTCAAAGAGTGTTATCACTATGTCGGAGACACGCTAGTGTTCCCAAGCCAAACAAGCTTAGAGTGGTTACAATCATCTGGGTTTAAAATCACACTCAAATTGATTTGATTTTGATGCAATATTTAAACTGAAGCTGGCAGGCAGCTATGGTAAGGGGCATGACATTTCCCGACCAGGCATCGAGTGCTGCCAATCACAGCACATACTGGCCCAGCTAACCAATCACAGCACATTTCGTATTTCAGAAGGCGGGCCTTCATTTGATACAGGAACTATTCAAGCCGTTCATGCCAGACCAGGAGAGAGGTGTTGTAATAATGTATAATATGTGAAAAATAATGTGTTTTTCCTAGTATGAGAGCCTGTTCTAGTACACACCCAAAACAAAATCAAGACTTTTTAAAAAAGAGCATAATAGGACCCCTTTAAACACCAAACATTGAAAGATTATGTAAATTCACAAACAATTCCTCAATTTTTACAATGATATCCATAAAACATATGTGGTATGGAGAAGTGCCAGGTCATGAATGTATGTGTTCTTTATTTTACACTGTTCAGCTTTGAGATGCCTTGTGAACACAAAATCATTGCTCAGCATTTTCATTAGTGTGGCCTTAAAATTTGTCATTGGAATATTGTTGCATCGCATCTGGTCAGGACACTGTGTTAGGAAAGCCCAGCATCCTGACAGTAGGGTGTCATGAAGAACCATGTCTCAGCTTGCTGAATTGGCACATGCAACCAGGTTGTGTACTAAATATACATTGAGGAGGAGACTGTAAGTGTGTGTGTGTGAATACTTTCTGATGGATTATACAAAGAAATGGGGCTCCACTGCAGAGGCACCTGCTGGGTTTTGTGTGTGACAGTTTCTGAGAACTGAGAGCAAATTCATGTCAGACTCTGACCTGTTGTGCTGCTGTGCTTCAGTCAGACGGTTGGGCAAAATCGTATTATAAATGTGTCTGTATGCAGCTGTGCCTAGTGTCTTTCATTATATAAAACAATATCTCTTCAACAACGCCACTGTATCTTTTCAACCCTGGTATCTGACCGCCACTTGTGAGCTGAATGGGAAAAAAATGCTAATGCTTTTGTGTTCGAGAGATTTGACTTTTAAACTTCAAACATTTGCCTCGCTCTGCTTGCATCTCTTTGTGCCCCGCCGTGACACATCCCCCTGCAGAGGGGATGATGGGTAGTCCCCTCTCTGGGGCATTAATTGGGAGATGAGGCATACTGGTGCCAGATTCAAAACATACACAGGAAGACAGGAAGCGAGAAAGTGAGAAAGAGAGAGGGTGTGACATGAGGAACAGTAAGAAAAGAGAGTCGTTAAAAAGCCACTGATGACAGAAAGTGCTCAGAAGCTCCACAAAGCATGATAACTACATTCCACAGACTTTATAAAAAACGTAAATGAGCCCTTCAAATGAACTGTTTCAAACCTGCATGACTTTCTTCACAAAAGATTTTTTTTTTGTGTGTCCAGACAATGAAAGTCAGTGGGGTCCAATGTTGCCTTAAACCCGTTTCACTTTCATTATATTAACAAAACAGTTGAAGCATTCTTCAGAATATTTTCTTTAGGGTTCCACAGAAAAACGAAAGTCATACAGATTTGGAAAAACATGAAAATGAGCATTTTCTTTTTAGAAGGGAACTACCCATTTAAATTACTATAAACATTTTTTAAAAAATGATAATAAGTCTATTCAGTTGTTCTCCAACTTTTTAACCATATTGTAGGCCATGTAAGATATTTCTTGCCATTTTGCTATAATAACAAAGCAGCTTGTTTTCAATGTTTTTTTTTTTTTTTTTTTTTTTTTTGAAGATAGTAGGAGTGTGGGTGTATGATATATATAAATATTTTTTTATATTATAATAATCAATTTCTGTAATTAAAGAAATTTCAAGAACTGAATTATAGAGTAGTTTGTGATTACTTGATTTTTTATAAAATTACAAATACCAACTCCTCAGCAATTTCTAGCTGATTAAATATTTTAGTACTTGACAAAACATATATATATTCATTATAGAAATTTCCATGACTTCTTATTTCCATGATTTCATTAATTAACTTGACACTTGCAAGTCTAGAAATGACACTTTTAAAATTCCTTCAAATAGAGTACAGAGGAAAGAAAGCATTTGCATTTTCACATTTCTGCCTGAATGGTTGTACTTTGTCAGACCCAGTTATTTTCAGGTGTTATTAAGGATTTTAATGTGATAATGAGATGAGGTCTAATAATTATGATCATTTCAGTGACTCACTTTATGACCAACAATGGAAAAATGCATAGTAAATACGACCTGTTTCATTACATATCAGACTAATAATGTATTGGTAACTCAAAAAAGAATACATATACAAATGTGTCTGTGCATGTTTTAAAAAACAGGGGGGAAAATTGCACATTTCTCACCTTTATATGTCAGGTGCACTCGGGGTGTTGTGCGGGCGTTGCAATGACAACCCCAGAAACATAAGCTCAGGACGAGGAGCAGGGTTGGCATCATGATCATGATAATGACAGCAGCAGTTTACCCACCGAGATCTGCAAGTGTGAGAGAGACAGACACATTCAGTTCATGCATTACATCACTAGCAAGTTCATTCACTGGTAACTGACAGCAACTCTATACAATACATTGTATGAGCAGTTCCAATTTGTTTCCATAAATGAGGCTCATAAAACAAGATTTCAACAATGCTCATGTTTTGTTAGCATAGAAGCACCCACCCTAAAAAGCCCGGCCTCGAATTTAGGTCTGTTTACAGATCACTGAAAATCTGAGAAAAGTCCCACCCTTTAATAAAGAGGCCCTGAAGAGAAAAGAAAACAAAGTACTAAAGATGTCTTTTGGCTTTTTAATATTTGACTACTGAAATGTTTCCACACAGTAACATAGGGCTGTAAGTTTCTCTGTCTCAGAGCATTTACAGCCATCCACTGTGACGACTATAAACACCTTCCCAAGGGCAGGTCAGTTAAATCACAACATTGAGCTATTTAAACACAACAGCTCAAATTATCCATAGGTACACAGACTTGTTTTGTTTTTAGCTTTTTATCTAGAGACAAAAAAAGACAAATATCTGAAGCCAACTGGCCTTTTCCTTGAAAACAGTGTTAGACTGTGTGGGAGAGGGCAGCAAGTCTTTCTGCAGTGGGGACGTGCGCCCAAAAGAGATTAGAAAACTATGCAGTCAGAAAGCAATGGTTTCTTAAGTATGTCTGCCAAATCCTTCCAGCTACGGCAAATCCATGTCACACAGTCTTGCTTTAAATCTTAAACTCTTAGTCCCGGCCGGCAGGGAATTGCAAACCTACTGTGAGCCTCTGTGTCTGCAGAAAATCACCCTGTTCTGAGGTGCTAAACATGGCGGGCACGTATCTACACAAGCAGTGTACACAGATTTACATGCTTAATGAGGGATAACCGTAACAGGAACGCAAACACTTGGTAGCATATTTTATAATGAGACTCCTCAAAGATGTTGAGCTCAGAACAATGCTGATTTATATGCACAATATGTTATTTTAACTCAATTTAAAGTGGAGCTGACAGCGAGGCACAGTATATTTGTTCTTAAATTAATATTTCATGGTCAATACAAATTAAATCAACCGCAATGTAGATTACCATTAAAAAAAAAGTTCAGGGATAGTTCACCCAAAAATTAAAATTCTGTCATTAATTACTTACCCTCATGCCATTCCAAACCTGTAAGACCTTCGTTCATCTTCAGAACACAAATTAAGATATTTTTGATGAAATCCGAGAGCTTTCTGACCCTGCACAGACAGCAATGGAACTACCACGTTTAAGGCCAAGAAAGGTTGTAAGGACATTGTTAAAATAGTCCATGTGACATCAGTGGTTCAACTGTAATTTTCTGAAGCTATGAGAATTCTTTTTATGTGCAAAAAACAAACAAACATTTGTTTTCTTTGCACACAAAAAGCATTCTTGTAGCAAAAATATCTTAATTTGTGTTCTGAAAATGAACGAAGGCCTAACGGGTTTGGAATGACATGAGGTTGAGTAATTAATAACAGAATTTAAATTTTTGGGTGAACTATCCCTTTAACTATGAAACACAATGGAAGAAAATGGGACCGATTTCCTAAGAATTTAAAAGCAAAAATGTGAAGCTTACTATTTCATAAGCACTCACTATACTTTCACTATTAGAATGATTTCTGAAAGATCATGTGACACTAAAGACTGGAGACTTTCCTCTCATATTGTTTATGTCTTGTGGCAACATAAAAAAAAAGGAGTGAGTTGAAAAAAATTTAATAATTCGTGTCACCACAAAAGTACCCTTTCCTGGTATTTAACAGGTTTGCTGTGGTTCTACCACTAACGGTCTCTTCGCTGAGGTTGTTTTGTAACACATTATGAAGTGCTGTACATTGGCCCTCTTCCAGAATAAATGACACTCTTCCAAGTGATGAAAAATAACAGAGGAACAACAGCCAAAGGACAGAGCTCTTTATCTATGACAAATGTGCTACAGTATCATTAACTTGAACTGGAGACCAGAAATGCTTTCGGAGTCGAAGCAGCCCAATTGGCCCAATTTTTTAAAAGATATTACAGTCAGCATTTAGCAAAACTAATATGTGAGATTCATAAAACAATAGCACTGCTGAATTCTCCACTGTCTGCTACTCTTGAAAGGCACCAGAGGGAATGACCAGTCTGTGAAGATTTCAGAAGATTAAAACCTGGCACAAACACATTATTGTCATCGTGTCAAATTTATCTTACAGATCCAGACAGACAGGAGAGGCCGAGTGCTCCCACATTATGTCTGATTTGCTTCCTTTTGGCTCACTTGTCTTGTTTACGTGTAAATATACCCTAAACATTAAAATAGAAGACCATTAATGAATACTGAAATATAACAGCATCATTAGGCCTAACTGCTGTGTTGAAGAAGCTACTTTGAAACTGCATCTTGTCAAACTACAGGTTTCATTCTGAGGATTTTTAAGTGGTTCACTGAATCAGACTTCCAAAATGCTTGTGCAGCTCGCTTTGGAACAAAATATTTAGTTACATGCACAGCTACACTATTTTGAAAACAACTACAGTCACGCTACTGAAAATTGTAGTTAAATTAGAAGTGCCACTACTTTTAGTAACCCAGCACTGATTAACTGTAATAATACACTGCTGGCAGTACAGTTCCAAACAATCTGCATCATGCTTTTATTTCTGAACCTGAGGGAGTGCATCTTTTATTTTGAGATGCACTGTAAATGTGAGGGTGCAGTCATGGGTGAGTCCCAAACCCTGGAGAATACCTATCGTTAAGAGTCAGCACATGTCGGCTCTCTAATTATATGCCTCAAGTGGCTACAGGGGTGTCATTATCACTGTGTGTGTGTGTATATGTGTGTGTGTCCATGCATCTGTGTAAGTGAGCCACACCTGCACACGGAGCAACAGAATGATGAGGTTCTTATAAAACGGAGAGGAAACTGGGTGAATCTGAGAATAAAGAGAGGTCAAGGACAAGTTTGAGGCAATAAAATGAGCAGCAGAGAGTAAAAGACAGACAGCAGCGAGGATGAATAGCAGATGAATAAAAAACAAGGGACAAGGTCTGAAAAACATTATTTATATATGGATTTAAAATTTATTTAAAGGTATTTCGCATTCTTATTCATAACACTGAATCAACTTCTTTTAATGGAAAATCAAACAAAAACACTAGAAATAAAAGAGCACCATAAACAAATTCAGTTCAAATTAAATTAAATTTAAATGAATTAACACAAAGCTTTCAGAAAACAAGTTTCAGAAAACTTGGAATGTATACATTTTTACATTTTTTTTTTCTATAGTGTGTCATGCATGTGGTATGGAGGAAAATGTGAATAGATTCTTCAAAACTGTTTTTGTGAGCCACTATTAAAAAAAATACAGATATGAATCAACAGTAAATTATGAGTAATAATGAGTACACCCCAAAAAAATGAACCATGGCATGTGAAAACAAATTCATTTAATCTGCTAAAAAGTATGAACATGGTTTATGAAAAAGTATGAACATCTTCCTGTTGAACATGTAAGATTCGGTTGGTTAAAATGTATGAAAATTAAATAAATTGGATTTATTAATGATAAATATATAAACCTGTTTACTGTGAATTTAAAACATATGCAGAGAGCACATTAATACTTTTACAAAATCTCATTCATGTTTCATTTATGTATGACTGACAAATATGCATCATATTAAGTTTGTTAGTTTGTATATGCTAAAAATGTGTAATCCAAATGGATGGAAATTTTAAATGCAATTAAAATACACAAATTTTAAGTTTAAATAATGACATTTCTGGTGAACTATCCTTTAATGAAAATAGTATAAAACAAATAAAAATATAATTGGGCAAAGAATCTTTTTATTTGTGAGATATTTTCCTGTTTCTGTGCTATTTTCAAGTTTCTGTCCCACTCTCTCCAGCTGAGCTCCTCTTCAAGTGGAAATTAGTTTCCATGCAGCAGGCATGAATACAGAAAACCAATAGCGCAGCACATTTACCATTAAGAAGCCTGGGTATGTGGAAACAGTAGGTCATGGGGCGACCTGACACAAAGGATTCTGGGAGACTTTCCCTCAATGATTCAACTGCAGTGGCTCCCTCCTGCTGAACCAATGTCTGCATTTTCACTCACAGAGCCCTTTAGAGCAGCTCTAATTGACAAATAAGAAACTGCGATTTACAGAATTTCATTTTGTTGAGGATATGACGATATTTAGAGGTCATTCTGAATCTAGATTTAAAACTTTTAAAATCAAGTTTGCAAGTCATTAAATTCATTAAAGAAAAATACACAGACCTCTTCAATGGGCCTCCAACAAAGAAAGACTTTTAGCAGGGGAGCCCCAAGGAATAAAGCCAGACATGATTGATTACATGAGCAAAACCCTGCGTGTCCCCCATTATTTAAAAGAATGTTAAATCTCTGTGAATCGGTTGTTTTTAAATCAAACTATACGGCTAAGAATTTCAAGAGTGCATTTCCAACAGCTCATCTAGTCAGTAAAACGGATCTGAGAAACTTCCGAATCAAGTGGAAGGCAATTTCTGAGCTCTGAGGGATCGTCTAGAGCTGATAACCCTGTGCCACACATTCCTCCACAAAAGACAGGCCATTTCTCAATTCAAAGACCTGTTGGTCCTCATCAGTCTCGCAGTGACAGAAGACTCGTCCTTACATGTCTGTCCAGTCTCCTCTTTGACATCTTTGTCCTTTGATGTAATCTTTTTAGCGCTTATGTACAGCAAACATTCGGTTGGAGCATTTTAAAAGGGTTAGAAAACCTGGTAATCTTCAATTGATTTGTTTTAGCTCTGTTTTTTTACTCGGTTTGATACCCGAAAATGATTTAAGGGTTCTAATGGATGACTTGTGCACAAGTCACTAGATTAATGAAACCAGGAAAACCATCCCTGCTTCTGCGGGTTGGATTACTGTTGGCTTCTCATGTGATGAAGAGGCCTAGAAGCCTATAACTCACTACAAAAACAGTCACAATTAACTAAGAGATTCAACTGAGACTCACACTGTGCTTTTAAACCACAGCGGCCAGCAACCTTTTACCAAAAACACAATGACAGCATTTCTAAAGATGGATGATCAGGCTAAACCCTGCATGCCAAGAAAACCAGAAACATGAGCTTCTCAAAAATCAAGGCCTGAGATACTGTTCACTTTCTTTTGATTTCACTTGATTTGCTCTGTTTTTCAAGGATGTGGTTAATTTTCCATTAGTCATTTTTTTCATCCATAAAACTTGTTTTCTTCATTATATTAGACGGTTTATTTCTGGTAAATGATGCAACAAAATAGATGGAAATCTGCATGAGGGTGACTCTTTTGTCTATTAGTTGTGGGCAGTGACAGATTGCATGTGTTTATCTGGGCCACCTGATCTCCAGAGGCATATTGGGAATGGGGAGAAATCAGAGGGGTACGATCAGAGACTATTGTTGACATCCTGCATTTAGCCTGGAGCGGTTACTGTCTGACAATGAGTTGCATCTGCAAAGAATAATAATTTTGTGAGTTTGTGCATATCTTCTCTGAGGTTTTGTTCGCTCTAGTCATTAAATAAATAGGCCAATGACTAAACAAGAAAAGAATGTACAAAACCAATCCATATGAAAACTCAATACAACTATAAAGTGACCTCCTTATGTGATTAACGTAACCCAGACACATTTGAAAAAACGTAACTGTGGCGACATTTCTGCAAAATTATATTACATTACTTCGTGTTTTAAAGTAAAATGTCCATTTAGTGATCCTAAAAGCATGTTCAGTTTTCTCAGAAACAGATGAACCATAACTATTTTGTAACATATTACAAATTAAAATGAAGATGGTGATTGTTGATGTTTAATTCAGATTTTTTTTTATAAGGGCTAAACAGAAAACATGATGATGCACAACAAACAAAAGAAACTTCACAAGTGAGAGGAGATAAGCTGGCCTTTAAAAATGCCCGATATTACATAATACTGACATTTTTTACATTGTAAAAATAAAACATCAATTAAATAAATGTCAGAAAAAAATAGCATTACATTTGATGTTTTGTCCCACTCATTTCTGAAATGATGGCTACGACCCTGAATGCAAACATTAAGAAATAGTTTACAAATCAAAATTGTTGTGCAAAGAAACACATCAAAATAAGTGTTTAATTATCAATAATTTTCCACTGCCCTAATTACAGTTTGTGTGAAAAGGAATAAAAGTAGTTTTAATTCCACTAGTGTAAATTTCAACTGGAAACTACAGTGAATTGTGTTTTATACTGTTATGTTGTACATACATACATACATACATACATATACATATATATATATATATACACACACATATGTGTGTGTGTGTGTTTGGAGTTTTGAGGCACATTTTCCCCATAAGTCTGTTGAATTAATTAGCAGTTTCATGAGCCAATCAGTATCAGTTTGCACCTTTCCCAAAGTCAAGTGCATTTTAAGGCCAAAAATACCATTTAAAAAAATCAATGACTGTCATAGGGTAAAACAACATAATAGATCTAAAGTAAAGCATGCGTGTAGATAAACCACTCTGCATGACACCACCCAAGATATACGGCTACATGACAAGCTGAACCAGAAACTCCAAATCTCTGAAATCCCCTCCAAATCCTCAGGCTACATTTCACTCTCCTGTGAAGAAAGTGAGAATCAAAAGCATATTCTACACCCCAAACCTTCCCTTGCCTCAAGGCCTCTGAAGATTTTGTGACCACTTTTCAGTAAGCAAATCTGAGTAAACAAAAGAAAAATGGGAAAGAAAGAGAGATAAGTAACAAGAGCTTTACCCCAAGCAATTAAACCAATGAGGTGGAGAAGAAAAGGTGAAGCAGTCAACCCTATCACCTCTCAGAGCGCAGGCTGGGTGGGGCTAATGTGGTCTGCTGTCAGTGTTAGCACTCATTAGCGTGACGCATTAGCTCAGCAATAGAGCTGCCACTGACTCGGAAAACAGCCCCTAGGGACTAACAAGTGTACAAAGGGGTCAAGAGGGTCATCAACATCCACCATAGAAGAAATAAAATAATAATTTACCAGAAACTCAGACTTTACTGTTAAGTTTTACTTTATACCTTTCCTGCTGGACAAAAAAAAAAAAAAAATGGTCTTCCAGTCAGACAAGAGTCTAAAACACACTTAAACCAGCAAATCAGGCCAGCAGCTTAAACACTGAAAAAAATCCAGATAGAAGTAATGTACACTCAGAAATTAATAGTAAATATCATAGACATAGCAAGTAACACACTGAGTTAAGCATTACATTTTGAGTAGAAAAGCTGAAATAGCATTTCCTTGTAAAACATACTCCAATAATCTTTATTTACACCTTTTTTTTAACAGTGTAGGTTATTGGAACATGCTTTACAAGAGAATACTACTTAATGTCATGTTTAATTCAATACATTACTTGCTGTTTCTTTGTAATTATTTGTGCTTGAATACATATGTAAATTTGTGCAAGAGGTTTTTAAAATTGAAGCAAAAACTGACAAACACAGGTTACATTTAAAATATCTTGTTTTTTTTTAATATTATCAATCACACTTTTCAAAAGCAGATGTTCAGACAAACCGTAAAAATAATCTTCAAATCTCTTTTATAAATGTATATATTTATATATTTTTTAAATACATTTTTTTACTATACACTGTAAAACTGAAAATGTACTGGTAATTTTCTGCCAAGATATTATCTATTAATTTTACAAATGTTTCCATTTACCTAAAACACAACCCAATTTTCTGTGTAATTTAAAATAAAATAAAACACCTGTGAAAAATAAATATAAAAAATTCCTTATTATTAACACAGTATACTTGGCCCTATTTTTACAGACTTTTCTCGGTTCTTATACACACACACACAGACACACACACACTAACCTGCCCATTGTAGCCTTTGATGCCTGTTTTTGCAAAAAATGGCTGACAGCCAGTCCCGAAGTACACTGGCAAGCTGCATACCAGATTGGCTTTTTCAGGGCCAAGTCTAAAGTAAGTTCATGTCGTGCGCTTAGCAAGTGAGGGAAGGTTTTCACAAACGGACATATGCTCTCTAGTGTCAGGGAGCTAAGTGCGTGCCACTGTTGAGGGAATTGTGGCCTTTCTCCAGCTCTAATGTTGGCTGCCCCCTACACGAAGGTTCAGGACTGTGCATTTAAACCGGGCGGAGCAGACAGCGTTGGAGTCATTGGCTAAGCTTCACCACCCTTAAGGACCGGATTCAGCTCCTGTCTTCAAAGGCCGCTAAGCTCCGAACATCTTATCTGCGGGTCTTTGAAGTGACCGCGACCCACAAACCACAGGGACATTTTCACCTTCACACGTCAGTGGTGTTGTGCAGTCACCAAGCAACACGCAACAACCATTTCCTCATACAAAAGGAAAGAGCAGCCCGGTACATATGATAGGTTATCCTGAATGGGGAAATAATGAGGCACTAATTTAGAAATAACAAAAAAGCCACTTTTGCATCATGCAATATTAATGCACTCCATCATTCTCAAGCCACACGCGCACACATAAATACGCACACATGAACTCTGCCCATCTCTTTTTCTAATCCCTACCACAATGCTCCCCTCCCCTCTGGCAAAACCAGATCTCTAAAAGTGGTGCTTGTGTGTTGTAATGTTAGAAACTGAGAGCAGGAGCATTAGAGAGACTTTACGCAGAGCGGGGCGAACAGCACATGGACCTCTCGGTGCATACCAACACCTGTTTCGATGGCCTCTCTTCTTTTATTTACATGATAAACACTGAATTCCTCTACAATTACCCCACCAGCATGGCCTCTGCTATTCATAGCTGACAGCTGTTTTCCAGCATCAGGGGACCTCATGATAGGATGCAATGTTGTTATGCACTGCATCAAAAGAATAAAGGAGATTTAATCCATTAGTTCTTGGTTTCAAATGGCATTTTGATTTGTTTAGATATGACTTTGCTTAAGGACGGAGATTTTACATTGGAGATCAAATGATAATCCAAAACATCATACAAAAGTAAACAAAAATGATAAATGTTAATATTGCACTGAACTGCACATATACAAAAATATGCAAATTTTGTAAAAATGCAGATTAATCAGCCAAAAAACAACTGCACAACACAAATTGTGTCCAGTACAGTAAATGTAGTTTTTCTAATTTTATTTAATTTATTTAACTTTATTTAATTACAAAGTTTTATAGTTTTATAGTACAAGTATTATAGTTTTAATATTATATAATATCTGCTATTTTTCAGCATATTTTATTAGCTTATCAATATATGCACACAAACAGACAAAGCCTATAAAAGTCTTTTTAATAAATTCTATTCTATTTTTTATAATGTATATTTATTTTGACATTTGTTTAAGATTCCATTTAAGTAATATTATATTAGTACTTTAGATGATGATGTATTGGGAAGGTTACTTTGGAAAATTAGGTTACAGATTACAAGTTACTCTCATTCTGAAAAGCGAGGTGTGCTCTGATTGGCCAGCTATCCAGTGCGTTGTAACTGGCCGAATGTCTCAACCGTGTGACGGAAATGTTACGCCCTTGCCATACTGTGATGCGTGTCCCTGTCAGAACAGCGGTGCGACAAGACAAAAACAATAAAACCCATTACAAACGAGCCATTTGTTGCATCCAGTGGGGACATAATTACAGATTATAATGACTTATACTGTCTTTTTACGCGTTGTGTCGCACCGCGAAACATAAAATCATGTCTGCATTGGAGAAACAACAAACAACAAGTGCTACTCTACACTGCTCAAAACTCGCGTTTGAATCATCAGTGGCAAATCCTTTAAATATGTAAATGTACTTATAGACTGTGAGTCAGAACAGCCGGTGTCCTGACATTTTATCCTGCCTGACAGATTTTCCTACCAGGGTTTACTGCGCATGTGCATATCAATATTGCGTCCTTTTTCTCATGCTGAACAACGATATTTAATGTATCTGCATTACTGTAAGGGTAGGTTTAGGGTTGGGGTAGGTGTAGACTTTAATAAAACACAATCTAATAGGTAGAAAAAAATATTTACAGTATTGTTGGTTTCCTGTAGCCGTATCCCTTCTAGCTACAACCACAAATATAACAAGTAATTACTGTATTTGCATTACTGTAAGGGTAGGTTTGGGGTTGTGGTAGGTGTAGACATTAATAAACCATAACTTTACAGGTAGCATTTTTCGTTGTCGAATTGTACTACACACTGTTTTAATGGGAGGTAGCAAAATCTGACAGGGTAGGACAAATCGACAGAACAACGGCTTTGTAGTCTTCTCTCCCAGGATCAGGAAACAGTCCTCCATAAAATGCACTGCACACATCTGAATATTTGGGTTGTAAATACAATTTAACCACTGACTTCTAGTTGTGTCCTCTTTTGGAAGGGCAAACAAAGTATTTTCGCTTTCACAACGAAACAGCGTCTCCACAAGATGGCGCCAGCGGCAACAGGAGAATCAAAGTTACGCTTTCTATCTTTTGGGCGGTGGTATGCAAATCTTCCCACATCTTGACGTAGATTTAAACTAGGCGTTTTAGGAGGGCGTGGATGAGTCTAAACTTTTATTAAGAATATCTCTTTGGGTTTGAGACTTTAGTCTTTGCAACTTTAAGGATCTTATCTATTCACGAACAGCTTGTAACACTCCAAAGAGAAAGGAAAACTTGAAATTGCATCATATGGCCCCTTTAAAATGTAATAAGTAGTGTAACTATTTCAATTACTTTATTAAAGTAATGTAACTGATTACTTTTTGATTACGTTTCTAAACGTTTTCAACTTTATCATTTTCAAACATGTAAACCAGGCAGGGTTAACCTTACAGTAGTGCTCAAAATTACTGATTACAGTCAGACTTTTGAAATCCTTCCTTACTTGAATAAAGATTATAATATTTTAGTTTTAAAGCATAGCCACCACAAAATCAGACTTACTTTGAGGTAATTCTGAGGTTAAATACAGATTTAAAATCATAAGATATAGTTTAATAGCTATGATGCTGTTTTCGAAAACAAATCTTTGCATAGCTATGACAGGAAACATTGGAATCTAACAATGCCTTTGAAAAAAACAAACAGTTTTTCTTAAAAATTAAAGCATATATGTGACCATAGACCACAAAACCAGTCATAAGGGTAAATTTTTTTAAATCATCTGAAAGCTGAATATATAAGCTTTCCATTTGTTAGGATAGGACAATATTTGGCCGAGATACAACTATTTGAAAATCTAACAAATTGAAAATACTGAGAAAATCACCTTTAAAGTTGTCCAAATGAAGCTCTTAGCAATGCATATTACTAATCAAAAATTAACTTTTGATATATTTACGATAGGAAATTGACAAAATATCTTCATGGAACATGATCTTTACTTAATATCCTAATGATTTTTGGCATAAAAGAAAAATAGATAATTTTGACCCATACAATGTATTTTTGGCTATTGCTACAAATATACCTGTGCTACTTATGAATGGTTTTGTGGTCCAGGGTCACATATATAACCCCAATAGGCAATAAAACTGTTATCGAATAAGCATGATGTGTCCTATACTGTGTCCTAGACTCCTGAAACATTGGTGTCTCATATTTTGACAGTGTCTATGCAATTTATTAGAAAAATTGTCTAATATTTTTGTGTGTTTGATGGTATTCAGATGTAACCCCCTTTGTAATTGTTGCATTTATTTTGTAATTAAATTACATAATTCCATTACATGTACATCTAAATGAAAAAAAAAATTAAGATAATAAGCACGCACAATTAAATATTTGATATCAACCGATAAAGTAGAGAAAAAAAAAAAAGATATGGTAACGAAATACTTGGCAATAGTTCCACAACCCCATTCAGACCTAAAGTACGACCAACTGAGCAACAGTAGAGATCATCTTACATATGGCAAGTAGACAAAGAAAAGAAAGGGTTAAAATCACTAGGTTAACAAGTTTCCATTTGCTATTCTTGGCATCCCTCATACAACACTTGAGTCAACATTTATTTTTATTGTTTTGTCATACCGTCACATTTTCCAGATAGCCTGAGAACAACCAGACACTACAGTGTGACATTACTGTAGCATCACTGGACAGATGAACACATCTTTTTTTTCTTCAAGCCTTTTCTTGCCTTTCTGATGTGATGACTTCATTTATCTTTGTATCCGCTGTCCTCTCCAGCCAGAGAATAGATTGTTTGGTCATCAGCAGACTCTTGCAGCAACTACTGTTGGTCTTTGATTGGCAAAGACCCAAGAATCTTCAGAATGGAGGCTTAATACTCCCAGGGCTGACAGCTGCAGGGATTAGGCACTCTTGCTCACTGTTATTGACGCCCCTGCATTGTGCCTTTCTCTGTAAATGTGGCACCAGGACCGGGATGGGGTTCATGAGGAGGGCTGTTTGAGGGGGGTCTGCATTCTGAAGTCATGTCAGGTGCTTCTGTTTTGAAGCCTGAATGGATGCATTAAAGAACATCAAGAATATGTGATATGTGAGGTGCAAAAACGCATCGTTCGTAAGGTGGACGCCTCCCCATATCCACAATGACATCACTAAATTATCACTTATGCCCCAGATTCCCCCTTCCACCAACCCCTAGAGTCCGGTCTGACCCCACTCTGACCTCCCAGCACCACTGACGTTGTCATGACAACCATCTCGAGAAGCTTGTTGTATGAGTGAGAAGTGTATACATGAGTGCATCTTTCTCCATGTTTGTGTGTGTGCCTGTGGAAGAGAGAGAGGCACTTGTGACAAATGGGAATTTAAGTGTGTCATTTACGCAGTGAACAAAAAAAGCTACATGAATGTCGAAATACTCAAAAAAAACAACAACTTGAGCTAAAGATAGTTTCCCTGAATTACACAAAATGGGGAGAGGGATAAAAGCTTTAATATTCATAAGTTAAAGGAAGAGATTAGAATATCCATTTAAATACTTTCACTAAAAAGTCTGTGTGTGGAGGGTTTGGGATTCAATCTAGTAAGGCTGTTTGAACTTCTGGTTCACAAACGTCCAAACATTGACAATTGACATCCTATAAATTGTTTGCAAATTATAGCTGATGAAAAGACTATTTGTGACCCTGGACCACAAAACCAGTCTTAAGTCGCTGGGTTAGATTTTTAGCAATAGCCAAAAAACATTGTATAGGTCAAAATTAGCAATTTTTCTTTTATGCCAAAAATCATTAGGATATTAAGTAAAGATCATGTTCAATGAAGATATTTTGTAAATTTCCTACCATAAATATATCAAAACTTAATTTTTGATTAGTAATATGCATTGCTAAGAATTCATTTGGACAAATTTAAAGGCGATTTTCTCAGTATTTAGATTTTTCTGCACCCTCAGATTCCAGATTTTCAAATAGTTGTATCTCTGCCAAATGTTGTCCAATCCTAATAAACCATACATCAATGGAAAGCGTATTTATTTAGCTTTCAGATGATGTTTAAATCTCTGTTTTGAAAAATTGACACTTAAGACTGGTTTTGTGGTTCAGGGTCTCATTTTTGTTCTCGTGACAAATGCTCCCTATTATGCTCTAAACATTATGTCAACAGGTTTGTACAGGTATTAATTATCCATCTCTGGATTTTCTGAAATATGCCTGGAAGAGTATCAGTGTGAATATTTATGTGTCTGTCAGGGGCTGTTTATATAAAAAGATTCCCCTCTTAATGTTCAAAGTGTGTTAATCACAAAGACATCAGCTCTGAATTCTCACATGCTCTCTTCGCAAACTTGACCTCATAATGTCTTCAAGGAATGCTCATAATAAAACAAAGTGACCAATTTAGAGTATTTACTTCAGTCTTTTATCATCATCTTCTTCATCCTCATGACAAGGGGGGAAAAGTATTAAGAAAGAATAAACTTGGAAGCAAAACATAGCAGCCTCAAATTTGGACACTTTGTAGTTCTGAAATGATGACAATTTGATAAACTGTATATGTGGTTACTCTGCTAGGACACCTGAGTGAACTTCAGGAGAACTTCATATCCTATCCATGAAAATGTAATCACAAAAAAATAACATTTGTGGTTTGATATTTTTTTCTAATGTAATCAGGGGTTACAATGTAACCACTGTATTTCTCTACAATTAACTTAAATGTACTTATGCAAAATTTCAAAAATGACAATTCCATCAATAACTAAAAGCATTTAACTGACTTGTGTAATTGTCAACAATATAAAAAAAATCCCTGTTTTTAAAAAATAAATAAAAGAAGTAAAAGCAAGAGATCTTAGTATGGACGGCACAGCTTCTAGGTAAGTCAGTATATAGTGTATTCTATGATTGGCAAGATTAATATTTCACTAAGGCCTGTCAACAATACCAAAATAAAGGCAGATCCAGTGAACCCCTCAGGGCAAGATGCCTCTCAATCGATTTCAGACATTCTTTCCTCGTCTGCCTCAATAACTATTCAATAATTGATGAGATACGATCCTCATGGATCCCAGAATTCCACTGTCAAGTCTTTCAAGCAGCAGTTTGGTTTTATATAACTTCAATAGGTTGGTGAAAATTCTACACCCCTAAAACAGTCAATCTTCACATCAAGGCCAGAAGCTTTTAGAGCAACATATTAAAAAAAATCGGCACACAAATATGCCAGAGTAACAACACTGAAGAAGCATTTAGTAAGGATCAAGGTAACAGAAAAAGAATTGCATAAATACCTTCATGTTGTGCATTAAAGGATTCTAACCAGTATTTACACCCAAGATGCCACTTAAACTGAATTACTAGTTAATTCCTTATTCATCTGCTCTGTCTTAGCATCAAAAATCATCCTTAAGTTCACTGAGCAAGGATGTAAATCAAATACATTTTTTATATTTCAACTGATACAGGCACAGGACGTGAATTTCAAAACAGCCTTGAAATCATAACCACTAAGAGCCTTTTCATGTTTTGTGCAGGATTTTGAGTGTCCCACGCATCAAGCATTGCTATTTGATACCAGAAACCACCAAATGTTGTACAGCCAGGGCAGTGTTTCAGACAAAGTTTACTTTACAAATCAATCAATGGACTGATTAAAGGACCAAATAAACCACGCATTCAACAGTTTTAGTCTCTTCTATGATGACTGACCTGTCTTGAACTGTGTACCAACTGCAATAAAACTTAAACTCACTTAAAATAAGCACTACTTGAAATAATACTTTATTCATGCCCTCTTTTATTCTACATATGCAAAATTTAAGTTTAGAAACCTACAAATTTTAGGGACCATATCTGACGTTATTTTTGATCTGTTATGCTTTTAACTTAATATCCATAATGCATTACTTTTTCAGGTAGAACTGAGAATGAATAATAAATTAGTCCAGTGAACATTTAATGTGCATTTCGAAATGTCACCTCGTGGTTCCCTGAAGTTGCCTGCTGAGTTTGTTTTAACAGAAAACTGGTAAATCCTGAGCAACTTTGTTGTGTGGGTGTAAAGTGGACAATGAAGGCTGATGTGGGAACCTCATGGTATCTAAGAAGACCACTGAGCCTGAGACAATGGCTGTGAGAACCCACCAAGATAAGACTTGTTTATATATATATATATATATATATATATATATATATATATATATATATATATATATATATATATAAAATGTATGTAAAAGGATACTTGAGGCACTTCAAAACTTATAGGTCCCACTCATTTGGTATATTCCTCAGTAATCTGACCCATTTCAATGGGTTCCTATAGGTTCTCTAGAACGTTTCATAGCTTTTAATATTAACAGTATATGCATTTTCCGTGTCAGCTGCATTTTTGGGGATCATATACGCGTAATGATTCCCAAAAATGCTTCCCATAAGTGCTCTCGTCAGGCACCTCACTGTTTTAGACGCAGCCTGTAGGTGACAGGATAATGTAAACAAAGAACTCAAAGATGAGCAACTTAGAAAACCGTATCAAACAAACACACTGCTTAATGTTTCAAACATGTTTCTTTCTCTAAAGAGCCACTTACTTCTTGTCCAGGTAACTTAAGATGGAAGATGTTACATTCCGTGGCACGCAGCTGTCCGATGCGAACAAAACAGTCACAAAACACACCTAAACGCGTCAGTGTCCATTTGTTTGTAGGCTTGTATGTCGTTTCTTCGTTCTTTCTCAGTTGCCAAAGTTTCCAGTCGGCGCAGTTAAAGTACTATCTTGCGTTCATTAACCGGTTACCCTTTGAGAATTAACGCGGAGCTCAGAAAAACTTTCCCAATTCCAGTCGCACTGTCATCTTTCACAATATCATAAGGAGCAAGTCCGTTAGTATTCCAGAGTCAGACGCGCTGCCTCTATGTACGAGTCCAGTCAAGTGTTTGCAGGTGTCGGCTGTGCTGTGTGCTGTACCTCGCCCTCTCTCCACTACCTCCCTATTAAAACCAGCCAGCCGTCTCAGTGTTAACCAGCTCCCTGCCAGCACTCAACTGCACAGAGCCCCCGCTGCCTGATTGAGGCACTGAATGAGGGATTGTCATCCAGCTAATAAACCAGGCCTCTTAGTTAATCTTTCAAAGAGGGATCATTAATTATAAGCTAGTACATGAAGTTCCCAATACAGAGTCCTATTAACTTAGAGTTATTACCCTTGGTGTCAGGTTGCATGGGTTATAATAAACCTCCTAGTCTGGGTGAGGCCTCATATTTAATTCTCTCTGATGTGAAACAGAGCGGGTTTCTGTCAGCGGCTCTGACACTCTGGTGATAATAGTCTTATCTTCTAAGGGCAGATATGCTGAAATGAATAGAACTCGGAAAGAATTACCATTTTAACATTTAGCGAGTACTTTTAGTCTGAAATTATGTCGATATTAATTCTGTGTTGTTTCTATTAGAGCACTGCTTTGGGCTGTTCTGAAAACAGCCTGACAAAGCTGCACTGTTGGGGTTTTTACCTCTGACTGTGATTTTATGTTGGTGTTTAATATAGCTTTACGTGAACCTTATAGATTGAGCTGGAAAAAATCACTATAAACAACAGATGAGCATCTCACAGTATAGATGTGCTGGTGTGATTCAAGCAATTGTCTGTACACAGTGAGTGAACGTGAAACTGCGGGTTGATACAATCTCTGCCAATTAGAAGGTAGTTCATGTTTAATGTACACACTGATCGGATTTTAGACCAATCATATTGAACAATGGGCAGGGCTATTCACTGCAACGACACAGAAATAGAAACCAAGCAACCAACAAAATGTGTCCTGGCTCTTTAGGACAAAAATGGAAGAGATTATTACTTCATCATTCTACATCTGGTGAAAAAGATACAAAGATAAATCAGGTTGGGTTTTGCTTTTGAAAAGCTTAGCTTCTGAATTTTTTTTTTTTTTTAATTAAAAGGTAGAAAAATTTTGTCTACAATTTGTATTTGAAATTTTTAGTCAATCTAACCCTTGGACTATATGTAATTTTATTATTATTTATATACTATTATTGTATTATTGAATTAGCTTTAATTTTTATATTTTCATTTTGATTTAGTTTAATTTTAATAGCTTTAATTTTTTTTTTTTAATTTTAGTAATTTTAGTACTTCAACTTTAGTTCAGTTAATTGCCAAGACACTAGTTCTAAGTTTTTATTTAATATCTATATTTTATTGTATTTCAACTTTATTTATTTTACCAAAAACTAATAACAGTTTCAATAGTATCAATTAACAATAACCAAACTGCTTGTATTTTACTTTTGTCAGTCTAGCACTTTTGAGAGATGTTAAAAATATGAGAGATACTCATCTTCATTAGTATTCAAATGGTTGATTAATATGTTTCTAAAATTTTATCTTTAGTCCCCCTCATTATTAAATATTTGGTTACATTCTTAAATGTGCATCTGTGGCTCAGTGGTAGAGCACTGTGTTAGCAGCACAAAGGTTTGATTCCCAGGGAACACACATACTGGTAAAGTAAGTAGCTAAGCACTGTAAGTTGCATTGGATAAAAGCATCTGCTAAATGCTTAAATGAAAATGCATCTGAATTGCCCTTGATACTGTAATCACTGTCCCTCCATATCAGTGATTTTGCTATTCTCTGTATGTTGTTACAATATTCAATACAATAGCTGACAGGTTTTTGGCACATCACAATTGAGGGGTAAGAAAGCGGAAAGAGGTAGCAGATAGAGAGAGGAAGACACTGAGGGGGATCTGACCCTGTACACAGACAGGGCAGTACTGTCATTGTGCCCAATGTCTCCATGCAGGAATAGTGTAAAAAGCGCTCTGGGAATTCTTGAGATTCCTGAGAGTCCATGCTTGGTGGCCCAAAATGAAAGAAGTAGGGTGACCAGGAAAAAGGATTAAAGACAGCATTCACATCAGGGCATTCTCAAATTCCTCTCTTACGTGTGTATGTGTGTGTGTCTGCCTGTAAAACAAACCCCATGTATCTGTTTGGACCTTTGTGTGTGGGTCACCCTGTTCTCCAATAGAGCCCAAGACCCTCCAAGAGGGTCTGGCTGCAGACTTGCACTTGCACTCTCAGACTTGCACTCTCAGACACTTGCGCTTCCGCTAGTGACATCACTTGCAGTCTTTTTTTAATTTTTTTTATTTTGTTCTATTTATTGATAACTTTTTGTTTGAATCTCTCAACATTTTACAACAGCAGCCAGGTGTTGAAGACAAGAAAAAATAAAATAAATTACAAAGTCACTTGCAATCACCACTTGCACTCTCAGCTACCTGAGACGTCACTTGCAGTCGACACAAATCATGCATGTTGCCAATGGAGACAAGACACTGTGGTGATTAAACGATTAAAACTAATTTAGTACCGTAACGTACAGGGGTCCTGCAAGAAAAAGACAAGACCCGCAAATCCACTGCCACAAAACAGCAGAATATGAATGCGATGCACAAAGTTTCTCATTAAGTGTTTAATTTCCTCCCGTAGAAAAAACAAACACTTAATATGGCATAATCTATTAAGATAGGCCTACATAAAGTGAAATTAAAAGATCAAATTCAATATATAGTTATTATTTAATTTACTACAAGGCAAGCAGATGGCCATAAACACAATGCGCAAACTTTCACTTATCCTCCAATACAGCAAAACGCTTAATGTGGCATAATAATGGACTATAAAGACAATTCAGGAGACTATATGTCTTTCTTTTGACTTAAAGTATATACAGACCAACAAATATGTTGGTCTGTATATATGCATTATGAAATGCATTAAGTGATATTAAAAGCATCAATGCGTTATGCGTTACCGTTAAACATTTTCCTCCCATAGAAAATCATTATAAATAAAACATGTAATGTAGCTTAATGGACAAAGACAGTGATATAAACGATTTGTAGACAGTTTATTCTATAAAAACGCTTAACGCGAAACTTTGCGTGTTGCATTTATTCTGGGCTCACCTGCTTGCATGTACATATTAGTTATGCATATTTTAATTTTTTTTTTTTTTTCACTTTTAGAATAATGAAGAGGAGCATATTGAGTTTGGTCTTTATCATCTTAGTCTATTATTATGCCACATTATGCCATGTTTTATAAATTATTTCATTATATTAATAAACTATATTGAATTTGATATTTTAATAGCATATTAATACATTAAGCCATATTAAGTGTTTATGTGTTCTACGGGAGGAAAATGCTTAATGAGAGACTTTGCGCACTGCATTCATATTCTGCTGTTTTGTGGCCGTGAATTTGCGGGTCTTGTCTTTTTCTTGCAGGACCCCTGTACGTTACGGTACTAAATTAGTTTTAATCGTTTAATCACCACAGTGTCTTGTCTCCATTGGCAACACGCATGATTTGTGTCGACTGCAAGTGACGTCGCAGGTAGCTGAGAGTGCAAGTGGCGATTGCAAGTGACTTTGTAATTTAGTTTTTTTTTTTTTTGTTTTTCTTGTCTTCAACACCTGGCTGCTGTTGTAAAATGTTGAGAGATTCAAACAAAAAATAATAATTAAATAGAACAAAATATAAAATAAAGACTGCAAGTGATGTCACTAGTGGAAGCGCAAGTGTCTGAGAGTGCAAGTCTGAGAGTGCAAGTCTGAGAGTGCAAGTCTGAGAGTGCAAGTGCAAGTCTGCAGCCAGACCCTTCTCAGACCCTTCACCTCCCCAAGTCACTCATAAGTCTACACGTCTCACACAGCCTATTCAATTTTATTGACAGGCACTCTGCAGGGCTCCTCTACCTGCTGGGAGGATGACTTGATCAGTCTTATTTGCTTATACAAGGAGAAATTGATTTGGGATGGCCAACCGAGGTATGCAGCTATCTGGGTGAAGGAGTTTAGGGAGTGCAGGTAGCTCTGTGGAAATGAGAGGTCATTCTGGCAATGACACAGATTTAGTTTTGCAGTCTTTGACAATGCAGCAAATCTTAATGAAAAATCAGTTTTCACAAAAGGCATTTGTTTCAAGTCTTCAGACCAAATTGTTTTTGCATGTTTGTTACACATTTAAAATTATGTTATGTCAGTTACCACATTTTGGAATAAACTCTGAAATTTATTTTCTGTGACGGTGTGGTGTGTAACCTTTGATTTGAGTCCACTTGGCCTGCTTATATTACATGTCTGACCTTAGAGCCATATATTATTGCCACTGGATATTACCTTTTGGCAGAGGATGGGCTTCCACTGATGAGTTCACAGACTGTCAAGGTTTTTCTCCAATCCTTAATCACAGTTTTTTCCCCCTTGACTCAGTCACCTTAGCTTCTTGTATTGTAATATCATATGCATGTAACATGCATCTGTAAAACTGCTTTGAAATGTTTTGTATTGCGAATTGAATAGATGTACTTTAGACGGTGGACATTTAGGCTATGCCATAAGTTACATGTATAGGTCCAGCCAATTGGCGTTACATGCTCGGATGAGCAAGTGAAAAAAATAGTATTTGTTTGGCCAGAAAAAGTTTTCATGCATCATTTTCGAACAAGTGTAAATAGTGTAAATAGAAGGAGTGTGTGTCCGCTGATAGTAATTTGCATAAAACACGCCTACATCACGCCCACAAACTTAAAATAAAATGCTATAGTATTTAACTTTTTCTCTCCATCAGCGAATGATGATTCTGAAAGAAAACGTGCCAGATGTTTCTATAGCAACAAACGCTATACTTTCAAGCATCTGATTATCAGAAAAACCTCGCGCTCTTATTTCAAGGTTGTTGTTAATGCTGTGGTTATTTTAACAGTTTCCTTTGTACATTCGGTTCAACAAACATTGTTAAAACACATTTATCATTCAATGGAACTGTGCGTATGCTTTAGACACTTATATTTCTACTCCGTCCATCCAATAAATATGCAGCTTTCGACTGCTCAGGTAACGCCGTTGGTAAGATGCCGAGAGCCATTGAAAAACTACAGAATAGTAAAACTACTTCACTTTAGCATTACTGACCACGAGTCCTAAGGAGAGATCACACATCAGCTGCTCAAAACACGTGTCTATAGTGAGACGACCGAATGAACAGAGCGCGAGCGCAATCCTGTGACAGTCTCGGGGGGTAAACAGTGGAGCGCGTGAAGGAGAGATGCGAGGAACAATCTATTCGTGCTTGTAATTTAATGTGTATATATTTTGAAAGCATTGAATCGCAACAGAAATTGCGATTCATTCGACTCTTAGTTTTTTTAATCGATTACTGTCCGAAATCGGCGATTCACGATTCAAAAATCATGTTTCAAGATCGCATCGTTAGGGTTTGTAATCGATGCATCGAGAAAACGAGTGAATCGTTACACCCCTAGTAGTAAGTCTTCCTGTGTAGCCTATACATATCCTAACAAGTACCATTTTAGCTGCATTATTTGTGTCCCCTTCAAAAATCGTTCTGAGAAATTGTATGTTTATTTTCCCCCACCCCCAACTATTAGACGAAATTTACGCCCCTGCATATAAGGATTTTCTACAACACCTTTCTATCCTGCTTGTTTGCTTGCTCACACACTTACATTTTACATTTATGCATTTAGCAGACACTTTTATCCAAAGCGACATACAGTGCATTTTCTGTAGTCCATACATTGTTTTACCAGTATGTGTGTTCCCTGGGAATCGAACCCACAACCTTTTGCGCTGCTAATGCAAGGCTCTACCCTGATTTTAAGGCCGATTTGCATTCCCGAACGATTGGGGGATAATACAATCCTCTATTGTGTGGTGTCATTATGATTATTTATCTGCTCCCGATCAACACGGAGCGGCCCCGAACTCAAATCATAAATATGAAACATGTTTGATATTTATGACTCTTGATCGGGCTGCCTCTGAGATACCCGCGACAGCCAATGAGAGCGAGCAAGTGTCACCAACTATATGTTGTGTGTTTCTATTGCTGAAACTTGGCAGCCACAAACATGTCATGAAAGCAGAGAACATCACCCATATTCTTTTTTTATACTTTGTTTTTCACTGTGTAACAGAATGCACCAGGAGAGCCAGCTGACAACGCTGATTATCCTCTATTTTTTTTTCTTCTCTAGTCATGTTTGATCTAGCGAGTGTCCGTGAGATCACGCGTCACTGTGAAATTGTTCCTACAATCAACAAGTGTGTGGTCTCGTGGCCTGGTCGAATTGTCTGGTGCAGGGGTGTCAAACTCAATTCCTGGAGGGCCGGAGCCCTGCAGAGTTTTGTTCCAACCCTGCTTCAACACACATACCATGTAACTTTTAAATAAACTTGACAAACTTGATTAGTTGGATCAGGTGTGTTTAATTAGGGTTGAATCTAAACTATGCAGGGCTCCGGCCCTCCAGGAAATTAGTTTGACACCCCTGGTCTAGTGTGTGCATTCAGAGAATTATAAGGCTAAAAATTGGTTGAACTGTCTTCATGTCTGTGGTCTCCCATGGTGTAAAAATCGTTTAAGATTTGAAAATCGTCTAGTGTGCGGCCAGCCTAAAGCTAGAATGTAATTGTCAAAACCAAAAAGTTTTCAAATAGGCCTAGACCAGTGGTTCTCAACCACATTCCTGGAGGACCCCCAACACTGCACATTTTGCTTTTGCATGTCTTCTTTGTCTGACACACCCATTTCAAGTCTGTGAGTCTCTACTAATGAGCAGGTGACATGAATCAGGTGTGTTTGATTAAGGAGACATGCAAAATGTGCAGTGATGGGGGACCTCCAGGAATGTGGTTGAGAACCATTGGCCTAGACCAGATTTAGTCCTCTCATTTTCCAGCTGTCCATATGCATATACACAGAATTTAGTAATGCTGTTTTTATTGAAATTTTTGTTACTCATAAATAATTAGTACTTATGTATAAACAGTTGGAGAGATAGAGCTCTGCTCTACAGTAGTATTTGGTGCTTTGTTTGCTTTGGTGTTGAACAGGATACAAGAGTATCAGTAAAGGGTGAAGTGTAATTTCCCATCCAGGGCACTGTCACTAGGATTTCCTCTGAACACCCAATCTGATGTAGCTGACAGTCACATGCAACAGACGCATGTGGAACACCTACATGCTTCCTTTACAAGAGGAAATTACAGCTAGGTGAAGCATGCACACTGGATCTTCTTGTCACTTTTAGTGCTTTAATTTTTTATGTATTCAGTCCATATTTTGGTTGTTTCTATATTCAAAACTCCATAAAAGACCAGTAAAATATGAGGGATTGGTTTTATCCCTGTGGTATTCATCTTTTGCCTTACAGAGGGAGTTTGCAATGATTATATTGTTGGAGACTTACTCTAATTTAGTTCCTGGTTTGCTCATGAGACTTATGTATTCGTTCTTTTCCAGTGGTTTTTCCAGCATAACTGCTTAGCTTTGGCAGCTACCATGGAAATATATCCCTATCCAAAACCTGTGTACTACATTCACTCTAGAGTAACAGATGCATACTGGAACTTACGAATATTTTACAGTCAGAATGTGTTATTTTGACTTCACTTGGCTTGCAAATGTATTATGGAAAGCACAGTCACGCATACAATACCACTGAGAATGTGTGAGCTTCACTATATATTACTCTCAAACTCACTTTTATTTTGTTTACTGTTAGGATTTCTCTAAAATGGCACAATGATAAACATGAGCAAAAATGAATAAAAGGAACTTCACATTTTGCATTTTTGGCTATTCATCATGCATGACCCACAGAGTTTTGCCAGGGTTGGTTTTCTCCAATGGATATGAACAATTTCCCATCAGACAACGGGAGATAAGGGAAGGAAGGGGGTAAGGTAGGGGGTAGAGTAAAAAAAACCTGTATTTGTTTGTTTTTTTTTGAAGGAGGAGGTTTCTTTTCTTTCTCTGTCTGGTGTATGTTGTGTTTGTTTGAGTGAGAACAATACCGAGAAATTCTGATTCTGCTGAGATCATCAAGAGTACAAACATTAAGATCACAACCCCTTCAAAGAGGGAAACATGTGAAATCCAATCATCAGTCTCTAGATTATGACAGTTAGCCAAAGCATCAACTGTATAACTGAAAACAACTAAAACACCTGTAGTTATTTAAGGTCCTTGAAAAAAAAAAAAGAAATCTCACACACTTTTCCAACAACATCCTGAAATCCATTTTTATTTAATTAAAGGGCCTATACGAAACTGAATGGCTGAACTCTACTGCAACAAGAATTTGACCTAAGGTCAAAGAGATATGAGTTTCTGTTTCTAATAAAACTCCAACCTCTGATAATACATAACGGATCGTTAGTCTAAACTAATACCTCATATCTCTAACATAATTTTGGATAAGTGATTTGGCAGACACTCTCTATACTGTTGAACATTAGCAGCATGTGTCATACTGATTTCATAAGTCTCATGTGCCAGAGTACAGTGTAAAGGAATTTAAGGAAATCATACTGTTTATTTTAATGAAAAAAGCATGAAAGAAAAATGAAAGAAAGACACAAAATCCTAAATGGATTACATCTAGACTTACTTCACAAACTTAAATTCATTTTGTCATATCTGCTTGGATAAAATTGGTTTACAGTCATCATTTAATAATGTTGAGTTGACAATTTTGTGACATGTTGTTGGTCAGAAATATGTTATTGATAGCAAGCTCTTAGCTAGTACTCTTGGAAAAAGACAACATCTTGCAACTTGCAAAATACTTGTTAAAAGTCTTTCAGTCATTTGTCAAGTTGTCAGATGTAGTGCAAGTATGTCAGATATACTGTAGAATGGGACATCTGCAATGCAGTGCATCAGGTGCAGACAGCAATTATAATGGATATTTAATTATAATGGATTCTATTTGCATTTATCAAATGCAACACTTCTTGCATGCAACAATACTTATGTCAACTAACTAAGATTACCAAGCAAGAATAGGAAATATGAACCATTGATTGTGATGCTCTCAGTCAGTGTTTTTTAAGTACTGATGAAGGATTAAAGTTCTTTGTAAATATATGTTTTTAGTCTGCTTCACAGCAAGCCAGACTGGCGACAAACCAGATAGATACTACACACAACCAGCAAAGGGCTTTCTGTCTGGGAAAGAAAGGGATTGTGTCTTGTTTTAGAAAAAATATCTTAAAGGATTTTCTCTGCCTAACAATGTTATCTTTTCATGATGGTTATCTCTATATGAAAGGCATCCTGATACGAAAAGCTCAAAGCAACAGGATCAACTTCTGTTCTTAACAGGGCCCAGATCTCAATAAATCTACACAATTTATTTTATTCATATGTTGTTGAACTTTTATATGTAATTATATTTCTTAAATTTTCTAATACATAGGATATATTTAATAAAAAAAAGGATTGACTCTAGGATTGACAGTGGTACTCATAAAACTCTCCTAGGGCTCTCTGGTGATTTTTTACTGGAGTTTTGTGGCTTTCTTTGTCAGCTATGTTTAAAATTGTGTTTTGGTCTTTCAGACTCTGCTTGCTGACTTCTCAGAGAGGATTTCTGGGGAACGAGGGGATTTTGTTAACCAACCCAATAGGGAGATCTTACTCTTTCTCTCTCGCTCTGCTTCTCTCCGTAGTCCCGTTTGAATACTGGGACGGGAAGAGGATTTGGGGGGGGGGGGGGTTGGGACGGGAAGAGGATTAGGGAGTGGACTATAGGCTCTATTCTTCCATGGACTCCATCCATCTCAGCCGCATATTTCTGTCAGGTCCTGGGAGATGAGGCTAATTATCCTGCTATTCATCTTCTCGCTCTTCATCCTAATCTCTCCATCCTTCCCTCACTCCCTCCCACTACCCTTATACTTTGCTCTATGTGCATATATGCATGTGTGTTTGTGTGTGTTCCCACATTTCACTGTGTGTGCCTGCACATGAATGTGTGTCTTCATGCATGTAAGATTGTTTATACGGTAGCTGTTCGTATCACGATCTTTGCTTTACAAGACTGTCTCATTTAAAGTCCCATCAAGAGAAACACCAGTCTGCCGGAGTCAACCCCATTGGAAATCCCTGGACCAGAATTAAGCATGACATGTCTGTGCCTGTGTTCACATCGGCAATCTAACAGGCTTCAAATCCCCTCTTCCTTCTGCTTTCTGTGTTTGTACGTGCATACGCATTCGATTAACAGCAGCGGATCGGTTTGTTCCGTATAGTCCAGGTAGTCTGCTATTACACTCTCTAAAAAAATTGACATCTTCAGTCCCATGAAGAAACTTTAAAACTCACAGAAGCTTTTCAGGTTCTTTATAGTGGAAATGTTAGTTGTTCGGATTTTTAAAATGTTCTTCACACCAAGAAATAAATGGTTCTTTTAAGAACTGTTCACTGAAAGGTTTTTTGGGGAACTCAAAGATAGTTCTACTACAGCATTGCTGCAATGCTCCCTTCTGAAACCTTTATTTTTAAGAGTGTGTTCACACTTGGCATGTTTGGTTTGGTAAATCAAACTCTGGTGCAATTGCTTTGCTAGTACATCTAACAAGTATACCAGGACCCCCCTGAAAAGGTGGGTGTCACCCCGCTTTTTTTTTACTTAAATATGAATGCAACAGACCAAAAATATCTTAAACCAAAACACTCTTCTCATCAGAGTTATGATGAGCAAAATGAGTTTGTCATGTCTCTTATTACAGATGAGTACAGGTGTCAGAACCCCTGTCTCCTTGCAGCAGGTTTTCATTTGTGTTAAAATGGATGAGTTCCTTGCGCTGTTTTGAGTCCTTTTGTAACAAATTGTTTGTGAGTTATCAGCTGCTAAAATACCATTATATGTGCACGTACACATACATAAGTTTAGTTGCAAAATATATGTCATAAAAGCTGTAGAATTAGATTGCGATTTTCATTATGTTCCATTGTTTTGTCATCAAAAGGTTTGCTGTTAAAAATTACAGTGTGAATGCTAAGCGAACCAGTACTAAATATAAAGTACTTTGGTCCAGACCAAGAAAACCAGAAGAACCAAGATAACCAAACACATCCTAAGTCAAAACAAAGAGGTGAGATTATTCCTTTCTGATTTTCAAGTGCTTATTTGTCCTCTTTCTAGAATCTTTTCACATCTCCAGGCGTCTCTGCCCAGGTAATTAAATCACAGCACTTGTTAAGCTAAAAAGAAAAAAAGGAGATAAGATTCCCTCTCTCTCGCCTCTCCCATTATGGTTTCTCTCTCCCCCAGAGCTATTTGACTACAGTATCACGACTTGAAAGTTGAGGAAAGTCCTGAGCTGTCTGGAGGCATCAGAGAGCTGCGGTGAGATTGTCTTTCCGTGCTGCTAAGATGGAGGCCAGCGCCCTTTCATCCTCTCCTGCAGAAAGACGCTCTTTTATTCTCTCAAAGGTAACATGTCTAACAACATCAAGGTGAGGAAGATTGCAGATGCGGTGCAGGAAATTCTGCTGTGCAACTGGGATGCTGGAAGGAACAAAGCGTTAGTGAAAAAATATCAAACACATTGGGGGATTGGTGTAATGAATTTAGATAGTCTACTTAGATACCGACGTCTGTGTTTGTGGAGAAAAGCCCAGCTTGAAGTTTCACAAGCCTGAATGGATGACCAGGGCCTTTCCTGATGAGAAATTAATGAGGTCTAGCGGAGTCTATTAAAATGTGTCTCTCTGCTAAATATGATTTTCCTCTTTCAAGGTCGTACAAGTATCAGTAATTTAGATAACTGTGTACTCATGTAATTAAGCTTCGTACTGTGACACAGCTCAAACCTCACAGACAACAGATCAGTGACATCTTTAAATAAGAACAAAAGAGCCTAACTGTATTAAACATGGACCAAGAAATTTAGCAGAGTGAAAACGTAGGGATTTTGGTTACAGTAAATTGAATTGAACTAAATGGAAATGGGCAAACTGAGAAAAGAGAAACATGTTCACTTTGTCAATTAGTCAGGGGATGGGGGAGGGGTCTTGCATTTGGAACAGATTAATTTTAGGATGGACTCCTTAAGCATTGAAATACCACTGAAAAAAATCAGATTAGTTTAATTACAGAGCACATAGTCATCTATTGTTGGCGTCTCATTGTGACAGTGCTATGTTAAAAATGGACAACTGTTTTAGTGCATGTACACACTAATGCCTGTGCATTAGATCTACTTTTATACTTCTTTAATACATGCGGTATATCTGAGAGGTTGATTTTTAAAGCAGAATTTTTGTTGTATAAGGGTCATTTTAAAGTTGTTTTTATTCCTTGCTTTATTTGTGCTACTTTTCAAATGCCTTTTATGCATTGATTTTATTGTTTAACTTTTATCCTTATCTGAGACAGAGACTTTCATAAAAGTATAAAGTATCATATTTTAAAAACTATAATAATTTCTTTCTCTCGCTTACAGCTGCTCTTGTTAGGGGTAGCCACAGCAAAATTATCCACACAAAAACTATGATAACTTAACGGAGTAAAATAAAGAGTAAAACAAGTTTTACTTTTTAACAAAAGACTTTTGAACATCGTTAGTGGACAAAATGTAATGAAAACAAGTGTGAGAGTATTTACGACATTTGTGTGTAGGTGCGGGTGTGTTGTTAGCATACAGTCATTTTAGGAAGATGAACAGACAGACAGGCCGAGAGTGAAGTGTGACCTTTAGCCTCATAATCCTACTTACAATGCAGAGAGAGCTGCCTGTCTACCTCCTGCTGAGACTATGGAGAATATGAACGCTTGATGGCTGGTACGTCAGCACGTGGGGCCCACACCAGTACAAACTCACACTTGAGAACAAAGGCACAGTAAAGGGGATATTAACAAGTATCTTTATATACATCTGTTTCTCAAAACCACAATGAGTGGGAATATTTGACCATCTCTTTTAAATCACAAAGGAGTTTGGTTTCTGAAAAGCTGAAGGAAATGTAAAGAATGAACACCTTTGAGATGCTTTTCAGTGCACCCAGCAAACCCAAAAAATGAAGTTTTATAGTGCAGCTGCTTGCATCAGGTTGGACAGGTGCTGAGTGATTTATGGCTCTTCTCTGTGATGTGGTTTAGTTGAAGGAGTGTCATGTATGCTATTCCTTATCTCTGTCTCGGCCTGTCAAACATACCAGCCCACTGGTTCCATGTCAAGCGTTTGCATATCTCTCAGAGATGGGAAGTTGTCAGGGAGTGACGAGACAGAGGTGAAACAAAATCTACAAGCCCAATTCTCTGTTGAGTCTGTCTTTCTTGTCAAAGAGCAACGGCTAATGACGTGTGAGATATTCACCTTTGTGCTGTATGCCTAGATTAACTTATTTCTCTCCTGTTCTGGTGGACAAATTGGAGAAGAATCAGAATTTGTGCAGTGCACTACCATTCCAAAGAGCTTTTAACCCCTGCATGGTTCTAAACCAGGTACATTTAAAAGAAAAGGTACATTTCGTTTCATTGGGGTTACCTGGGTTTATGAGGTGTTAACCGGTGCTAAACGTGTATAATGCTTAGCAAGAGAAACCTAATCACATGTCGCATGACATTTCAGCAGGTGACTGACATATCCAAATAATCAATGTTGTTATTTTTTCCTTGATTTTAATATCCACATTTATGATTTATTCATACTCAAATATTTACTAGTCATTTATGTTTATCTTTTATTATGTTTGATTTATATTCAAGATGTAATATTTGTAGTATTCTTCAAGAATATATATTGGACATTTTTCAACTACTGCCTGAGTAATAACGTTTCTCAGAATTAGTCATTAATTGTACTAGATGTTCTTTTCCAGGAACTGTTTTCGTAAAATGTAAGATAATGATATTTGAAAGTGCTTGTTTCGCTGTATTTGTTCAAAAGGTGTGAAAACCACACATCTGTTTTTAACTGCAACATCTGACTGGCCATGATGACCTAGCCTGACATGACCTATAGTCGTTAAAACAACATATGACATAATGGATGAGTGACATAGTGGATAAGTCTATTTGACCCTATCTTAATTAGACATAAACACCAGTTTGGAAAGATGTAATTTTCATTCCTTGTGCCTTCTTTACTATTCTTTACTCTCTTTCTTTTACTTCTTTACTCCTTCTTCTCCCTTCTTCTGCTTCTTCCACAGATAATCTTACTTGTTTTGAGCTATTCTTTTCACTTTCTCTACTTCATCTATTAGATACAATACTTTGGAACACTTTGCACTTGTTATAAATGATTGATCTAAATTTTGTTTAAACTTGTTTCCTTCTTCTAAAATTTATCTCTGACATAATCATTATTTGTCTGCCTGGATCTCACTGCATCAGTGACTGAAAACGTGAACTGGAGTCGAGAAGAAACTGATTTATTCTTACCTTTATAGTTGCGCCTTTAAACAGGTCACATGCTGCTATTGTCCAGTCAATGGCACTGACTAATATGCAAATAAATAACCCTGGATTTAGTTTACCTGGGGTTTAGTATAACCCAGGGTTCATTTCAAGTGTAAAAAGCCCTCATGATATGTTTAACCACAGAACACCATTTTCATCTGCTCTATATCTTCATTCATGTGTGTCTGTGATTTATATTAGGTATCTGTGCTCCAGTGCAGTACTTTAAAACCAAAATTACAGAGCATTCTGCATTCATAACATTTGAACCTGTAAAAAATCTCAGAGATGACACATTTTCCACCAAAAGACACATATTTTGAGTGTATAGAAAAGAGCTATGATTATGCTCAACTATCTTGCCTGGAAAAACGCTAAAAAGGGACACTGTCCATTAAAGATGAATGTTTCCTCTGGCTCTGAAGAAAGTCCCCAGAGGACATACCATCTTCCTTTTCCATGTCATATCTACGGCAGGTTCAGGTAATGAAAACACAGCAGTCGTATAACACACCAGACGCAGGGGCTGAGACACCTGTTTGGCGCTGGAAGTCAACAGGGGAGGAAGAGCAGGTAATAAGCACCTGACACAGAGAGAGGCAGCTGTCAGAAACAGTGAGGCTGTCCAGAGGCCATTATAATGAGGTGTGTTCTGAAAAAAAAAAAACCCGCTGCAAGCGTAATTAGGGTCCAGCTAACTCTAGCCTGCGGCTGTCGACTGCCTATTTTTCATCATAATACACCTGAAGGACTCAAGGCCATGGAAACAAGAAAAAAAAATGTGTTTGAAATATTTTGTCAGATCATTGTTGAACCAATAAAATTATCAGCGGGCATGAGGAGTCCCGTTGAGACAGCTGGAAATTGTGAGCAATAAAACGAGTGGAATATTCTTGTCTTTAGTTTTGTTAAACACCACAATAGTGAATTTTAGAATGTAAAATTATTTATATATTTGACAATCCATTCTTAAAATTAAGAAGTTATTTTAAGGTTGTTACTTGATTCTTCATTATTTAAGACGTTTATACAGTCAAGTGATTTTAGCAAACGAGGCTTCGTTTCGTCATAGGTGACTTGAAGCACCGCTACAGGCGGCGGTCAACGAGAGCAGACGTTTGCAGTCGGGGCGGAGATGAAAACAGACACGTCAAGCCGGACACTTTCTGCTCCCATTAGTGACACTCACGCGGTGTTTGCATACTCTATCACAGATGAAGTGAATTAAATGCAATATTTGTCAAATACACAGACGTTTCAGAAACGTTTTAATGAGCAACAGAAACATTTTTTATAAACTGCTTAATACAGCGCCATCTTTTCAAGAAAAAAGTTCAAAATAATCATATATTATTTAAATACTAATAAAGTGGGGGCATATTTGCTTTTATCAGCATTGCATGATAAACGTGACTCAATACAACAGTGCGTCTACAGTAAAAAAAAAAAAAGCTTTTACCGTTCTAAAAACACAGATTTGTGGCCATTATTGGAATTGAAAAGGTTCAAATAAACCCGAAACACACTTGATCGTCGTCATGCCGTGAATCTGGCCAATCGTGAAACAGCCGTGTCGTCATCAGCGCTCCTGCAGTCGCTCTGGAGAAACTGCTGCGGCTGAGTCAGCCGGCTGCTCTCGAAACGCTCTAGCAGTACTTTGATGCCACACGTGACAGTCATGTGGTGTCGGCGCCGTCTCAAGTCGGACAAAATTTCTAACCGACATGCACTGCTTCAAGTCAGACGCCGATAGGTCTGCGCGGCGCTGCATGAAGTCGAACGTACCTAATGTTTAGAACCTCTTGTTTCGAAACGTTGTGGTTCGCCCAGGGCCAGCGAAACCTCGTGCTTTGAGGAAGGGCCTCCATAACTGTAGCATCCCCTGCCCCTGCTAGTCCACGAGTCAAGACCAGCAGCAAATTCTAGCCTCATTGTTCATTGGATAGGCTATAGTTAAATTGTCACTCATCTGCAATTAAACCAATTACTGTTGCCGTTTCGAATCGTGTTCTGAATGTAACGATCTCAACCATCAGGTGCTGCGAACTGTGCGATGCAAACGGCTTGGAGTTTGGTCTGTCAATGTGAAATTCTGAATAATTTTGAATATTCTAATGTGTTACTGCTGTTGCATTTCATTTTTTAAAATCATTTAACCACAACACATAAAAATTTTAAATGAAAAAAAAAAATGTTTACATTCATTCACATATATAGACTAAATATTTATGTACTTTTTAGACATACATTACATACATACAATTACATAAAACAAGACAGTAACGTAATTTTTTATGGAAAACTTTACTTTTTTTTCAGATAGAGATGCAAAAATTAATATTAACAGCTATCCTAAAGGATCATACCTAAAACTCTACATTCTAGTTGAACCCCATTTTTTCTGCATAGTCTACTACACTAAACATTTGGAAAATGTTTTACTGAGAATTTGTGGCTTTTATTGATACATCTGAGGCTTCATGGGATGGGCAGTAGGAGAAGGGTGTCAGCCATTTAAAAGTGTAGTCCCTGTAAAACCAACATATGAGATGTTACGTGACTTTTAAAAACAATGAGCATATTTTGTGAATTGAATTCATATTTTTATAATCTTGAACATCTCATTGTGTGTGTCATTTATCTAAGGATGGGGGAAGAACATGAGGACCTGTGGATTTTCTGCCCTTTTCTCTTCTGAAACTCTTCCTCATCCACTGTCCACACCGCCCCTGTCCTCCCGTCCACCCGCACAAAGCATTTGTGGAGACTAAGATTGTGTCGCACAGCATTCTGGGAAAAAGGTTGAAACAGTTGTAACAAGAGAATATAATTTAGATTCGTATGAAACAGGCCCATGGCGTTCAGTGAGATTATTCAGCATGAATTTATGCCAACAGCGGCACCATGTGGACATATGGGACATAATATAATGTCCCAAAGTGTTTTGCGCTTATGTCAGGCCAATCTCAGGACCTCAGAAATAAACCTGCTCAAGACTTGAGCTTTTTTGTTTTAATTAAGCTAATTTATATGACATTAAATCAGGAACACAAGCAAATCTCTCAGTCTCAAACAATATGATTAAAAATATTATTGATAATTGAGTCTTGAACTGAACTGAAATGGGACTCCGATCTCGAAATGATGGTTAGTTGGCAGTGTCAGCATGTATACTACCTTCCATGTAGGAGAATTATGACGAAAATAGAAGAACATTCTTGTGAACCAGTTGTAAATTTCGTTTAGCGTCCGCTGTTTGTCTGGAGCTTCCAGGATTGACTGTAGAAATCAATGATAAATTTGATATATATTTATATATTATATATTTTAAAAATATTAGGATTCATTTAAAATTCAGAGTGAATGAAATTTATAAAAAAATATTGTAATAAATAAAATAATAAAAAAAAAAAAAAAAAATATATATATATATATATATATATATATATATATAATATATATATATATATGTAATTTGAATAAATATACAATAAAGGCAAACATAATTTATTTACTTACCCATCTGATTAAGAAAGCATATGTATATGGAGGTCGCAAGTTAGCATATTTGTAGTATTCAACACTGCTAACAAAATCTGTAATTGCCAGAAAGCCAAATTACTAAGCAAAACATTGCACAATAATTCTTGTAAATTGACCGCAAACACTCATATGTGCATTGTGCTTTAAGTATGTCGCTATGTGTTTTGCTGCAAGTGCAAAACATACAGCCCGGGTAACGCCTATGAGTCAGTCATTTTCGATAATATTCTTGCACAATGCATCTAGCAAATGCAAAATCGAGGTTTGATAATAGACGGCTTATGAGCAAAACTCCAGCTGAGAGGGTCTGAACTACATTTGGTCCAGATCTTAGGCTTCCTTTGTGGTCTCCATGCCAAGTGTGGCAACAGGAAGCAAGCAATCTCAAAACTTCAACTGTAGTCATAGTGGTAGACCACCAACTTTCAACTGTATGACCAACAACATAAATACATAAAGAGAAAGGAAGCATAAGATAAGTGTGACCTTCACACTGTAAACAGCGGTATAGATGGTAACCTTTATTCATCTGTATATTTTTTAATGCCTTCAGCATATGCATTTCAGTTCCACTTGATTTAATTTTTCTAGTTTAATGACACTTCTCAGCTAGACTGTGTGTGTTTAGAAGCACAGCGAGATGTGTATTTTGTATTTTAGCAGGTTTTACCTGGCAGCAGGTGTGGTGGGGGTATGTGGCAGGGTTCCTGTCGTACCGGCGCTACACTAGCTCTCTCTGTCCTGCCATCTGGCTCCCCCAACGGGGGCAAATTTAGTGCCAGCGGCCTCCCCCAGCCTGTAGCAGCTCCCTGAATGGAAACACACAAGTCAGTCCTACATATGAGAACGATATTGAGCACAGATATGGTTTCCCGTAAACATCTTGAGATGTGAAGGCTTCATCTGCACTTTCTATAAATTTACTGACATTTTATGAAATCACAAAAAGGAAATGTCATGTTCACTGTGAGAATCGTTATTTCTAAACGCTCTCACGAAACTTCTGGCAGTGTCAAAGAGTATCTTGAAGAGTCTTACGGTACGTGTCGAGACGCATTCAAACAGCTGAAGGTGAAGCTGCATGGCATGAAGTTTCTGCTTCTCCTGAATGAGCTGAAATCATCACATATAGCATGTTAGAGTCAGTGGGTTCTCAAACCACTTTTACCAAGACGTTTGATTCTTTTGGGTTCACATTGAATGACTCAAAACCAATGAAACCATGATTCACTTTCTTGTGCCTCATTCATGATAACTGATGATGATCAATGATGCAAAGCGTGACTTGTGTGTGCTTTCTGTAAGAGATTGTATCGCTGCTGTACCTGATTCTCCATGTGGCGCACAAGGTCTTGTTGAACTCGCCACTGTGCAATCGTTTTCTCATCTGTGCTGTGGTCTCGGTTTAGATGTCTAGACAGGTAGGGAATCAAAAGGTGTTTTCTAAAGTTTGAAAATGGTTGATTTCAACAAGGAAGGCTCACTGATGTTACTTTAAATAGTGAAAAACTTACCTTAGAAAATGAGTATAGCCTTCAAAGACTCTGTCACAGCTTGGCCAGCGACATTGTCCGTTTACAAAAAGAGAGCTGGATCTCTGGGTTTCGGACTCGACGGGGCTGAGGAGGACACATGAGGAACATCAAGATTTTTACTGATGAACATTTTTTTTTTTCCAGTGATAATTACCTGTGAGACTGAAATCTGGGAAACTGTTTCCTGTGCTGGCTTGATCCAGCAACAGCTTCACTGGGACCTGTGTCTTTTCTTCTGTTCATGGTTGTTTGGTGGCTCTCATTTGCTAAAGAATAAGATAAAACAATGCACACTTGTGAGTACTTTAACATTTCTTGCATGTATGTATGTGTTTATTATATATATATATATATATGGATAGATATATAGATAGAAAGATATATATATATATAATTATATTAATTTTATAGTAAATATAGTATATATCTAAATATATAATATCCTATATAAAAGTACGGTAACACTTCATTTTAAACCTTTATTTATAATGCATTATAAAAGTTTTAATGCATTAATTATGACTTGTTATACACCTTATAATGCATTGTACAATCTCATGAATAATTGTAACCACAGTTAACACATTATAACACTATTCCTTTTAAATTCAGTAATAATTATTTATGACAAGTTATTATCTATTACAATGGGCATAATGAATAATTATAATGCATTATATCCTAACCCTTTATAATGCATTATACATAAAGGCTTTAAGTAAGGTGTTACCAAAATTACATATAAATATTATGAATATTACACAGCAGTCAGCCCATTGAAATATTAATATTGCTAGTAGTGGTCAAACATTTACATACCCCCCTGCAGAATCAGCAAAATATTAAAAATGAATAATAATTAATAACCATTGTTGTTGTTTGCAAATTTATTTGTGAAGTTAGCATTATTCAGTTAGTAATAAATAAAAAATAACCTGCGATTTTAATGGTCACTCTTTTTTGAAAAAAAATAAAAATGATAATAAATAAATAAATAAATTTATATTATGCAGATTGTATAAGTAAACATAACCACAACAGTATTATATCTACATTGTTAAACAGCACATCCTTCAGACAGAGTTTATGTTTTGTTTTATTTCTTTTGAAACCTTTTGAATTGAAACACTTAGACCGTATAAGTTTCATGTAATAGCAGTTTTTGTGTTTTAAAATGCCTTTGCTAATCATAACGTGTAAATAAACGGAATATAATGACATCTTTGAGGATTTCACCACTTTGACTACGTCAAGGAAAAATTTGGAGTTTGAATAATTCATTGGAACACAAACCCTGAAGCAGGAGAGCTGTAGAGCGAAGTACAGACGGCCTGATCGGACCAGCCGGAGAATTCTGAAACACCACCTGAAGAAACTGCATCCGTTGCTCATCAGCAGCTCTCTGCACACAAACAAGGCCATTCACCACATTTGTACTATAGCTTTTAAACATCAGGAGTGTATTAATGTACCTGGCATAGAAGATGAGAAAAAAAATAGACGAAAGACTTCTATACATAAAATAATTCGGAATCTTTCGAAAATGCAGTCATGGTGTATTTTATGCAAACAACCTACAAAGGGATGTCATTTTTTTAAGGCATTGTTACAGAAAGTACCACAGAATGAAGCTCACTCACAGAACGTACTCCAGAAGAAAGATGTTCCACATGTTGGGGTGAAGAGGATTCGTTTAACAGAGGGGGAGATGCGTCGCGCTCTTCTTTTAGTGGTGGCTGTCGTTCATTTTCTCTCCCACTCACTCTTTTGTCACTCTCTCTCTCAGACTGAGGCATTCCTGAAGTCAAGAGTCTGAAAAAGACTGGAGATTGATGTACAGAGTTACATATTACATTGTAATTTAACATAATCATACTGTAAGAGAGACAATACACAGTGAACTGAATGTAAGCTTCTTAACTTTATCTTCAAGATTAACTTAAAGTTCTATTTTCCTGTGTTAGGAAATATGATCGCTTAATATTGCTTAAAAAAAATCAAATCTCAACACTTTTGTTGAATGTCCATGCTATTTTAAATTTTGTCAGCATTTTTAAGTTTTGAGTTTAACTATTTATACTTTTATCTGTTTTTTCTGAAAAATACTGATCAACAACATTGTATTATGTTGAAAAACACATTTTTTGTTTGTTAATGAGGGATCTATAGTCACAAAAATTTAAATTAGCCTGTATTTTACTCACCCTCAAAGCATCCTAGGTGACTTTCTTCTTTCAGACAAATCCTTTCGGAGTTATATTAAAAATTGTCCTGACCTCTCCAAACCTTCCAGTGGGGGTAAGCCGTTGTTGGTTGTCAACAGTCAAAAAGACGTAAAATAAAGTGCGCGCATCCGAATTAAAATGTCCCTCACACGGCTCCAGGGGCTAAATAAAGGCCTCTTGTAGCGAATCCATGTATTTTAAGATAAATATCCACATTTCAAATGTAATAAACACTTTTTTCTCACTTTCGCTGATTGTTGTACGTGGAAGCCGTTCCGACGGATGACGTAAGACGTTGACGTTGCTTGATTAGTGAGGAACGTGGAGACAAAACAAATCAAAACGCCTGTCACAAATTCGAAGCACAAAACGAGCATTTGTAAAGAAAAATTACGGAGGATTTAAAAAAAAAAAGTGTTTGTTATGTTTGAAATATGGATATTCATCTTACAAAAATGCATGGATTTGCTACAGGAGGCCTTCATTCACCCCCCAGAGCCATGTGAGGGTCATTTTATTATGGATGCACTCACTTTATTTCACGTCTTCTGAACTGTTGGTAACCAACACCGGCTTACCCCCACTGAAAGGCTTGGAGGGGCCAGGACAATTTTTAATATAACTCCGACTGGATTTGATTGAAAGAAGAAAGTTACATACACCTAGGATGCTTTGACGGTGAATAAAACACAGGCTAATTTTCAGTTTTGGGTAAACTAACCCTTTAATGCTTTTTGATTTGTGAAATACAATATTGTATAGTTTTACTTTTTAAGAACACTACCGGTCAAAAGTTTGGGATCAGAACGATGTTTAATGATTTTTTACAGGAGTTTCTTATGCTCATCAAGACTACATTTATTTGATCAAATATACAGGGAAAAAAATTAATATTGTAAAATATTATTATGATGTAAAATAAAATTTTTCTATTTTAATATACATTAAAATCTAATTTATTCCTGTGATGCAAAGCTGAATTTATAGCATCATTACTCCACTCTATCTACAGTGTCACATGATCCTTCAGAAATCATTCTAATATGCTGATTTATTATCATTGCTGGAAACTGTTGTGCTACTTAACATTTTATTTATTTATTTTTTGGAACCTGTGATACTTTTTTCAGGATTCTTTGATGTATAAAAAGTTAAAAAGAAGAGCATTTATTAAAAATAGAAATCTTACACTACAGTTCAAAAGTTTGAGTTCAGTAAATTTTTCTTTCTTTTTTTGAAAGAAATGAAAACATTTATTCAGCAAGGATGTGTTAAATTGTTAAGAAGTGATAGCAAATATTTATATTGTTAGAAAAGATTTATATTTTGAATAAATGTTCTATGTTGTAAATGTTGAATAGATGTTCTTTTTAACTTTTAATTCATCAAAGAATTCTAAAAAAAAGTATCGCAGTTTCCAAAAAATATTTGCCAGCACAACTGTTGCCAACATTGATAATTCTAATAATAAATCAGCATAGTATGATTTCTTAAGGATCATATGACACTTTGAGTAATGCCTGATGGAAATTCAGCTTTGCATCACAGAAATAAATTATATTTTAAAGGATATTAAAATAGAAACCATTATTTTATATTGTAATAACATTTTGCAAGATTACTGTTTTTTTTCTGTATTTTTGATCAAATAAATTCAGGCTTCTTTGTTTATGTTCAGTTATTTCACTTTAATGGCAAAGAAAGAAAGCTATTTCCTACACATAGCAGCCTGATAAAAACCTTTGAAAATATATATGAAGAGCTCAGTAGAAATATATATTTTAAGTAGAATATTTAACTAAGTATTTTACATTAATGACATGTTAAATATTATTAAGAAATGATATCAAATGTCATTTAAACATTCTGTAAAAGTTGATCCCTTCTTACCCCCAGTAGTAACGGAAGATGGCCCTTTTGAATAATTTTACATTTTGTGCTAAAACAACTAAATTAGCAAATGTTTCTATTTATTTCCTATAATACAACACTGGCATCATCCTGCACATGCTAAACTTATATCTAAATATGTTGCAGATTGCTACCTCTTACCCTATATTTTGAAATGTATTTTTTCATTAAAAAAATAGTTCTGTTTTATATATCAGTCCACAGACTCCTTCACTACCTTCATGAATGTGTTCACCTGACATAAATTAGTTACATTTGTTGGAAATGTGTGCAAAAATGGGAACACTTATATATACTATGTATACTATAGAGAAGGCAAAAGAAATACTATTGGCATCTCACAGAAAACCAAGAGGGAACAGAAGGATGGAGCTGGTATAATTACATGAAATTTGGCATGCATGTAAGGAATGCACGTCAAGTCCCCAGAAAAGGGCAACATGAGTGTTGCTTGAATGCAAACCTAAAACATGCGTGACATCTATCTATCATACAAGACACAAACCTTTCCCACCTCTCAGGAAACCACAGACACACACTTTGCATTTTGCAAAAACATGCACGAAAGAAGCAACCCAGGAACAGGATAAGGGATATAAGACAGCGATAGAATGCGGTCTGTGATGTTATTGAGCCTGAGTTGAGATCAGAGCATCTATAACAATAAAAGGATGTTTTCATGCACTCCTCTGCACTACAAACATCGAATGCAAGCAAACGTGAAAAGTTCAGTGAAAATTCTCTAAAAGCATTTTTGATTCTGGATTTCGTCTATTAAGAATAAAAACAAGAACAATTCCAATCCTCTCATTAATATTCCATTCGCTTTTCTAGACAATGTGTGGAGTGTCTGTCACTCTGTATGTAGTTTTGCTTTCAGGTTCACACCATTCAGCGATGGAATATTACTCACGCTAGATTATTTTCCCTGTTTTCACATACATGCAGTTTTTACCTGTCTCAAAAGACAGAATCTAAGTGAAACTACATATAGGCATCAATATTTGTCAGCTACTTTCCATTCCATCTCTACCACATGAAAGTTGAAAAACTGAACTTTGTTAGTCTTTGTAAAATCAGGATGTTATCCACAAAGATTTGAGAAAAAAACAAACAAAATGACTCACAGTGACCATAAATTTATCTCTTTTATCCTCCCACTTTTACGTTTCCGATGTTTGAGTATAGGCGTACTACATGCAATAAAGATAAACAGTAAATAATTTCAGTAATAACACTCTCAATTTTTAATATGCAACATACATTGTATCATAATGTATAATCATTTGCTTTACAACAAAGTTCAAATATGATTTAGCAATGCAAAATGTGTTCAAATAAAACATTTTTATAATAGTTCTATACTATTGCATGTTCATTTGCTCCAAATTAACATTTTCACAAGCAAATAAGTCCCAGCATACATCTTTTGTGCATGACGGTGATGTGAATTCAGATTTGAGTATCCATACGCATTTTTGATCATTTGGAAATATCATAATCCACAGCTGTCTCATCTAAGGCCTGCATGAAATACTTTGTCATCAAAGTTGTCATTAAATGACATGCAGTTTTAAATCACGCACATTTCAGAAACAAGTACTGTAAGTAAATATATACCAAGATGTAGCGTTCTGTACCTTGCGCCTTTGTAGTCAGTCGTTGTCTTCCTGTGCTGTTCTGGTTAAAAATGAGAGTGAAAGGATCTTTATAGGATAAAAATGACAATCTGAAAAAAAGAGAGATAAAATCTCACATCAAAGGAATGAATGCAATGTTAGATTCTTCAATTTATATCAAAGGTCAAAGATCACATGCAGATGGCATGCAGCAATATTATTCTTCCGTGAATGACAAAGGACATACTTAAGACTAAAGACCATCTAACACGTCAGTCTGCAGCGGTTGAACACAAGTTTTCTTGTGGGAGATGAAAGGCATAACCACTGCAATTTAAAAATGCTTTATGTTGTGTTAAATATTATGTAAGGTTATGGCTTTCTATACCCTTAAATGTTTCACTGGGATAAGTAAGCACAATAATAACTGGATAAAAATTGATGTTCTTTTTACATTTTAATGTTATTGTGAGATTAAGAGACAAACTATTATTTACAGATTATTAAATAAAAGTACATTTAAAAAAATAAATAATAAAAATAATTTAATAGAATGTTGTGCTACTTTATAGCCTATGACATAATTACTGTCTTATTAGAATGGAAATAAAACACCTGTTCAAAGCACAATTATAAGAAAAATCTAATATATTAAATTATAATATAGGATCTGATGGCAAAATCGTTTTTTAAAGATTTTCTGTAATAAAAATATATATATAGTTATATAATAGAATATATAATATAAAGTTAAGTAATATACACTACTGGTCAAAAGTTTGGGATCAGAACGATTTTTAATGTTTTTTACAGTTTCTTATGCTCATCAAGGCTGCATTTATTTGATCAAAAATACAAAATTGTATTGTGAAAACGATTTTTAAAAAAAAAAAAGCTGTATTTTCAGCATCATTACTCCAGTCTTCAGTGTCTTATGATCCTTCAGAAATCATTCTAATATGCTGATTTATTATCAGTGCTGGTAACTGTTGTGCTGCTTAATATTTTTTTGGAACCTGTGATACTTTTTTCAGGATTGTTTGATGAATAAAAAGTTAAAAAGAAGAGCATTTATTTAAAATAGAAATCGTTTCTAACAATATATACTACAGTCCAAAAGTTTGGGGTCAGTAAATTTTCTTTCTTTTTTTGAAATAAATTAAAACTTTTATTCAGCAAGGATGTGTTAAATTGTTAAGAAGTGATAGCAAAGATTTATATTGTTAGAAAAGATTTATATTTTGAATAAATACTGTTCTTTTTAACTTTTTATTCATCAAAGAATCCTGAAAAAAGTATTGCAGTTTCCAAAAAAAAATATTTGGCAGCACAACTTATTGCCAACATTGATAATTCTTATAATAAATCAGCATATTAGAATGATTTTTTAAAGGATCATGTGACACTTTATACTGGAGTAATGGCTGATAGAAATTCAGCTTTGCATCACAGAAATAAATGATATTTTAAAGGATTTTAAAATAGAAACCATTATTCTATATTGTAAAAACATTTTGCAAGATTACAGTTTTTTATGTATTTTGATCAAATAAATGCAGCCTTTATGAACAGAAGAGACTTCTTTAAAAAACATTACAAGTCTTATCGATCCCAAACTTTTGACCTGTAGTGATATATATATATATAAAGTCTAAATGATCTATGGTCATTATTTCCAGCTGAGACAAAAACAAAAAAGAAAATGAAAAAAATATGAGCAATAATTGTATCTTGCAGAACATCAGTTAAGTTAAAGGACAATTAATAGTTTCCGCAGTGCTGAAGTGCATTTTAAGACTCACCTGAAGTTGCCACCTTCCCACATAGAATGTGTCATTGCCAGTAGTTAGTATCCAGAACTTATTTATACTCAGAAAATACTCTGTGACATCACAAAGGAAATAGAAAGAAATGTTCCACAAACAACACAGTGAGGGTATTCATAAACAACACGTTCCAACGACCAGGTGCTTATATACGGCACCAAACAGTGAATATGTCAAAAGCATAATTTTTAAAGGAAAAAAAAGAGTCCCACACATTATTTTGTTAATGACGTTTAAGAGACGTTTATGTTTCCATTTAAGTTTCCAACATCTTTTGTGCATCATTTTAAATATACAATAAAATGATTTACATACATATGATTTACGTGTTTGGAGGCATTTGCATAAAATGTTTCTGTGTCATTACAAAAACAAGTTTATCAATAATAATAAACCTCATCATTATAAAGTCTCATGATCATTATCGTTTTGACTGTAAATCTCTTTCCCTCCAATGTTCTCTTCTGTATTCAGAAATGTAACCAGAATTTAAATAACAATTGCTCCCTGGAAATTACATAAATGATTACATAAAAACCAATGAATGATTCTTAAAAATTATGCAGGTAATTCTTTGTACATTACAGTTGAAATTCACTGTAAAAAGGAAAATAAGTGACAACCGTCAAGGCAAAATCATCACCTGTCATATGAAGAAAAGTATGCATTAACCGTTTCCTGTACCGCTCTGCCATTCAAATGAAAGTTACTTTATTGTCATTTCTCTCCTTCAATATGTGGTATAAGAAGACGCAGAGTCACAACGCAGAACAAAGGTTACAACAGCCAAAAATATACAGTAACAGCATAATAGCAATGTACACAGTCAACTGCATAATGACATGAGTGTTTAATAAAGGAATGATTCACCCCAGAAATGAAAATTCTGGTATCATTTAATCATGTTGTTCCAAACCTATATGACTTTCTTTGTTCTGTGGAACACACACACACACACAATCACACACACACACACACACATAAAGATATAAACTAAAAAGTCCACTGCCCATTCAATGAAAATCAATTCAGCAATGTTGTTAGAAAACCAACTCTCTTCACACAGAAAATCACAAAGGTTTGGAACGACATGAGGGCGAGTTAGAAAGTTATATCTTTGCTGTGTACAGATTTCACAATGTAATATTTCACAGTATAAAATATCCTTAGTGAGAATATTGTTGCACTTCCTCACTGAATGAAACAAGCTGAAGAAAATCCCTGGGGAAGATCAACTAAACAAAGTGCATTGACGGACTTGGCAACCATTAAAATCTTTAAGCTGCAATGGGCAGAACTGCAACATGTTTAAACCTTTTGTTCTTTAGCAGTAAGGATGCTACTTTTAAAGCATGACATTTTCTTGGCTCGCATCTGTATGTTTCTGGTTATACGCATATCTGCCTTAGTAGATATTTATCTTTTTTTTTTTTTTTTTTACACAAATATGAGTCAATTGTGTTTAAAGTATTATGACTCAGTATTTCTTATTGTAGGTGTTCTCTGATTCAGCTGATTCGGATCCTTTTGTAGGAGTAGCCACTGAAACAACATGACCCAATATTCATATGTGAGAATTATCACACAAAGTACCAACCAGTGCCTGACCAAAGTGCCAACGCTGATGTTGAATGTGAATGTAATGTGAAACTGTCTGGAATTTTGAAAACTGGGTCTCACAGTGTTTTGTTTTTCATGTGAAACTTTGATCTTAATTTCTAACAGCGGGTACCCATTCACCAGCAAAACTGCCATTTTCAAGGCTTCCAAAAACTCCGCTTACCACAGCTTTCACTGTAGTAAACACCAATAACCGACCGTTAGTGAGTGACCTTTCTAGCAGAGGACATCTTCATAGGTTAAAGTTTTCTACTATTCTGAGGCGGGTTTTGTGTATGACACATTTAGTGCAGATATTTCAATCTGTTGCTGTTTCATAGCAGGATGTGATCGTTTCAATATAAATTTTTAGGACCTAGCATATTTAATTCTAATAAAGCACACTGCAATAAAGCTGGATCAATGCATCCAGATCATATAATGACTAAACTTAACTGGCTTCATTTAAAGCAAACAATTACGAAAACGGATGCTGCAATCACACAGACACTCACACACACAAGAAATAAAATTTACATAAATGGGACTGTCCTCACAAGAGCAAACGACAAGTTTGTTTTGATGAGAATTCTTATTTTTGTGGTTAGCAAATGTCACACATGACATGTTCTGATTTCTGATAAGCTGCATTCTGATTTCCGCTGAAAGCCCGTCACTCGACACTCACACGATTTTACACGCCATCAAATATGCACAGATAAACACTTTCACTGGAACGAGTGACAAATGCTCTTTCTAATTACGGAAAGGGACTTATCGCAAATAAATCTCTTTAGAGGCAGTGAACAAATTCCATGCTGTACTTCTATATTTTATTGACTTTTACCAGTCATTAAAGACTATTCTGTTATTTGCGCTAGGCCTTGCATTGAACAGGTGAACTGCATTATGGGTGATGGGGTGGATGCTGATGCAGATGAAGTGGAGGTTAATTCATTATCAACCTTTTGAAGCAGTTCTATAGACTATGGAACACATCTAAATTCAGTTTTAAGCCAGTTTTTGCCCCAAACTGGCCTTTGAAGAAGAACTCAGGGTGAAGAAATTGATTTGCACAGGAAAGTAAATATTGAGGATTCATCTGTGTTAACAGACAAAAGAGGAATCAGGCATTGTGCAATTATTTAAAAATAAAATCACAAAAGGTAATTAAATTCAGAAGTATATCAGGTGACAAAATTCTATTTTAAAAATGACAACCTTGCAAAAATAATTAGCATTATGAAATTGTGTTTTTTTTTTATAGAAATTGATTCTGTATAAAGCAAATGTACTATTATGTTAAATAATATTTTAAATGTCTTCTTCTTTTAAAATAGCACAAAACATTTATTCAATAATTATTTTTCATTTATTCAGCCATTAACACCACAAGCGACACCATACCATATCACACACACACACACACACACACACACACAAAATCACGCCACATTGTCATCAGTGTCTTTACTGTGATTAAGAACACCATAGATGACAAAATGACGTCTTTCATCAAACTGAAATAAGCAGTAGTGTTTGAACTAGTGGCAAAGTGACGTCCATCGGTTAAATATGTATAAAGGGTAGGCTTAATAAGCAAGGCTTCTGCCTACACCTTTTTCGGAAGTAATGTTCATTTATTTATTTATTTATTTATTTTTGTGAAAAGTTGTCTGTAAGGACCGAAATAAACAGAATTGATTTGAACTGAACTGATTTGAATTGAATTAAATACAGTAGCATCTATCGTTCCGTCCACTAGAGGGCGCGTAGTGATCACTACGTGTAGGCTACTTATTCATTTAATGAGTTTTTCCACTTGAGACTAATGCTAAGTGATTTAAGATATTATGATTATTACGAAAACTATATAAAATTATTTTAATAATCATAATAAAAGATTATTATAATCACATACAAGAATATTCAACAAAGTTAAGGCAATATTTAGACTTGTTCTATGAGGTAACAATGTTTAACTTTATAGCCCAATAAGTCATCTTTACATCTCAGACCATGATTGCATCACATAATAATCGTCTTACCGGCAGAAAGAGGAAAGCATTAGTCTGACTGATAAAATATTTAAATTGTATAGGCCTATCTACATTTTTGTGCTGATTACATTTAAATAAACTTTTTAAAATAATACCAAATACGCCTGTTTTGTACTTTCATTCCTTTAAGACTGATTGTGTGTCCTCAGGTCGGCTTTTCCTCTGTCAGGTAAAGGCCATCTGTTCCTGTGGCTTCCAGCGGTTCAGGCAGCTGTTTGGCCAGACATGAGGGCATGCAGCGGATCGCTGTGTCACGCAGAGACAAAACACCTATAACCAGGAAGTTACAGATAGATTAAACGCTCAAACACCAAGGGCCTACTGAGCGAGCTGGCTTACAACATTCCTCTCTTCAATCAAAAATGTGCCAAAGACTCAAAAGCCACTGAGGAGAGACAGGAGTGTTGTAAACACATTCTGTTTAAACTTTGATGTATTCCTATATTATTAAACTAAAATTGTTAATAAATAAATTTCTCATCCACAATGTTGCATGAATTTATTACGACAAAGCTGTCACCGGGAGAGTTCCCTAAAGTACATAAAATCTTATTTACCTCTAAATTGTAGCATATAAGTACAAAAAGTACATATTTAGGCTAGTTAAAAGTGGCCTACATAGCCTATTAGTAGCCTAATTTTCTAACAGGATATTATCAATTGTTAACCCTAAAATTAATCATAAAAAGACAACAATGAAAAGGTGTAAAGCCTGGACTTTTAATAAAAATGAACTTATTTTGATGTCAATCTTCCACCCAATTCAAAAGGGTAAACAAATATGAAAAATGAATTCAAAACTACAAAAAGAGAGTCCTACTGCTATAACTAGGCTATATAAATGCCATGTAGCCTATTCGTAAGAATGCTGATAGGCCTATATAGGTTTTTATTTTTTTTTTAAACTGGCCATTTAAAAGTTGTGGTTGTCTATATGTGACTTCAGTGCACCACTGTGACTATGTTGGGGAGAACAGCGTTAATGAGGCTGCCGAAAAATCCCGAGACGTTTCCGAAGGAATCCGATCCAGAGAAAACTGAGGTAGAGCGCAGAGACGGGAGCCGCTGTTTCCAATTCACCATCGCAGAAGAACCCATTTCATTTCGTTCATTTTTCGTTACCATTCTTAATTCAGCGATGGCACCGGGATACTGACAGTCATGGCGAATTCCCGAGCAAAGAATCAGGTCTGACTGCCATGTGTGATCCATCTTTTTTTGCGCCTTGCATCACAGACCGTACCAGGCTTATGCATTTTAAATATATAGGGTGCTTACATGTATTGTGTACATGTCTCCACATAGAATGACTACAGTATGTGAGAGGACAACGCTGATGCCAATGGATATAAAGCGGATTTATTCCCGTCGAAGATAAGATGTGTATCGGTGTGGCGTGGGAGAAAATGTCTTTGGCTCCAGCCAGAAAATGAAGATGGGAAGAAGCGCCTTGTCCTGTAGCCCAGTAGCGAGAGCAAGTCGTTATTTACACATCTAAATCTGCGCACAAGATAATGATACTGACGCTGTGTCTCAGGATTAAACGGTACCACAAAACACATCAGAAATAGAGTAATTGTGTTATTAAACTCTGCTTGATTTAGTCACCGTGTGATGGGAATATACTGCTAAGGCTTGGCCTAGCTTTATGGAAAACCCGAAGACATGACATGCACACGAAAAAAGAGGAAACGATATTTTTTGTTTTTTAAAACTCGTATGTGTGTAATATTCCAGCTTCTGGCATAATATTGTTTTAACAGTTCAGCAAAAGACTTTCCAGTGAAACAGATCTTGTTTCTGTTATTCAGACGTGACCATTGCCTGTATTAATTAATTCATTATTTTTTTTTTCATTCTCTGTTGTTCATAAAGGACGTCGTGGTTCATCTTGGATTACAATTTGGATTCATGTGCGATTCCTTGAACGCGTTGTATCGGGTCGAAAAAACGCATTTGCACCTTTTTGTTTATGTTTTTATTTATTTTCATTTTCCATATATTTGCAACAAGCTCCCCGTTAAGGCCTACCATCGAGACAAGGTCCATTGTCTGGAGGAAGATCGAGAATTATAGGTAAGAGCTCTATCATGAACCTCCTATTTGATGTTTGTCATATATTTAACTATAAAATGGTGAATAGCCTACAAATGCTCGAGCATTTGAATAATAACAAATAAATAATAGTAATAATAAAAAAACATCAGTGTCTCTCATCATGACGCATAGCCTACTATGTAGCCTACTGAAGTGAAATGCAGGCCTGTTTTATGCATTTGTTATTTGTCCCTCACGCAAACGCGCAAAGAGCGCGCGCGGAACAAGACACACACAGAGAGGGAGAGACGCTGTAGTTGTTCATGACATCTAATGATAAACATGCAGGTCACAATGCTCAGCACATCCAAGAAGATGGGAATCGCACCCAAGAGAGTTAGATAACGAAATATCAGTGTAACACTATCTGGGACTGTAGGCTATATGCGCTCTGACAGTGTCCATACGGGTCATTTGCACTTTTGCGTGCTGGCTGTGCGGTGCACGTCATTAGTTCTAGGTAATTAAGTATTTTTATGTTATTTCGTGTGTTTGAAGGAAAACCATCGACAATGCAAGCGCTGTAAAACAGGCTCCAGTTAAATAAACCATTCATGTATGTATATCAGTGTGGCGCATCACCAAGCGCACAGATAGCCCAATGTAAATGAGGATGATGGAGATACGAAAAGAAAAAAACGTTTATAAAAGCTAACCACGAACGACGGGATCACATTGTTCTTTCTGTATCGTATCAAAACGATAGGTGTGGGAGAGTCGAAATGATTCAGGCTTGTTTGGTTGGTGAATTCCGCGTCGCCTCCTCCCACCGAGACCACGGTAGCGATATTCACTGCTGTTGCTATCCAGCCTTTTACCTCCAACCAACTCCCTTTACATCAGACTCCTCCCAACGACATCGAAGGCCTCCTCACTATTAATGCGAGATAAGAGCACCCTAAACCTCTGGAGGGAAATATTAAAGACTCAGAATAATTAATTTAACATAATGATAACCCAAGGGATGACAACTGTAATGGGGTACAGTGTAGCTAATGTGTGTGTGTGTGTGTGTGTGTGTGTGTGTGCGTGCGTGTATGTGTTCATTCCTAAGTATGGGGAAAAAAAAATATTTTACTGAATATTAGTCTGACAAAAAAAGGCTATTTAGATTTAAAATCTTGTAAATATAAAATATTATTTAACTGTTATGCAAAATGCCTATGGCTTTACATAGGGATAACATGTATCACAATATACTTTCTTTTTGTATTCATCTTCTGCGTGTCAATACCTCTTTTATTAACTCTTATATTATTTTGTTTTATAGAGTGACTGGTATCTTAAAATATTAGTACAGGTAGGCCTACATTTCATCAGTAAATCTTTGTGATTTGGGCCCATTTGCCCATTTATCTCATCTTTATCTTTTTTTTAAAAATCCAAAATACTATTATTTTAATGATACAACAAATATGTAACATTTACAAAAAAAAAAAAAAAATCTATAATCAAATCTAACCTTTTGGAATTGCACATAATACACTTATGGGCTAGAATAATAGTGATAAATTATTGTTAAGGCAAGTACTGTGTTACGTAGGTAGAAAACAACATTAAAAGAGCTTTTTTGACTCTAGGGGCTATATACCATACTAGAACATAAGGCACATTTAAATTCGTTACATTACAAGGCTCCAGTAGACCAGTTAGTGCTCAAAATATATAGCTAGCTAACATTCCATACTGAATATCTGAGAGACTGTTAAGGACCTATCAAAGAATTGTGGAGGACAGGAGGGTAAATTCTCTTTCATTGAGTAAAATGAAACTTTCATCCGCCCTCTTTGGAATGCGTACATGTCTCCCACGAGTCTATCTAGAGCTGAGAAAATAGAGAGGTGAACTTTCACTTATGTAGGTGACAAGAACGACAGGAGCAGCCTCTGACACATCCAAATAAGTCACATTCTTGTTCAGCCCTTTATTTCACAGAACAAAGCACGAGCACATTAGCATTTACTGTGGGAACAGTCCGTATGCAAATTGTCGTCTTTGGACCATAAAAATGTTAATATTCCCCCTATACCAGGTCACTTAACCGCTTATTTTGAAGTGAGAAATGTGACATTAAGCACTTGGGAAACAGTTGTTCAAGTTTCATATTCCTTGAGCCTTTCATCTTTTATTTGCATAAAGGTAAGGTTAGGTGACACGCATGTAGCACGTTACGTGACTTGATATTTATCATATTTACAATTACTTTGTCATCATCGGTCTGTTTCTACCCAAACGTTGCTACAATTGAAAACATCTTCTGAACAATAACAATACTTCAGCTACCTTTCTGAAACTGAATCACAGTTCAATTATTAACACCTGTTACTGATGTAAAACGGTACAATTTGTAAACCGGTTACAACAGGATGTCATGGTAAGGTTGTAACATTTTATCTTCTCTCTGACAGACACATTCACTTTAGACTCTGTTCTGACTGATTATTCCTCATGAGTGACACTTTCCTTCTCAGCTCACCTCAACGCATTACAATATGAGTTGCATTCAGGCTTACAAAGACACATACATCGCACAAGGCAGAAGGACCCTGTAGCCTAGCAACAAGCAGCTGTAATTGCTGTGACACAAGTGAATTAGTGTTTCTGCTCTAAAACAATGGGTCGGCGCAGTTCTATCTCCTGTTGGACTAAGGTACTCGGTGACTTTGTCATCAGCTGGCATCCTCCTTAGCTTTCTCTCTACCAGAGGCTGTTAGCCGGTGAGGGTTAGCACAAATGGCTCTTTAAATGCTGCCAATAGCACCACAGCAGGTGAAGGTATACACCTGAATTCATGGATCAATGCTCATTCACTTTGAGAGAGCGGGACAAAGCTAGCTTGCCTGTTTTACGCCACAGCAGGGGACGTGTGTGTTTGGCAAGTATACATGCCCTCGTCTAAATACCATCAACCATGGGCTGAGACTGGCTTTTCTGTACGTGGGTGCAAATGAGAAAGTCTGAGTTAGGTGGAACTTCCAGAAACATTTGGTAAAAAGTTGGCCAAAATTAATCACTCTATGTATCTACATAGTTAGTTCAAGCCGTCTCTATCACTATGTACGCCAAAGCTTTTTCTTGAAGCTCTGCTGTCGCCTTCAGTGCAGACTGAAAAAGATTTCCCATCCCCTAACTCTTATCCCCCACCTCCCTTGCCCCCGCATCCCGGTCCACATGCCTATACTCAACACATAAAAAGTGATGTGTTGTAGCCTAGCAACAATGAGGTAATTACCATGAAAGACTAGTTGCTGGCATGCCATGTAGCATGTGGTGGAAGCTGCTGATTTGGTCGGCACTAAGGGGGAAGCAGAAGATGTTCCTCAGCATGTTACAGCAGATGCTTACAGGAGCCCTGCTTATCCCATTGAGCAGACTATTAATTCATCTGTTTACTGATGGTGGACACAATTAAAATATCTATTGTGGTGCAAGGTGCACTTTTTTCTATTATTTTTGTAGCTCTTTTTTAGTATTTTACATTTGCTGTAAGCACTCATGATTAGGAAGAATATTTATTATTTAAAGAATTGACTTATGTGAGTAAGAGCATAATATTTTAGTTGATACAACATGATCTATTTGAAATAATAATTACGAGTCGAAACATGAAAATGTGCTTTCCTTGGTTTTTATTTACTTTATCTAATATCACTGATATTTAATATTATTGAAAAACATGTTTAATGCTATGTAATCCAATTAGAGATGTAAATAATTAATAGAATCATTATTTATCAAACATAAACTGTAGCTAACAGATACTCCAAGAGGTGTCTTGAGAAATCATATCTGTCTCATCTGTCGTTTACATGCAAAGTTAGAATCAAGCACAGCAGATTTTTGCATATCTGAGACACATTCTTTATCGTTCTGACACAATGCGAAACCAAATCATTGCACCAATGCTCTTTAGTAGCATACACAGATTGTGCACAATGCCGAGGCCGAGCGACACAACCACATTATCTAGGTCGAATTTGGACTTGGCACCATTTCCGCTGAATCAGATCTGTTTTTTTCAATGTAAACATGCACTACACGGAAATCTTGTGACCATTTCACTTCTTTTGCAGTGTCTTGTGCATAATACACATTTTTATGTCACTGTGCCAAGTTAAAATGTTTAACATTTAAAAACTTCTCCAGACTCTGTGTCACTTTCCATTTCACTTTTTTTGTGTTGACAACCCATTATTATTTCTTTCTGACTGGAATATGGGCCTTTAAAGTGTTTGTAAACTTTTGCTATTTGTCTCATCTTTTACTTTGGGGATAACGGTTGACCAGCATTAGTGCAGTCTCAAACCTGAACAGAATGTTAATGTGAATAACAGTTTTTCCAGGAAAAAAAATACTGAATTTTCCAGCATTTTCCCTATACATTAAAGCACCAGTATGTTTCCACATATGGTAAATAACTCTAGATTATCTTTATTGATTGTTATGCTTTTTAAAATCTACTTGCCAGTTTTTGCTTAATTATGACTTGCCATAGCAGTACTAGTGTTACTGTTTTTATTCTGCTCCAGTAGTTTACTGTATTTGTGTGTTCTGCTCAGTACTCCAACAAATTCACATAGTTTTATTTGCAAGTAAGAACTTGTAGTGTACTGGTATTGAGACAAATCTCTCTCTTTCCTGCATTAATATCACTTTATGCCATCTCAGTCTTCTTGACCTAAAAATCTTTCTCTTAGGAATTACAAAAATGCTATACTTTCTCCCAAAACCAGTAGTGTTCGTGGCCTTTAAAGACCAGTATTTGTTTGTGTTTTGTTCTCTATTCATAGGTGTGGAGGCCAGAAGAGGTGGCACATTTGAAGGGACGCTCCAAAGAGAACTGTACAAAAATGGGGCAATGCAGATCAAGCTTCTCTCCTTCCATTTGAGACAACAACGAAAGGCAACCACGAGGACGGACAACAGCTCAGCCGGAGGAGGCGGAGGTGGAGGAGGGAGTGGAGGAAGCGAGGGTAAAGGAGGAGCTGAAGGAGGAGGTGTGCGATTCGAGCAGCAAAAGGGATGGCCAACGGAAACGCAAGCAGCGATGGGCCTGGGAACCCCTTGGCGGCCGTGGTGTCCACGACTGGTGGCGTGATGGGTGGAGCACCTTCCTCGGCCGTGTCTACCTATGTGAAACTTGTTCTTCTGGGCTCGATCATCTGCATCAGCCTGGTGGGCAACTTAGTGGTATCCCTGCTAGTGTTACGGGACAGAGCCCTACACAAGGCACCCTACTACTTCCTTCTGGACCTCTGCCTCGCCGACACCATCCGCTCGGCGGTCTGCTTTCCCTTTGTCCTGGTATCCATCAAGAACGGTTCGGCCTGGACTTACAGCGTGCTCAGCTGCAAGGTGGTGGCCTTCATGGCCGTCCTTTTTTGCTTCCATGCTGCCTTCATGCTGTTCTGCATTAGTGTCACACGCTACATGGCCATCGCCCACCACCGCTTCTATTCCAAGCGAATGACCTTCTGGACCTGTGTGGCGGTGGTGTGCATGGTCTGGACGCTGTCAGTCGCCATGGCCTTCCCACCCGTCTTTGACGTCGGCACCTACAAGTTCATCCGCGAGGAGGACCAGTGCATCTTTGAACATCGCTACTTCAAGGCCAATGACACGCTAGGCTTCATGCTGATGCTGGCTGTGCTAATCCTGGCTACTCACGTGGTCTACATGAAGCTCCTGCTGTTTGAATACAAGCACCGAAAGATGAAGCCGGTTCAGATGGTTCCAGCCATCAGCCAAAATTGGACCTTTCACGGACCTGGAGCCACAGGCCAGGCGGCCGCGAACTGGATAGCAGGGTTCGGCCGTGGCCCAATGCCCCCCACTTTATTGGGCATCAGGCAGAACTTGCACAACCAGAACAGACGCCTGCTAGGCATGGAGGAGTTTAAGGCCGAGAAGCAGCTTGGGAGGATGTTCTATGTCATCACCTTGTTTTTTCTGGTGCTCTGGTCCCCTTACATTGTGGCCTGTTACTGGCGGGTCTTTGTGAAGGCGTGCACCATCCCGCACCGGTATCTTTCAACCACCGTGTGGATGAGTTTTGCCCAAGCGGGCGTGAACCCCATCATCTGCTTTTTCCTCAACAAGGACCTGAAGAAGGGCCTGCTGGCCCACCTGCCTCCCTGCTGTAGAACTCCACCTCAACTGCCCCGTGAGCCTTACTGTGTCATGTGAAGATGAGTGTTCATACATAATGTTTTTTTTTCTTTGTTTTTTTTTCTTTCTCTTCTGGATGGTTGGAGAGTGGACAGCCAGGGGGGAGGGAATAAGAAGTCTTTAAAGATGGAGACACGAACGAACTTTAAGAGCTGTTGTGGCCTTTGATTCAGTTTAAGATGCTTTAAAAGGGTGGATGTCACAGAATAAGCATCTACTGTCACCTTAATGATTTTAAGGGGGAAATGGGCTCTACGCTAATGTGTGGTTTGGTAGATCAACTCTAAACAGGTTTGGAGAACTGTATGTTTTGTGCTAGGGTGGTACAGATACACCAAACTGTTGGTCTATTTTATCGTGAATATATGAAGGCTATTTCAAATGGCTTCACATGATCGATCTCAGCAAATATTACCATTTGATTTGGCTCAGTATCTGTATCCCTTTACCAGGATCCTGAGGGCCTCAAATCAAAGATTTACAAAAATATTGTTCATGCCTTGTGAACAGCTGCACTCCTGGCAGAGTAATTTATATTATTTGAACTACGTATGTGCATGTGTATTACCTTATCTTTAAGGGGAAACAAACTTGTGATTAAACTATTTTTAAGAATGAGTGCCAAGCATAAGCCTCAATAAATGAATGAGGCTGACAAAAAAAGACAAAGTTCCTAAAATTTATGCTAATTGGTTGGGCTGAATCCTTCCTGTGGCTCCATCAGGCAGGAATTAAGATGCTCATGAAAACAGTGTGTATACAAATGGAACTTCCAGAACAAATAATGTTGATTCAGAGGGATCGTAGATGAAAGGAGCTGACTAAAAATATGAATCGGTGTGAAATATGACCTATTCAGGTTTGTAGGCGCTCTTTCCCTGAGCAACATGTAATTTCTTGGGTTTTTTTTTTTTTTTTGGTTTTTGTCTCTTTCTCTCTCTTAATTTATAAAATATTTTCTTGCATTGCACAAAAGAACTCATGCCCTTACAATTTCCATAATGAATCTGAACATATGACCAGTCTTATGATATTCAGACCAAGAAAAGGTGAAGTATTTTACTGTAAGTGGTCTCATTTTGTGAAGAGACAGATCAGGATTGAGTGAAAATACTGATCTGTTAATGATGTATATGGGTTAAACAACTGATCGTTTATCCTTCCGAACGATTGCACAGAAGATGTTGTGGAGGAGAAGTTACTTAGTCTTTTGCGTCTTGAATTACTTGAATGAAAGTTTGCTAGCCTATCGGAGCTAAACAAAATCGAAGCGTTTTTATTATATGTGATTTTCATTCATGTATCTTGGATGTTAATGAATTCAGCCTTTACATTTTCAGTCATATGTAAGTGAAAGGTAGGTTGCATTAGAGGTATTTTAGTTTGCATTTACTGTGTTACACATGATATGTGGATTCCTGAAAAGAAGTTGTTGGTCAGGTAGTAACAAGGAAGCCAAAGTTGAATGTTTGTGCTGGATTGAAGTCTGACGGCCTCCTGTTAAGCAGAAATCAAACAAAAATCTCATTTTAATCTTGTAATAAAATATGAATGTGTTTGAGCTAAGGAAAATACATGAGCTGTTAGTGGAATGTTTAGATTTATTTTTTAAAGTATTCCATTTCATTAGGAGGTAACAAGTGGGTGAACTAAATTTCGAAATGCGTTCAGTGTCTAATGAATTTCCCTTAATATTTTGCACACAACTGAAGAAATCATTGATCAGCCACATGATTTCTCTGGCATATTTTGACTTGAATTAGAATGCTGACCAATGCAGACAGGACAGATTGTAATATTTCTGTGAATGTTCAATGAGATCTCTCTGTAGGTAGGCATGAATTGGTAGGAGCGATCAGACTTTCTTTTTCTGAAACCTGTCATTGCGAGAACACAGAAAAACAGCAGAAAAACATCTATGATAAACAGAAAAAGAGGAATAATTCTTTCTGTTATCTGCATTTTATGCCTTACTTCATTACCAAGGTTTAATGTTACCAATGCAAGAATGATCTGAAAGCTGTATGCTTCTATAGACACCAATAAATCATACTAAAACATGCTGGGGAAAACACAACACTGTGTATTTGTGGATTATCAGAGGACACGTCTCGCTGCCCTTCACAAGCCAACAGGTTGCGGGGAAAAAGACAGCTGCATCGGCTGCATTATTGAATTTGCGAACTGCGACACGTGGGAGTGTACAATTTTGCTCAGTTCTCTGGAAAGACTTGAAATTACGAAGAAGAAAAAAAAAACGTGACACAGAGACACACATTGATTTTCTGTGGAATTAAAAGGAACTTCTTGGATTCTTAAGGATTTCTTTGAGACTTTTTTTCTTGTCTTTGGGTGGGACTGGGATGGGGGACAGTATGTGAATGACTGTTTGGCCTATTGTTGTATTCACTTGTGAATAGGAAATTGCTTGGGTCGGTGTTAGGGTTGGGTGAAACGGATGTGATTTTGTAATGAGCAAAAATGCCTGATAGAACATTTTTAGTTGCTTCAGGCATCTTATCTTTTGTAAAATAACTGTGAACCTCTGTGTAATTTCATGTGTATTATATGGACAACGCACTTCAACTTCAAGTGGGGGCAGAGTGAAGGGTGGGGTCACGACCCTTGATCGTCATCTTTTTACCACGCATGTGTGTGTGCGTGTTTACGCTGAGTATGAGTGTGTGGATGGAACTGAGTACTCATGAGAAACAAAGCAAAGGTGAAAGGTCAGAGACACAGCATCTGATAGGAACCACTCCTGTAGTTGATCCACTAAAACTTAAGTTTTCATTGATACAACACAACTGTAAAGATTACAAAGAGTTGAGTCATAAACAAGACGTAATGTTGATTAAAATCAACAGGGAATTAGGATCATAACCAACACTCAAAAAGGAATACATCTTCTTTACCACATCTTGACACTTCCATGAAAACAGACATCAGTCATTGTTTGGCAATTTCAGCCTTACAATGATTGCTGAATATAAATAAATCATTTTTGTTCAAAAAATGTATCAATTAGAAATATATGCAGCTAATGAGTGTTGATATTCAAGTTGCTCCTTGGATTTCAATCAGCAATTGACCATTTAACATGTTAACAATTTAGTTAATAATTTTTTATTTGATCTGCAATTCTGGGGTCTTTTTCACCCCAGAACTGATAAAACTAATGGTTGTGCACAAAGATCTGCATACTTTTAGGTAAACAAATTAAATAAAAGAAAAGAACCCTACATGGATAGGATGAGGGGAAACCATGACATCCATTTTGAAAAGCTGTATTAGACAAAAATGAGTTTGAGTTAAATTATTCTAAACAATGCATCTAATTTGCAGGCAAAGCCTGTTGCATAAATGATTTGTGGTAAGTTTTACTTATACCTGTGTCTTAATTTTTTGCCTTTTATATTAATTATTGATAGTGCCTGACTTGATCATAAAATCATGATTTTGATTAATCTCTCGTAATTGCCAAATCATAATATGTGAACATGAATGAGTACATGATTTTATCATGCTGGCTCACTGAACTGCTGAAGAATGAAAAAACGTGAATGAAAAACAGCCTCAATATGACAAGCCACTCATACAGCTAACTATTACAAGAGTAATAGACAGCACCTATCTATCATGAGATGAAATTCATCGGACTGAAATTTTAGTTGAGCAACTCAGGAGTTGTTTATTTGTGAATGCATGATGAATGAAGGGGGTAAAGGAAAAACTGGGGGGGGGGGGGGGGGGTGAGAAGGAAACGTGAGTCAGCTTTCAGATATCTTGATCTGTAAATCGACAGGATTTTTTTTCAACATGACAATAAAAGTTTACTTTTATTGCATTTTTGACTCCTTATGTTGTGTGAGCTTTTAATCAGTACAATAAGAAATACTCTTGATTGAGTTTTAGAGTCTTTATTATTTTGTCAGCACTTCTGTATCCTGAGTTTTGCCATTTCACAAGCACACAACTTGAATTATGAGTTGACCTTTGACCTTAATCTGCCTGATACTTATGGCTGATGGTCAGCACTTCAGAAGGACCAGAATGAGTCAGCTAAAATGTGTCAGAGTGACAGTGAACTAAACAGGATGGGCATTTCCCCTTCATAGATCAACTATTTAGATTAACCTTACATCAGATTTTCATGAGAAAACAAATCTGTTCATTCAGGTCTTCACAACATTCCTCTGATCTTTCCAATTACAGAATATTTGCATGAGCCACTAATAACCTCATATATAGCAGGCTTGATGTTTCTATGGCCGCCTCAGTAATATTGTAATCTAAAGATTCCAGTGATAAGCAGCATGCGGTGGGTGAACATTAGTCCACTCGGCGTGAGATTGGCCATGGTTAGATGCTCAGACCATATGTATGAGGTCGACTGATTAATGTTTGCCAGTCTACGCTTAGTGAGGTTTGATCCACAGCAAATCCAGCAAATCCAATAAAGGGAACCACTCACCCTCAGACTCATGGTGGAAGGAAAGAGGAGAATATCCGGATGTTATGTAAATAGAGTATCATACAAGTAGGTTCCACAGGGGAGAAGATAACTGTGAAAAAGAGGTATGGATAGATAAATGAACAGAATGATAGCAGGAAGGAAGACTACAACAGCAGAGAGAGAGAGAGGGGGACAAGAAAAAGCGCTGGGCCAGAGGAAATTCACCTCCTCATGGGAGGTTATAGCTGAGCTGAGCTGACTGTCTGTCTGGCCCAAGCTGAGGATTCAGGCCACAGATCAAGCGAGGCCAGATGACTCTATCTGTAAGGTTCTGCTGCAGCCTCTCCCATATTCACTGCACACATTATTGCTGTAGCTTTATAGCTATATATACTGTATACTACATGGATAGAGACAGCTGTATGTGTAACAAAAGCCTTGTGTGTCTACAGTTCACATTTTTGGAACAATCATACAAAATCCCACTCAAAAAATCCTTCTGTAACTTTAAAAGAAATTTATGTGCATACTGTTTCCACCTATATTTCTAAATATATGCAACTCTGACATGGTTATCTTTGTAATTTTCACAAACTGTAGACATTTTGAGGTGTAGACTTTTTTTTAGTGTGTATAACTCCCTTGTTGGTATTTTATCTGTATAAATTTGCTTTACATTAAACGTAAGGTGTTATGAATACAATAGCACCATCTGGTGGCAAATAGACATCTATAGAGGTGAGCAACATTCTTGACGTGAGAATCTACGTATATCACCTCATATACTGTAGTATCAAAAGTTATATTTTATTAACTTGATAAAAGAACATAAAACAGGCATAATCATTGTGGGAAAACGTTATTTTATTAAAACAGTGCTGAAAATGGATTGAATTAATGATAAACTGAATTAATAAAAGCCACCAAGCATCACACATAAAAAATAAAAATCACCAAGCATCACACATAAAAAATAAAAATCATTTAAAGTATATGTGTATGTATATACACACACAAGTTAAAGAATAAATAAACATATACAAAAAAAAAAAAAATTATAAAATGTGTTAAGATCTTGACATGTATTTTGATGCCCGTCATAGTACACATGATTGTGTGTGAGCTGAATTAAAACAGATATTTCCGGCAGTTATTTACTCCACACTTGCACTCCATATGAATCTGTTTGATGGGTGAACCTTTAATTCCAGCCCGACTAAATTCTGAGTCCATTTTAGAACTCTCTGCATCTATTGGATCAACTGCCGCAAAAATGAGGAGTACTCATTAGGCATTTACTACAGGTTAATGCATAAAATATGGTTTTTCTTTTCATTATAAATAGTCCCACGCCTAAAAATGTAAGAAAAAACTAACAAACAAAAGAATTTAAATATTTCCTACCAGTCATCTTGTAATCAAAGGTGAGCTCTTCTCCTGCTTTGATCCCTCGTTTTGCAAAGAATGCAATTCTGGGAAGGCGCTCATCCAAGTTGTCAATAAAAACATTATACACCTGCAGGTTTGGATCGCACTGGAAAAACAATGGAAATATTTAATTAATTTATTTATTAAGTTACAATGTTAATAAATTAATTTCATTTATACAAAAAATATACAGGTTAAGCAACTACTTGTATTTAATAGATTTTAATTTATTCCTGTCATGGCAAAGATGAATTTTCAGCAGACATTGCTCCAATCTTCAGTGTCACATGAGCCTGCAGAAATCATGATTTGGTGCTCAAGAAACATTTCTTATTATTATCAACGTTAATGTTTACTAGCTAGTGTATGCAAAATTCCAATGTGGTTATGTTTCTTATATATTATAGATTCCTTATGAGTAGTATTCTTATGAGTTATCCTTTATGATTCTTTATTGTTATGTTATACTCTTATGAAATATTCATATTATTCATATTACTGTTTCATATTACTCATATACTCAAATTATTCATTTATATTTCTTTATTACTGTTATTTTTAAATGTTCCTAAACATTGCAAAAATATCTGAATACAGGTTACTATAATTCCAGAATTCGTTAATAATAAACATCAAGAAAACACATATTCATGCAACATACCTTCTATGAATAAAAATCACTTTACAAGAATCTGTTCCAAATTACTTGATAGAGAGCCCAGATGATGTGTACAGCTAGTTAGTGCTCACGCTGTGGTTGACAAAGTGAGAGATGTTTCCATAATGAGCCGCGTCGATGGTGTAGACGTCATCCACATAGTCCAGATCAAACAGGTAGGTGACGCCCTGCTTATCGTACACCACTCCTCTCCTCTCTGCTTCCTCTGTCGTGATGATCTGATGCAACACACAGCTGACAGCAGGTCAGGAAACAACATTCACAGAACAGGATTCATCGAAATTAAACATTTTATAAGGATAAAATAAATACAAATTCAAAATCTGCAATCTTTTACTCACCCTCATGTCATTCCAAACCTGTATGACTTACTTTCTTCTGTGTAACACAAAAGAAGGTATTTTGTGTAAAAATATCTGTACCATTTTTTGCCTGTTTTGGACGCCATTGACATAAACAGTTAAAGCATTCTTCAAAATACCTTTTGTCTGACTTAATATATTACATATGAATATATTTAATATAATATTTGGTGTTTACACAAGTTTGGAATGGCATTTATTTGGTGAACTATCCCTTTAACTTGCTTACCTCCCCAAGATACTCCATAACGAAGCTGTTTTTGTAAATCCTCTGCAGCGTCCGCACTCCCCAGCCTCTGCCATTGGCTGTTTTGAAGATGCATAGATCATACTGAATCCCTTTTTGCACAACCCTGTTTGCACAGTCTGGCCCACATCTGCACTTGGAGTTACACTCGTAGATAGGCACACCGGGCATCACTTTCACCTGTCTGCTGCCATTATATGCCCTCCGATGCTTCAGCAGCCCTGGACAGCAGCCGTCAACCGGCTGAGAGAAGCAATCATCACACTCACAGCCCACTGTCACTGGATTCACATTCACTCCTTTCCCTAACTTATTCTCATTAATGTAGGTGAAGTTCTTCGGAGGCCCGTCCAGGTCGACCTCATTGCAGACGAATATGTGACCCTTCTGCTTGCAGGTCTGGTTCATGAGGTCTTCCCATTTCTGAAGCTTCTGACGTTGCTTGGCCCTCTGGAGAAGGAAGGAGACAATAGGGGCACTTAAAGACTCTGACTCAAGCGGTTTGTTGGCCTGAAGCAGAGCCGTCTTCATGTCTTGTCGGAATTGGTGTAAGAGTATGGGGCATTTAAGATTTTTGAGAGGCTCCCATGTGTTTTCTGACTCCATGTAGCCTTTCCACTTGACCAGGAAGAACTCTCGACCCTGAACAGGCATATTTTAAAGGATATGAATCATGTAAATTTGGAATATGATATAAGGAGAAACAGCTGGAGCCATAAATGATTAGATCACAGTTGTACATACAATGCATAATTAATATCTCACCTTGTGTTTTTTGTAGTTACACAGATACTCCACTTCATAGTCATTAAAGTTGCTCTTTGTCACACTCAGCTGTTTGCAAACAAGTCTTTCTCTGCGGCACAGAGCCTGGAGGTCCTCCCATGAAAGTTTGCAAGACACCCTGCAATCTTAAACCATATGTATGGGGCTCCATAATGTTTATTCCTTAAGAAACTACTGTAACCTTAAACACGTTAGTGTTACTTGCTGTAACGTACATACACGAGTAATGTTATTAACTATTTAAAAGCTCCCTGGTATAACAGTATTTAAAACCGCACGTTTGTAAATTGCAGTGTGTTTGGTGAGTGCATCTTAATAGCACTGATCGCTATTTGAAAAAAAAAAAAAATCCTACCTTTCAAATCTTGCGCCATGGTCGCCTCGAGCAGGCTGGGTGGATTCCCAACGCCGGAAAAACGCGCTACGGCATTCGCGTTGATGATTGGTCGAGCTGTAGCTAGGAGAAGAAAACCTAACGCTATTGGTCAATCCGAGTGACCGCAGCACTGTGCGTAACATGAGGCGTCAATGAAGGTAGTCTAGTGTCAACAACTAATTGTTTTAGGTAACACTAAAAATCACTATTTGTTTTTGTATTATTTATTATTTATTTTATTTTTATTTTATTTTGGATGAACAAAAACATTGCACTTTTAATCAACAAATCGTGAAGTGTCTGCAAAAAATTAAATCGGCAAAGAAATCGCCAGGGTTGTGTCATATTTAATTTATGACTGGAGTAAATTCAGTATTGAGTCTACCCTGGTTCGTCTTTTGGTTTTATAATTTCAAATGTAACTTTACAGCATCCACAATTTAACCACTGATAAATATGTACGTATTTTATTAACGTAGCCTATATATCTGGGGCCTAGTCTTTAGACTTAAGAATTCAGAATCATAAATTATTGTGAACTTTTTACAAAAAGGTACTAAACAGTACATTTAAATAGTGAACTTAACAGTAAACTTAAGGTACTATATAAGAGATTACAAACATTAACATCTTGTTATGCTGTACAAACATTAACATCTTGTTATGCTGGTGAGATTTACATTTCATTACACTGCACTTTTAAATACCTTAATTTAGTTTCCTGGCCCCAGTGGAGTCACAGACATCTAAAATGGAATAATGTCACAACTATACAACAACAATACAATACATTTTTTCTCACGTTTTCTTCTATACAACAGTAACATCACCATTGTTAACATGGTTAATTTCAGCACTGACAGTAATTGTCGTCCGGTCCACACTCACGGTGTCTTCAGGTGGTGTAGTACACACTTTCTCAGTGTTTGCCACAGTTTGCAGTCTGTGCTGTAAGGGGAAGGGGAAGCGGTCCAGTGGTGCATGTTCAATTTTACAGAGGCTGTCTTCACTGTCACTATTGTATCCGAGGTTAGAATGGCATGGATCGTCTTCTTGAGAGCGGAGCTGCACAGCGATAGGCAGCTCATCTTCTGTCTGAATTGCCTTTTCATTGAGAACTCTTAGGAGATCAACTTCTATTTCTTCACCCTCGTCATGACAGGGTTCAACTTTCCGGAATGTGTGATGTGCAAAGAGGCTGATGCAGAACATCTCCACAATTACACAATAGTGGTAGATTACTTAAAGAGATCACAGGAAAGAGAGACCAAATGAAAGAATTAAATTGGATGTTTACCAGATTCCGGATCCAAAAACCATTGGGAAATCAATAGTAATGTTTTATGACTCTTACATTGAGACCGAAACAGGTCAGAGAAGGGAGGAGTGCAGGGGATGACATTCAGCGCACCCATGGTCTCCAGGATTCCACTCTGTAGTCCACAAAGGACCAGGATGACAATGATGCAAATAAACTTGGCTCGAAGACCATATCCAGGCAATGCCCTTTTTGTGGCTTTATAAAACAGCAAGTAGCCATAGAAAGACAGAAACGTGGATATGGCAATGATAGCGTTGACATACATGTTGAGATTAACTGAATTCACCTAAGAGAAACAGATTAGGAAGAGTCACATAACGTAGTTCAGAAAATAAACCAAATCTACTTTGCAAAAAGTGTGATTTTTTTTCCCTAAACCAGTGAAAACCCTGAAATTCTAAAAATATCATTGGCCATGTCATTCACTAATTTTTAATTTAATATAATGGATTTAAAAATGTCATTTATTCCTGTTAAATACACTGATTTGGCTCTCAAGAAATATTTCTTTTTATTATCAATGTTGAAAAACATTATTATTATTATTTTTGTGTACATCGTACATAAAATATATCACAGTTTCAAAATTTTAAGCAAAAAACAGATGTTTTACTGTATTTTTGATCAAATAAATGCTGACTTTAAAAAACCTTAAAAAATAATTCCAAACTTTTGACCTGTAGTATACTCCAAATAAAAGATAATGCTTAAGCACCTTATGAATATAACTTTTTAAGAAACATTTTGTGATCTTGAAGAGGAGATTTATAATTTTAGTTTAATCAATTCTTCTAACTTTATAGGTCTATCATAAAAATATTGCATTAATAGTAAGAATAGAACAATAGAATTGTACTCACATCCCCATAATCGTATTGCTCATCAGTCCAGAGGACAAGAGTGAGGAAGAACAGGACTGTTCTGACCACAGAGAGCTGAAGAACAGCAGCCATCATCCAGCCCACGCTAGTCCTAATGGAATACAAAAATTAAGATTTCACTGTTATAACGAAACACACCAATTATTATAAAATTACTTTGTTAAAAATGTATGCAGGTGTATGTGAAGTACTTGTTGATGTTGAAGAGAGGAAGACAGCAGCAGCAACAGCAAGGGAAGGGGTTTGGAGACACCTGCTCCCCTGCTAACATTTCCAGCATGCAAGTCTTTCCACCGAAGAAGTCTTTAATAAGACCCATGAACTTCAAGAGTGTGATGGAGTGATAACTGCCAAGAAATACAAAACAATCCATACAGATAGGACCGGCCATTCGGATCACTATGTGCAATTTGATTACAACAGTCAAAGTCACTCACAGAGATGCAATGAAATTGCACAGAAATGAGGAGCGTGGAACATATAGCGCAATGATAGACGTCATCCCAAAGACCTGTCAAAGAAAGAAAATGTCACCAAAGAACAACTAAAGGAATGCAATGAATGAATTGAATGAGAAGGTACTGCTTTACCGGATATATTCCCAGGATCCACAGGCTGAGACATCTACGCCGATGAGAGGGGACATGACGCAGAAAGAAGCCAATCTCCTCCATGAAGAGAGCAAGAAGAAGCACAGCAAACACAGCAGGAAGGAGGAACAGCCAGAGATCATTCTTGATCACTATAAGCAGAACAAACAAAACCAAACTCTTTAAAATAAAGCTTCAGGGCATTTTTACAGCAATGCAATATTAGAACCATTTTAGGTTCACAAAATAATTTTTCAATTTACAGTACTTACAAGAATCATTTTAAAAGAATATTTTAATATCTAAAGAACCTATTTCCACCACAATAAAACTTTTAGTACAAAGGAAAGGTTCCGTGGATGTTAAAAGTTCTTCATGGAGCCATCAATGCCAATATAGAACCTTTGTTGATGTACTAAAAAGGGCTCAAACAGACATAATTTCTAAACCTTGTTCTAATTCATGTATCTAAAATGAGATATCTGGTCAATAGCCACATTTTAGACCACGTTTGGGGTAATAATCCTGAAAACAAGTGAAAATTTAGGTAAAAGTTTGGAAATAACACTAGCTGACTCAAGTAGCTTGTGGCTATTGTTGACTGATGAGCAGTTTCATCTGTGTTGTCTATTTCACTGCATATACAAATTCTACAGCATATAATCATCCATGTCTTACATTACAACATACTGTCATTCCTGTCATTATCCAGGGAAAATTACTTTCAGCATTGTAACAGGCTCCATAAGCAGCACACAGCAGACATCGTTCGGCTTGATACATCTGCACCTTTTATCATTAGGGTGAATAATCTCTTACCTTTAAAGAACTCAGATGACAGAGGAATCCCACCTCCCATGAATGTGCAGTTGTACGCTTTCCCCATTGTTCAGTGAAATCAGAAAAACACACAAAACACAAGAATTTCGATTTGGAGCCCTTAGATGTCAGGATCAAAATAAGTGAATACCCACTTATCTGTTCTCAGTTTAGGCAGAAACTCCAGCTGCTTAGATAAATAGTCAATTTTGTATAAAGACTCTATACCAAGGTGGCTTCCTATTGCCTAAGGGGTGTCTTTCTGAGCTCACTTATTAATGATTGACTTAAACACAGGTAGGGTGACAGGTAGAGGGCCAAGTCCATCCTCCCACAGTTCTGCACTATCTCAGACAGTCTTCTTTTATGCTTGGAATAAAGTACATGGGAAATGTGTAAACATTTCTAATACAGGTCTTTAAAAAAAACTATTTGAAGGAATGATAAAATATGTAGCAAACCATTATCTGCCTATAAAAAGATATTTTCTCTACAATTTAAATCTCTATTATACTTTCTCTACAATTAAACAATTCGGGTAATCTTCTTTTCCCCAGACATGTCCTCTTTTTGGACCTAAAAAATGCTTCCAGTCAGGAATTCTAAATCGCCCAAAATGTCCGGAATTTGCCTTTTTCTTTTTACAGTTGCGATTCATTGTATGCGTTTTTGTATTAAAGCCCTGCGCGGGACTGTTTTCTTAATCCTATGATAAAACTGTGGTAGATGTTAAGTTTTGTAAAGGATGACCACTGATAGGCCTGTGTGCAGAACCCCCTCCTGCTCAGTGATTTGAACCGTTGTGTATATACTAAACTAACTGGGAATTTGGCAAATTAATTTAATGGTTTACTTCATCCTGATACCTTTGCTTGCTATTGGAATACGTTTCCCAGATTCCATCCCTGTAGCATCTCCCGAGCTAGCTGGTTTAGCTAGCTGCTAGCTACTATTAACTTTGCTACCTCCAGTAGTCCACATTAACACCCATTTCTCATTATGGCATATATAAGCCCTTGTCATCATACTTATAAAGTCCCTAAATGCATATTTCCCCCATTTGAAGACTGTCCCAGATTACTCAAAGCATGCCGTCCCACATTCTCAATCATATTTGATAATGTGGGGCAACAATAACAAAAATGTCTGGGAAAAAAAAAACTAAACTAAAACACATTTTCAACACTTTAATACATATTTTGTTGCTTGAATAGATCACAAACATAATTTGACAACAATTAGGAACATTGTCTTATTAATGACAGATTTATGTCCTTAACATTAATCTAGTCAGAATCCTGTAACTAACCTTGTCATGCAATTCCCAGGGGAGCTTCTTGACTGACAAGTGCCCTGCCCCTTTCTTTGGAATCACCCCCATGACCCAAATATGTGTGTGAAATGGTCTTTTGTTTTAAGTTTTTGTTAGAACAGAAAAACAAAAACAAAACAAAACAAAAACCCTGGAGTTTAGGTGTCCCAGGGGAGACGGGTATGGCTGTAACACTTTTTGTTTCAGCATCTTTAACTTGCTAAATTTTTGAGCTAGAGTTCTCAAAATTTTATACAAAACACCCACATTTGTTTACTACAAAAGGCACCAATTCATACCTCAAGAATTCAAGAATATCACAGCCCTTATAAGTTGATGTCAAATACATGGAGTGCCTTTGTTACAATCTACCCCAATGTCAGGGGTTGTAATAGTCGGACAAAAGAAGCAAAAACAGCAACCACCTCATAAAGTTTGCTTCAAAAGGTTTATTGAAACAATAACAAAATCTAACAAAAAATAAAAATAAAAAATATTGTGTGTGTGAGATTGTGTTTATGTATGATTTTTCTCAGTCAGATTCACAATGGTGTCAAACCAATGTTTTTAATCCTAGATGGCAGGCTTGGTGGATAAAGAAACTGCATAGCACACACATTTCCTTTGGCTTTGAGCTGCCAAAAAAAGCTACATATAGTCAGACAACATGGAAGTTCTCACAAGGAATGCTAAACTGTGTTACAACCGTTACAATTTACCCCACTCCTGTCATCCAATGTTTAGTTAGCTGTATTAGCATAACCATTTGAAATAAGCAGTTTAAAAATGCATCACAATTTTTCCTGACAATCTACAATTTATTCTAATGTAAATTCTATGGTTTAATCTGCAACAGTTTAAGTACTAAGCAAAATAAAAATTGCATTCTTACACAAAAATTCTTTATTCTTTTCTTTATAAAATCTGCATATATCCATTTACAGCTTTGACAGCCATTTATGTAAGACTGAGGAGGAATTATGAATTTATATATTAAGGTACAGATACCTAAATCAGCTGCATTTTGATGTTTAAGTGCTGTTTTAATATAAACAATTTTAATGCGCATGAAAACTCCAACCTGATGCGACCAAAACATGGTAATAAAAACATTCGGGGGAGGGCTTTGGCTTTATTGAAAACACTCAGAGCTTCACACCTAGCGCCGCCCCTTGCGATATATATATATATATATATATATATATATATATATATATATATATATATAATATATATATATATATATATATATATATATATATAGGCTATATGTTTAAAGAATTATACTGAATACTAACTACTAATTTAACATGACACATACTTAAATGCTGATATAGTTTGAGTCTTGGATTTAAAGTCAGAAAAGGAATCTGACACACACACACACAAAAGTAAACAAAAAACCGCATTTAACTTTAAGTGCACTGAACTTTTAGTAGTAATGTTTAGAATAATATGCAAAAATATGTGTGTGTGAAATACAAAAGACAAAAAAAACCACACACAATTCTCGAGATGCGACCTGTAGTGCGTTTGACTGAGGGACTTTTGTATTAAAATCATTGATTGGAGGACGGGTTGGAGACGTATCCGGAAGTTTAGCGACAGAATGCAGGATGCCTTAAAATTGAGCATTTCCTAGTAATAGCTTATTTAGATCTAATAAATAAGCACGTGCTAGTAATTTTAAGTAAACTGTAACGCTGCGTCAAAGGGCTTAATCCTGCAATTTTGGAAGTGAAACATTTTTTTTTCACAATAGCCTGAGCACATTTTAGGCTACTGAAGTTTTCTTCAGTAACAGGTAACTTACATTACATTTGATCACTAAATCTCAGAGAAGCGACGTGAGTTAAATTATGAATTGCTTTGAATTGTCTTAAACAGAGCTGTGGCGATGGAGCAGCAGACTGATGTGGAGGCAGCTCGAGAGAGGGAGGCAGATGCAGCAGATGCGATCGCGGAGCCGCCGTCCCTCTCTTTTCCAGAGGTGTTCCGCATGATTCAAGCAGGGGAGGAGGTTCCTGGACTCCAAAAGCTGGACATCAAACCTTGTAATGACCAGCCCACGGTTTCTCAAATGCCCAGAAAGTCAAAGCCATGGGAAAAATGATTGCTTCCTAATTCTAAATTGTGAACTGATTTACAACACATTTTGCTTGTATGCAAAAGTCACAAATTAATTACCTTTTTTTTTAAGTATATGATTTTAATACATAGCAAAAGCGGGATGCTGAATGTAAAATAGAGCATGCAACAACAACATCAAAAAAAAAACTGCCTAACTTTCTCTGATTTTGCATCAAAAGCTGCCTGAAGATGGTGGTATTTGCAGCTCAACAGCTTAAGACGGTTAAAACAAACCAAAGCCTCTCATGACTGTCAAGTGGTTCCTCATGGTCTCATGTGCTTGTGAAAGGGAAATGCAAAAGGTTGACACACATCCTGCTTCAGAGCTTATTAGAGGAAGTGAACTTCACTCACAACTGGTCAACTAGCAGTCAAATGTACAGATCAGAAACTAGATAAAGCATACCAGAACGCTGTATGGTATTTTTTTTTCACTACAGAATGAATGGATCAGAATAGCTTGCTCATGTTTTAATAAAATGCCTTGGGTATGTTTAGTCACTGTCAAGTCAGAACTCAGTGGACTGCTTTATACAAACAGCCTTTGATAAGTACTTTATTTTTCATTCACAAAAATAATTTTGTTTTTGATGGTCAATAAAAAAGCTGAAAATTCAAGGTATAGAACGTCCCTGAATAAAAAGACATTCAAAAGTCAAAGTCCAAAATGATGGACCAAAGGCAAGTGCAGCACAACAGCAGGAATCAGCCAGTATGTACATTTGTGTGTCCAGCAGGGTCATTTTTTTTTTTTTTTTTAAACCGTCACCCCTGGATTGGTCAAAACTCCTCTGGTTCTCCCACCTCATCTTCTGGAATTACAAAACCTTCCTGTTGAAAGACAGAAAACCACAGAACTCAGCGGGCTGAAGACAGTTTAGTATGAGTTTCAGTTTAAACACTGCGATGTACACTTACATCTGTGGCATACAGGATATCCACAATCCTTTGCAGTGTAGGATCACCCTCACCCTCTTTCTCTTGGCAGATGAGCTCGATGTTTCTAAGTTTGCCAAAGTAGAAATCCCTTTCCTTTTCCATGTCAGCAATAGTGGCCTTCAGGTCATTTATCTGCCCAGATGAGCATAAAAAAAAAAAATTACAACAAATTTTATATGATGATAATGATAGCAACAACAACAACAACTACTAACTTGGTCAATATCACCATAAGAGTGCCTTTCAAATTATTATTTTTTTTTAGGTAATTATGGGCCATTATTCGAAGCATAAACCATAAGATGTGTCCACCCTGTCATAGACATATATATAATACTGTTAAATACGTTTTCATTGCAAAATTAAGATGCAAATTATATTTACTGAAAGGTATGATGTCCCTTTTCTAAACAGGGTTATTAAAAAAAAAAAAAAAATAATATAATTACATCCTCAATCACACTGATATATAAAATCCATAAAATGCATCTAAACAGCCAAGTAATGCTTTTGTTATGAATATAAAAACTTAGCCTAATATAACACACACTTTCATAGTCATTTTTTTGTTAATTTATGTTGTCGTGTGGAATTTATTTTTTTTGTGGAGGACAAAAGGAGGCATTCTTTGGTGTTATTAGTACTAATAACTATTATTCTTATTATTCTTAAAATACATTATTAAAAATATGATTTATGGAAATATAAAAATAAAAAATAGATTATTTTATACAAATAATTTTTAAAGTAATTATGCAAAAAATAACTACCAACTGTAGCCTGTTTTATGTAAGCTGATTTAATCAAGCTAAAAATTAAAACATCTGAACAACGATGCTAAAGTAAATGCATTTATCCTTCTCATTTACTGTGAAGTCTTACCATCTGAGTGAGTGCTCCCTTCTCTTCATCACCGCCGCCTGTTCCTGTGCCTCGCGTTGCAGCTGGAGCTGTTTTTGGTGCAGATTTAGGTGCTGTGGCTGAACGCTGTGGAGCTGAACATCAAGAACACATCCATCACCTTGTTAAACATACTCATCAACCTGCCTCGAGGATAAGGGTCAATTCTAGCCTCAAATTGACCAACTGAATAAATGGTTTCATTTCATATATTGAAGCTGAAATTAAAAAAAGGAAAGAAACAAAAAGAAAAATTATAGTTGTTTTAGAATAATTCCACCAGCAAATACCATAGACCCAAAAGAGAACTGCATGACTGTTCTTTTAAAATGAGCAGTACTTGGAAATGTAGGAATCACCATAATGTGAGGAAAAATACCCAGAGGTGAAGCAACCTTGTAGACAATGTGCTTGAACTAAAACTCGCAGTTCTCAATATCTTACCAACAGGGGCCATTGGCTTGACTGCAGGTGTGATGCCTGTGTCTGAAGCGAACAGAAATCCATGCACAGGCATTGTAAGGCTCCAGTCATTCTCACACATGTAAAAGCAGCTAAAGCATGTAGGATTGGCCCAATGGTGCGTGACTGGGTCACACCCACATATTTTGGCCTCATAATCCATAACAGCTGCAGCTGTCATGCACCTGTTAGCATTAGGACAGCTAGCTTCCGACAATAACACTAGTCTCTATATGAACTAGGAATATATGAACCAAAAAAAATACTGATAAGTTGATAATTATTTATTAAAATGATAAATCATTCATTGAATATTAGTTGGACATTTATGTATGCTATTTTAACCATTAGGATAAGCCTAAAAAAAGGCTGAAATAGTACTGAGAACTTCCTGTTTGGTCTTTCTCCTTACCTGAGCTGGGTTTCTTTGGTTTGCTGGCTGTAGCTGCTGCTGGACTCTGACTGGTGGGCATATCCTGTCCCTGTCGAGCTGCCGCCGGATCATATTCTTTCCCATCATAATTTGCATCGAAGAACTTCTTAAACCATTGCACAAACTCAAAGTTATCCTGGAACTTGCCCTTCACAAGCTTGTCGACAGGAATAATCTGCACAGAGACGTAAAACGTTACAAAGCAGTTCCACTTCACATATTGTACATTATGAATATATTTTGTGTAGCACAATGGAGCATAGCATAATTTGTATGCTAATGAATTTAACTGGTTGACATACTTTGCTAACTCCCATCTTTTTGAAGCTGGCTTGAAGGAGTTTGAAGTTATGGATGTATTCGTGCTCAAGTTTGGCCTGGAACTTGACTTTCTTCAATGGAATGCATGATGGGAACAGCATGTCCATGAACTGACAGTAAGCAGCACCAAAACACATTATTAAAGACATAGTCAGTAAATATTTTTAAAAATGCCATGCAGGTCCCAAACAACCCAAACAAAACCCCCTTTCATCCCCCCTGCACTGTACTATCTTTGTCCATTCCCTCACTAACTGCTGACTCTGATAGCAACAAATTATGCATGCAAATTGTAGTCAATCTATGACCCATTATTATAATTATTACATGTAATCTTTATGGTCAAAATGCAATCTAGGCTTTATGTCTATCTCAAACTCTGCCAGTAATTTAATGATGCTCAAGTTGGGTGTGTGAAATGAAAGGACCAAGACAGCTGATCACTGACCTGAGCACAGTTGCTCGATCTTGGCATGGCTCATCTGTAAGGACTCGTTTATCCATGTGAGCATGTCATGGCGGCTGAGGTTTTCACTTGTCACTGAAGTCGAGTACACGTTCACAGCCATGGCTGGGACAAAACCGATGATTTGAAGCTGATGGCGACACTTTTCCGCTGAAGCTTCTGGACAGAGAGGCTGTGGGAAAAGAGTTAAAGCCTCATTTCCTTAAATACACATTCACACCCTTCAGCCCAGCTACATCATCATCTTTACTTCCTACTTAATGTCACTTCAGCGTGGCTGTATTTTTACATCTATCTCATTGTTTAAGGTCTAAATCGAGTACATTACTTACGGGATAAAAATCTAATATTTATTTTAAAAAGTTTATCTCTTTTTAACTTTTTAGGATTCCGAGTTAACGTCAGTCGAAGTATTCATCTAACTTAACCTAAATCTGTCATAATTTTTAATAGGGTATTCATATAACGTTAAACAGTTAATGCTCTACGTTATGCTTAAATTTACTTTTTAACCGCTGAACATTTAAATCATAACATTAGATGACATTTATCGTCCAAATGACCAAAACTATCAATAAAGTATTGATTTTCTGTACAGTAAAGTGTTTCTGTTGTGCGTGTCACAGATCAAATCAACGCCTTTAGCTTACATTTGGTTCTGGATGTGAGTGAACCGGGCTGCGCTTTCACCGGCGTGTCGTTCGTAAAGTGCCGCTTCTGCAGCGCGCTGAGGAAAGGCCTGTAAGCCCGACACCACAGCAGACGCTTACTAACTAATCATATATTTCAAAATAAAAGTCAGCATTCGAAATAGACATTTTGTTAACTACTTCTATGTGTCAAAATAAAAGTAATAATCAGCAAAATAAGAATCACCATTAAACGCATAAAACAAAAAGTAAAGTTGAAAGAAATCAACAATTTTGGTAAATGTAATAATATAAAAATACAATGAAAAAAAAATGTATGGTGTGTAGGCTGTATTTTACTAATCTTAATCACTCCCACACATGCATATGTTATTTTCCATTTCCTATTGGTTATGTTTTTATCACTGAGTTACCTATTCTATTACCTTATGTCATCTATTAAATCTTTTTGTTGAACTAAATTTTTATGTATTTGAGTAATTCATCTCATGCTTCTTCGCAATAAAAAAAGGATGAAATTAAGCCAAAGCAAGCAGAAATCTGACTGGTCTGAAGGACCGAATGTTTAGTTTTGTAGGTTGATAAAACACTTAAATTAACATATTAATTGAAGAAAAAAGACAGACAGATAAAACAAGGTTGGTGCAATTTATTTTTCTTCACTGATGTTAGTACAAGCATGGAATATTAAAGCTAGGTAAGCAGACTATATCAAATATCAAAAGATTAAAACAAAACCAGTCTTGTCAATCATCAGTCCAGGAAAATCATTCTAGATCTACATACATCATTAGCATATCATTTAGCACCAAAACACATCAGGGTTTTGAATGACACATTCAACGGGAAAAAAAAAAGAAGAAGAGGTATTAAGGGCAATTTCAAGGGTACAAATATATAGTATATTCTGTTCACAAAGAATTGAATAAAAATAATCAAGTGTGACATTAAAGATCACAGTCCTATGAGGCCTGCTGGTGTTGAAAAGACCTGAGGAAGTTATTCTTTATAACACAATACTGCACCTCCAAATTACACATGGACCATCATTTTACAAAAATCACATGTAACAGCACCAACACAGTTCTTACTGGGTATTTCTAAAGCTTTGCTACAAGACAGACATCCAAAAGGAATCAAGAAATGTAATCCAGTTAATGATATTTCACCAAAGCACACATAACACCTCAAGCTGGCCCATGCCTCACTAAAACTGGTTTAATCAAGCTTAGTTTGAGTAAGTTGGTATCAATTTTTAGAAAACTACCAAAAGCTGAATATAAGCTTTGATTTGGGTGACCATACGTCCTCTTTCCCCCCAGACATGTCCTGGATGGGATTTCTAAATTACCTAAAATTGATTTATTTTCCTATTGTTTTTATACTTGAAGGTAATGACTGAAAAGAAATCTGACCGATAGCATGCAGGTATAGTATATATTCGCTTGATAGAAATCCATACCAGAATATGTCCGGGAAAAAGAGGATGTATGGTCACAATAGCTTTGACCTGTGACAGTCCGAACCACAAATCACCATGATCCACATAATGCTAAAAAAAGACATGCTAAACAACTACAAAGAAAACATACTATACATACACACATTCTGAAGCACCTAATTTCACACTGACAGTGGACCACAATTGATAATGAAATGTATTCTGAGACATTTCAAAGGTAAGATATAATTTAGACACTTGCACTAGACAAAGTAGCCAAAATTATTCCTTTTAAAGTAGTCTGAAGTCAAGCCAGTTACAATCAGTTCACAATTTGTTTCTACATAAAAAAATAGCCTATCAATTTGTAGGCACTTATTCAGAGTTTAAGCCCTTGATCACATTGCATCGTGTTCGACAAAAAGGCTTCAGTTAACTCTCACTTGAATATTGTAGTATGCTAAATCCTCACTAAAAACAACACAAATTTATGCTGCAGAGACCACAGTTTCAGCCAACAGTTTAAAATCGGAAGTGCATACAGGTAACAAATGGGGCAAAATGAAAAACAAAATACTTCATCCTAAGGGTTGATGACCTTTTTCTTGTAAAATGATGATAGTGTGGACTAAAATGCTTTAAAAACGCTCAAAAAAATAGTCTTAAAACTGCAGTGTTGCTCTGCAAATTGATTAAAAATGATAAAGATTACAAAAAAAAAAAAAAAAAAAGGTAAAGCTTTGGAAGGCTACTGTCAACTCAAATCTATCATCAGCCCAAGGTTTTGAGTAAAATTTAACGGCAGAGACAGCATTTGTGCTTCTAAATACATGGAGCACTACAAGATTGCATGTATTCCTATAAATAAAATGCAGCTTAATTGAAACCCAAGTCATCTACACTGTATATTAACATTCATTTCACTTAAATAGATGCTCCTAAATAGGAAATCATTTAAATGTTGACTTAGTACAGTTGTCATGATGGCCAAATGTCCTGTATTATAAAACGGCACCGTGGAATGACCAATGACATTACCATCATTTAAAAAATTCTGAAATGCAATATTTAACAGGACATGTTTATTCCTAAAACACGGAAAAGATTTAATGTAAAAATGTGATATAAAAAGCTGACATAAGTTTAAAACTGCTAAACTAAACCAAACTAATATTAATTTATTTATTAAATTATAAATAGGCATAAAGCGGCATTCCTCCAGACAATGAACAAATAACAGAATGGCACTGAGGTAGTGGGTGGAGTATCGTGTGGCTCTCACCAGCATTAAAATCACTTTAAAAGTACACAAGTTAAAAATGACAGTACTTAAGAAAATCCAATCCAAAAGTGGCTGTGCTTTCCAAGGATAAATCATCAGGATAACATGCTTTCTGAACTTAAGAACAAATGCAACATTAAAATTTGAAAATATTCTGTGAGGTCAGAACATGCAGGGAAAAAAAAAAAAATTCATCAAATTAATTTATCTGAGAGACTTAATTTGGACCTCCAGTGCCAGTGCTGCCTGGACCAGACGGTGGCTTTACTCGCAAGCAAAGTAATCCTTCAGAGGGGCAAAGAGGTGTCGGATCACAGGAACGCTCCAGGACCGCCCAAGCAACTTCTGCCTATGTCCTCGCCCCATATTATTCACATCTGTGTAATGCTTTGGAAACCCAAATATTCTGAAAAAAACAAAACACACACACACAAAAAAAGGGGTCAGTAATTTTGTTTAGAGCCACATCATGCTGCTTTTTAAAAAAAACCACTGAATTACTATATGCAAGGTGCAAACCTGATATAGCAAAACTGAGTTATATTTAGTTAATATAAATATATCTGACCTCTCCATTTCAGTGCACCAAAGATAGTCCTCTTTTCCATTCATGGTGACTGGCAGAGGCCCCATCTTCCCTTGCTTGATGGAGTTGGACTTGGTGGTAATAGTGCGAACTTTGTTGAACTGATGAAATCGTTGAATCATTTTTGTTAAGGAAGAAATAAGATGCAATTGTTTTTGACATTCCACCATATAACTTAGTTAAGCCTAGAGTCCTGACACTCGTCTATATTTTCTAGGACTGCTGTAAACTAAAACTACAAATGAAATTTAATATTTGTGCAATTCTTTTATTTCATTCACAAAATATCAACTTTTCTGTCAGAAGGTACAATAAACCTGTTTACCATTGCAGTTCGTCCGACCTCCAGGCAGTCCTGCAGTTCTACTTTATCAGTGAGTGAAGTCGCAAGTGGTCTATAAACACAAATTCACATTAATCTGTGCCCACATCTATTACTGTTACACTTAATGTTTACAGATATGTGTGATTGTTTGTGTGTCCCTGCATTTATACCGGTTCATTCCAGGTAAATTTCCCCAGAAGTAGCGAGCCCTGTGGGCTGGGCTTACTTTCACAGCATCAATCATCACAGGATTACACTGGAAACAGATAAATGCACAATAATTCATAACCATCTACAACAACAATGATGGGATGGGATGGGAAGGGATAGGATGGGAACACCATTGGCAAACAGCATGTATAAAGGTGCCTTCACATTTAGCATTGTTTGGCCACTTTTGGCAATTGTGATTTTCCTATGCAAAGTTTGCATCAGGTTCAACATAATGTGTAATAATAATAAGTGACTTCTATTCTGTGTAAGATGTGCTAATGTTTGCAAAATGTCTGCTAAAGTGACCGCACCTCTTGCCTGGTGGGAAAAATAAAGAAAAAAAGTATTTTTACCTCCAGGAAACGACAGATATCAGCCTTGTCGTGGGCACTCATGGCTACTACATTCTCAAAGAGCCAGAAAAAGGGGCGATCGTCCTCCTCTCTCGGCCTCATCATGGTTAACATGCGGTAATATTCAAAGAACAGTCGACCTGTGCCTTCTGAAAGAACATGAGAACTCTGAAATATTACTTTTGGAAACCAAGTTACATAAATCTTTTCTAATACTAAAGACCATGCTCAGATCTACCTAGATCTTCACAATTCTATTGAATAGGTAGCATAAAGTACAAGAAAATGATAAATATCGTACCAAAAAGACCTTTTCTGGCTGGATTCACCATGGACAGGTCATTACATGGACTTCCACCAATCAGGAGGTCAAATGGCCCCCACTCAGCCAGCTACAAGATGGTATGACAAAAGGGAAGTTTAAAAATCTTCTTTCCACAGTGACTTGCCCTGGTTCCCTGTTGAAAAAACCAGCATATGCTGGTTAAGTATGTTTTGAAACATGGCTGCTCCTGCTCAGGACCAGCTTAAACCAGCTCAAACCAGCATGCCTCAAAACATACCCAACCAGGATATGCTGTTTTTTTTTTCAACAGGGTTCTTACAGAAATGAGAAAGACTGTATACCAATCTAGTTAACTGTTAAAATCTGTATACTACTTGAAGAATGTCTGTGAAGTAAATTAATATTTCTTGCGAAAAAGCTCAATACGTACATGTTTCCTTGTGATGGTGCGCACATCTTTCACATATTCAATCTGGCCCTCATGTTTGATCATCCCAACTGCAATGGAGTCTTCACAGATCTCAGAGGCAATGTAGCGCTCCACCTTAAAGCCCAAGTCTTTTAAGACCAGATAGCCTACAAAAAAAGTATGTATGGAAGTATTGAGAAAAAAAACAATTAAAATAAAATTCACCCTGGTATAATTCACTTCTATATCACAAACTTCTAGGTAAATGAAGACAAAAATAATAAATGGTGGGAAATATCCCCTTAATATTAAAGCAAAACAAATGAGCATACCTGTTGCAATCCCATCAAACAGGGAGAGGACTCTGATTGGACGACGCTTATGAGCTGGAATAGAAGGATACACTCGGTGTGGCTCCTAAAATAAGGACAAAAACAGTGTTCTTCATATTAAAACATCATTCTGATCAGCAGCATCTCATAATGATTTTTGAAGCATTATGTGACACAGATAACTGGAGTAATGGCTGATGAAAATACAGCTTTGACAAAGGAATTCAAACCGAATACATTCAATATTTATTTATTTTTATATATATATAAGTATATATACACACATATATATATATATATATATATATATATATATATATATATATATATATATATATATATATATATATATATATATATATATATATATATATATATATATATTTATATTTATATTTATAAGTAAATAAATGCAGACTTAATTTTTTTTTTTAAATCCTATTAAACCCAAACCTTTAAATGGTAGTGTATATGAAAAAATCTGAATATGACTAGGTAGATATCTAACACAAGGAGTATAAGAATGACACTCACAAATTCAAAGGCACTGTTATTGGCGAAATACTCCTGGACACGAACACTCCAGTCAGGCCTGAGCTTGAGCACACCGTAGCACTTAGAGGGCAGGCAAATGTAACAGCTCCATGGGTCAACCTCCTTCAGCTTATCAAACGTCCCTGCTCCCACCAGCATATTCAAACAGTCTTTACAGAAACACCTAAACGGGGAAAAAAGAAAGGCTGTAAAACAACCTGTTATGATGGTTAACATCACATTAAGGTTAAGATTTGAAGTTCAAACCTGCAGCAGCTGGCATTTCCACAGAGAATGACCTCTAGTCCAGCACAGCAGATGGTGCAGTACGACTGATACCCATCATCATCATACCTGTACAGTGTTTCTGTAAAGTTCTCCTACACAAATACAAAACATGCACATTAAAAAAAAAAGACACTCTGGGCACCAAATAGTAACTAGCATATTCATTTTATAATTTTGCACTAAACAGATAAGACACAAGAATCAATTCACACCTTGCACTTAACACAAAGGCTTCCCTCAAAAAGAGGATGGAAAATTTCAACGTTGGCAGTTCCACAGGACAGGCAGAAATCTGATGAAAGAGAATAATTACCTTGTAATGAATTAAAATACATGACTTGAGCAATGACAATGTCCTTAAGGCAAAAATAAGTTGCTTAAAATAAAATGATCAAATAAAATGTGTGACTTCATGTGGTGACAGCTGTGAAAATATTGACAGTTGCAAGTACAAATTTAATCTGAAGTGTGACCAATGAATCTACATGCCCTTTCCTATTTTTCTTTTTTACATTATCATTTTATTTAAAAATTATTTCAACATTTCAGAGCCAAGCATAACCATATTTCCACAATTTTACCATGGCCTTTTATAAATGTCCTTAATTTTTCCAGGCTGGGATATTCAGGCCACAATTTTAACATTTTCTGATTGGCCCAGCAAGGAAAAAACAGGAATTTCAATAAATGTTAGTGTTAAGCCCTATAATAATTTCACAACTCAAATTATGAATTTTAAGTGAAATACCTTCAATGTTTCTCCCTTTAACGGTTACCTCATAGACCATTTGATCTGAAAAGAGGAAGACAAAACATAGGGGTATGTTTTCTTACAAAAAATATGTAAAAACCTAAAACATCAATAATCTACATTTCAGTATTTTATGATCTTCATAGCAAAGCTCTGGCCTTTACGCAGATTAATGTATCTCACCTCTGGTGTAATTCTGAGCTGACTGTCTGTCCTTTTTGACATACTTCCTCTTGGCTGGAGGCTGATAATCAGACACAGAAGAATCTGACTCAGTTTTACTGGTAGAGCTGTCTGTGAAATAGAAAAGCAGAGGGCAGTATTGTCAAGAGCTTTTGATATTTTTGACATGTCTGTGTATAGACCTAATTTTCTAATTAATGTGGAGTCACTCTGGTACTCTCTGTTATTATGAACTTCAAAACTGTTGTCAATCACCAACTGTTTTTTAAATTACAGATATATGTCTTAGTTTTTTTTTTACATACCCACAGGAGGCAAAAATCCATCAGGACCCATGGGCTGGAAGCCTCCAAATGCCCAATCCAGCATGGCCTTCACCTCTTCCCCTTTCTTCTCCAAGGGGGGGAAATTCTTCCCACAGCGCTCTGCTGCCAACTACACAATGACAACAATATAATGCAATATTAAAATATGAATAAAATAAGAACTGGTCCTTGATTCCCAACTCTAGTTTTCAAGTATCTTTCCACTGTACCTCTAGGATTTGGTAGATGGCATTCTTGTAGGTAGGTAGGCCTTCATAGGATTTACTACAAAAGCACTTTGCAAACTCAGCGAAGGGCTTCAGTCCATCTGTATGAATCTAAGATCAACAAGAGAAACATGCTTCAACATGAAACAGATCCTTTGAAAAATAAGGGGGAAAGTATCTCTCAGATAAGAATCGGGAGAAAGAAAGCAAGTAAAAACTCCTTACCTCTGAAAACATGCCATCTCCAAACCACTCCACGCGCCTCATAGACACAGAAAGCACCCTGCCCTTCCACACCACCACCAGACCAGGCCACCAAGAGAAGCCCTTTACTTTTCCCCACACAAGCTCTCCAATGGCATAACCTTTTCCATCCTGGAGAAAGGGACAGGCAGTCAATACTAAATGCTACATTCATAACATGGATGTCTTGGATGGTCTAGATTAGTGAGACAAACTAACATACACAAACGGTCAGGTTTGCAGTGAGATTAAAGAGAGGTTTAGAAACCTTTAAGACTTACATGGTATGCTTGTTCTCTCTTGCCAGATCTTGGGCTTGGTGTTGAATTTGATACAGATGAACGAGCATTGTTCTTAACCTACATTAGTGAGAAACATACACAAATGAAGAATACAAAATCTAAAGTGAATGCTTTTGAAATAGACCGTAAACATTTCATGTGGAAAGCACACACAAATAAAACCCAATTTTAATGAAGTCTCCTGCTGAACTGTCTTTGCTAGCTTTCACAATGCGAACTACTGAGAAAGTCTTGTTGAAGCCTAAAGTGATTAACTTTAATAATTTGTAAATATTACCACAAAAAGATGTTTTTGTTTTGTTTTTTTACACAAGCATTTTTGTCATGTATGTTAGTGTATCAGTAGAGCATGCATGACACGGCAAACAATAAATCTTTATTTATTTTCAAAGCACTTTTCACAATACATATTGCTCTAAAGCAGCATAATAATAAAAAAAAACATCATGAAGAAGCAGATGCAGAACATTAGCAATGCAATTACAAAGGGAAAACAGACATGGACACATAGCTACAGGTGGAACATCAGATGAAAATGAAGACTCTAAAGAGTAATCTACCATCCGGAAAGGAAACCACAGGACTCATGCACACGATCATAAAGCGGCATCCATCGTTTATGAAAACCGCTCAATGTAATACAGAGAGCGTGAAAAGGGACAAAACTGAGGCAGACCCTCTACACCTGCGATATGCCAGACAGACCACTGAATCTTGACCTGGGCAGGTACATACCACCTCTGGTTTGCTGTCCTTGTCTGGGTTCACCGGTTTGCTCCAGGTGCCTGTACCAGCCTGAAAGACTGTACGTTCCTGTGGTTTCTGCCGTAAGCTGCTCTCCCAACCATAAATTCCCCTAACGGAGCCCTACAGACCCATACATATGCACACAAATTACACACGTACGCAGTCACACGGGTCACATGACTCCTACATTGAAGTAATCAGTATCAGGGTGCCAAATTGCAGATATGTAGAAAAGGAAAGAAAGATGTTAAAGAAAGAGAGGTTAGTGTGATGATATGGTTGGTTTGCCTGTGTGTGTGTTTGTGTGCCAGGGATTTTTTTTTCCCTCAGTCTTATTTTACATCGTCATCTCAATACACTCTGAAATAGTATTCAGCAAAAGCATTCATTGCCAAAAGCCTGACCTTAAGACTATAATTAGTTAGACTGATATGTTGACCAGGCCAGATTATCAGTATTGCCAATAACCATTTGTTACTTTTATTCAGCAAGGGCACATTAAATAGACCAAAAATGAAGAATTGTTACAAAAGATTTCTATTTGAAATAAGTTATGGTAATTTAGGCTTTCTATTAAAGAATCCTGAAAAATATCATCACAAAAACATAAAGCAGCACAACCGTTTTCACTATTAATAATAATAATAATAATAATAATAATAATAATAATAATAATAATAAGAAATGTTTCTTTAGCACTAAATCAGCATATTAGAATGAGATATATAATATATACACACACACACACATTCATTTAAATTAAACACTGAATACACTAAAATATACCGGTATATGGTTGTCTTAGTATATAAACTTTTTTTATTGCCATTTTCTCAGTATCTATTGACAAACAGGAATGAATTCCTTTGTTAAAATTTTTTTTTTTCCTTGGCCACAGTTGTTTTCCAGCTTTTATTACCTCGTGTATCGTGCTACTAGTCCAGATATCATCATCAGCTCCATCTTTCCTTAAGTCCATTTCTGTAGAAAAATAACATGCTTTCAATAGTTAAATTGAACAATCAATTAAGAATTTATCTATTTTGAGGTGTATAAACAAAGAGCACAGATAGCAACAATTAACATTACTTTGAGCCCACACAAACAGAGCATTTACATTTGTAATTTCAATGCAATGGATCAACTTTTTTGAGCATAGGGTGGAAGCAAAGGAAGAAAGTTCAGACCAACAGACATTTGCCACCAGAAGCGATTGAGATCATAAAGCATCATTCTGTAGCTGCTCTAGAACCTCTTAAACTCATCTTAAGCATTTCATTCACACCTCTCTGACTGGTGATCTTCTCCAGTCGCACCACACACGGCTTCACTGTGACTGAGTGTTGAACCATCTCTGGAAAACAGCACATCGTTTACATCAATCTAACCGGCCTCTGCTGGATCTGACTGGATAGAACTTAATCTGCACTGTACAGCTATGCAAAAAATGTATATAAATTACAATTTGATCATTTTATTGTTCTTACTATGTAAAGAATATGACAGCACTAAATTAATCCATGACAATTAATTGGGAAAGTAATATAGTATTATGAGGAGAACCCTTTAGAACCCATGCTAATAACATGCAAACCAGAAAACGTTTCTACATCTTCATGCACTTTAATCCAGATATTAGTCTTGCAGAGCTAGACATCTGGCAGTCTGCATCACTTTACAGCTTTTTCTGGCAAAGAACCGCCCACTTAGGCACTTTGCATAAGCAATGTATCAAATCATCAATACACCCAGAAATTATGAAAATATTGAAGCCTTTTATGGTCTTGGAAGTGACCAATGAGCTGCTTCTTACAATGAAAAAAGGGAAAGCTATTGTCAGCCTGCTCTGACATGATCTGATCCAAACATTTTCCTCAGCAATGCAACTTTGAATATATTTGAAACTGAATTTAATTAACCTTGCAAAGCCCAATAATTATTCATAGATTTTATTTCTTTCTCACAAGTGCTCATCGTAGCAGCCCTTTCCTTGAAAACACAACTTGGCGTTCAGATGGACTAATAAAAAACCTGTGTGCCCTAAATTCCACATATTTATTAGAGGGTCTGTGAGCATTTTCCTGCTGTGTAGGCTGATGTTTTTATCAGGTTTGCTATTGTTGGAGGCTGAGGATATATGTCATTTTCAATGTGAATCATTTTGGTCCAAATATTTTACCAGTGACTGCTGCTGCCATTTATAAAAAAGAAATATATATAAAAAAAAGCAAGCCGGCCTTTAGGATAACTTACCTGATGTGCTACCTCTGTTTTTTTTCATTTGCCCATTTCTGATAGGTGAAATCTTGACTTCAGTGTGGTCTAGAGAAGAGTCATCATTGGAATCCAGCTCTTTTGTCAAATCGGTGTCACTTTCCTCTGAACTATCATCCCAATGAGCAACATCTCCATTTTCAACAGCCTGCGAGCAAGTGAACCCATTTTAAACACATGACAATATTAAATAAGATAGATAGATAGATAGATAGATAGATAGCATGTACTTTATACCTGTGCAAAGATCTTTTCTGCTTCAAGAGATGGACAGGGCAAAATCAAAAAGCAGAGGACAAGTCTCTTGAAAATGGATTCTGGTGGAAAAGTCTTGAGCACATTACACCAGTATCGCTCCAGAGGAAGGGTTGAAGATGTGTCTTCTTCATCCTCTACAAGCTGGTACTCTAAAAACTCATCCGTGAGCTTAGCAGAATCCTCAGGTTTGGAGCAGATACCAAATTGCACAGCAAGGTCAACTATACTCTTTCCTGTGACCTTCAATCTTCCTGCAGGGCTGAGGAGTTGTGAAATGCCCCTCAGGACACTATCGCTCAGAGGTAGACTGTCAGCAATGGAGGTCGTAAGAATTTTGTAGAAAGATAAACACTCATCATGAAACACATTAATGGAATCTGCTAGCTCTTCTTCTCTGGCAGAGATGAAGTCTTCTACCACACTACCCAGACTGAGCTCGGTAGCAGGAAGGCAGAATGTGGAGTTCTCCAGGATGGCTGGGTCTCGTTCCTTCAGGTAGCGTATGACCGCTTGAGGGCGAAGAAAGCTGGAGGCATACGAACGTAGGAGTCCACTTGCTTCTCGAAGGATCTGGACAAGATCGGCACGAACAGAGCCTTTGCTTTGTTGCAGGTGCTGCTTGAAGGCACGGAGTGGTCCAAGAGCATGATCCAGAAACATCAAGGTGATCCTAATTTTAGGATTCTCCAACTGCGAACAAATTTGCTTAGCTTTATCATTATTTTCATGGCAGGAAGTGAAGTATGATACTAAATCACTCCACATTTCAAGCATCCTTTGAACGACTACACAAAACTCCTCACAACTGTGTGAGAGGGGAGCGCTGGTGTCCTTTAGTCCTTCAATGTCTGCAAACAGGATCTTGAGGTTGCCGTTGCTGGTGGAACAAGTTGAGAAGTGTTCATAGATGTTGCCAATAAGTTCCTGAACCTGACTGGAGTGAGCTTGCAGGCCAGCACTGCAGGCAGAGTCAGGTACGCTGTAAAGTCCTCCGAGATCAATCACCCGAGGGTTGAGCTCCTGAATCTGCGACACAACACTTCCTGAGGTCTGTTCCTGGTCATTAACGTAGAAAGCTACCATGTTGCCAGCAGGAAGCTCAAACTTTTGAAGGACATTGAGTAAGCATCCAGATACAGAGCTACCATCTTCAGCTTGAAAGACATCAAGGAGACGGATACAATACCTTGCTCGCTTTTCCTCAAAAAAGCCCACTAGCACCACATGGCAGGAGGTCCTTTCTCGGCTTTCTGCATCAAGTGGCACCTGCCCATATATATAGACACAGTAGGGATTCATCTTACAAGCAGAAACAATATCATTTGGATAATTTAGGCCGAGGACGTAGCTTGCAGTACGTTGGGAGACCTTGTTGATCCTTGAGGGTAAACTGGAGAGGCAATGGGTTTGAATGAAAAGAAGCATGGTTTCACTACAGGAAATAGTGTTTTCAATCTTTTTTCTGCCAGATGTATTTAATCCTCCCATCTCACACTTCACATGCTTTGGAGTCTGCTGGTGTCGCTTCAGATCGAAAAAACCTGCGTGTAGAATGATATTGCAGTCACACAGAGTGCAGTAAGCACACTTGTCTCCCATATGGCTGGCTCTGATCCACTTGAAGGTTCTTTCCCATTTAGAATCATAAGTCAAAGGTCGTCTCCTTCCATTCAATTCCATGTCTTTGTCAGACTCGTCTCTTACTCTGCCTGTATAAAATGGAAAACAAGTTACATTAGGAATATTATATTTATTTCAGTGAAAAACTGATTTCCCACTACTATTGATGTACTGGGGCATATTTTAACATTTTCCCTGATTGTGGGGGAAAAAAAATATTAAAAATTTTTTTTTTATAAAAACTGAATGGACAATAATCGAGGCTCACCAGATTCACGTGGATTTTTCCAGGATCTTGGAGACTTAAGAGGGTCATCTACCTGTACAATATCCTGACCATTACGAGCTTCAACAGGGTTGTACTCTCTCCCTTTTCTCTCATTGGCAAAGAAAAATTTCCTGAACCATTTCAGAAAGGTGAAATTGGGCCTAAACTTTCCTGTGAGAAGCTGCTTCACAGGAACTTGCTAAAAGAGGCATCAAAAATTGGGAAGAAAATGTACTGTGAAGAGTTGACAAACTTCTCAAATTACATTCAAATATCTAGAGTGAAGTACTACCAAGTCTGTAGCACTTGTTGGACTAAACAGAATAACAACATCCTAAGAAATATAACCAAACTTACACATATCAACTTCAGCATTTATATTTTTATACACAAGAGGATTCATGAGATTAAAAAAATAGATTCAGGTTAATCTGACCTGTTTTATGCCTGATTTTCGGAAAGCCGTCTGCAGAAGACTGTAGTTCTGTTTAAAATCAGACCTCTTTTGGGAGTCAAACTTTACTATGCTCATGTCGATGGACCCTGGGAAGAGCAAGTCCATAAGCTGGCAAAAACATGCACCTTTATATAAAAAATAAATAAAAAGGAAAAAAAGGAAAAGAAAGAATTGTGTAAGTTCAGTTTCAAGCTGTTGACAATGTGTAGATAGTAACAAAATAAAATTTAAGCAGTACCTGAACGACATTGCTCCACTTGAGTAAAGTTAGTCTGTAATGTTTCATTGATCCAGGACAAAACGTCATAGCGACTGCACTTGTCATCAGGGTTATTGGGGTCCAGACTAACATTCATAGCCATCTTATGCTTTCATAAGATAACAACGCATATAAAACAGCAATTAGAAGCAATAAATCATAAACAAAGATAATTACATTGCACATTTGGAAAAAATATAATTAAGTTGTTAGTTTGGATAAATAATAAAAAAGTATAACAGTTACTAGGTAATTTAAGTTAATCTTAGATACATTTGAGATGTATAATGTGAAGTTAAACTTAATGTAAAAATAATGAATTATAACATGTAAAGTTGCATGTGAGATACGTTTTGAGGTTAATCTAAAAGGCATAATGTTTAATACATATTTTGTATTCTGAAGCCTAATCTGATTCATGTTGGACTTCCTCGAAACTAAAAAGACTACAGCCTCTCTCTTGCGTCAGTGTGCAGAGTTAAACAACTCCTCCCCAGTTCACGAAAATCTCGCGGGGTAATTTTTGCCGCGAATACTGCACGCTTAAATGTAGCTTTCACTTCTACAGGTTTAGCCGGTGACAACAATTTGATACACTCTGAATCTCAAACAATGAGCGCGCGAAATCTAATGAACGTAATGAAATAAACACGTATAAGAAACAAACCGGTGGCGTGCATTAGATGTGTAGCGCTTGATTTATCGGTGTGGTGACATAATCGAATTGTATAGCATGCGATTATTTTATAATCTTGTCAGTGACCCCTACTGTCTTTTCGGACCTTTTGAAAACAACTGGATTAACACTAACGAAACTGAAATGTTATTTTATTTGTGTGATTTTAAGTAAGTCAGATGTGATCGGCTTACATGCAGTACAAAACATGTTTGCTAATTACGACAATTTGGTAAACACGTTTTCATTGATAAACCTTAACCGTGTTCTCATTTTATTAAGACCGGTTGCCTTTGTTAGTATGTCTTTGTGTAACGTTAGCTGTAATGGTCGCTCAGATACAGCGAAACTATGGGACGGTGAAACATAAGAATGGTTTCTGTTTCAGTATAATCGTAACACTTCACAAAATATGACAAATCGAAACGTGCTTTTAAAAACATCAAATATGTCCTACCTTATTTGTACCTTGGTCCCGAGACTTCGCTACTCCCCAGTCTACAATGTAATCCCCAATCTAACGTTACCCCAGTGCCTTCCCCCAACATATGCATTGTGCTACACGGATTGGCCTGTACAATCCAAAGTAGGAGGTCCCACACTGCATTAGCCAACTAGCTAAGATTTCTCACGTACGAAATAGCGTGTTGTTTTTTTGGTGACAACGGTATTTCCACGTCAAGATATAGATACAGATGTGAAATAAGTTTAAACTGATTTACCGTGTGTCCAGTTGTTTAATTCGTAACCATTCGCTATGACTGATGCCAAGAACGGAAATCGCGATTTTATGTTAATCGCACAGTTTAAAAATATCCATAGCAATACATTGTGTTCTGTTAAAAACACATAAACCCTATTTTTTATGTTTTGATTATTTGAGTGAGTTATAGGCGTAATTGGATTAATTAATTTAATAAATGTTTATAAAAGTTATACAAGTACTTTTTGAGTTTTGGGGTAGCATATACCATGTTCGTTTGGACAAATTTTTATTAACGCAGAACATATGATTCACTTTTTACTTAATCTTGTGAAATTAACTGTCAATACAATTAACAGGAAAGTGATGCATAGATTGATCACAAACGAAAGCCACGTGACAGTCACAAATGTTGGTGAATGGTAGCCTATTGAATAATTAAATGTATTTACATTCGTAAATTTTTAATTATTGTGTATATCAGTAGCATCAGTGATCAAACATACATTTGAGTAATTGCGTTGTTGTTTCTTTATTTTCTTCTTTTTTTAAATTGTCCATCGCAAATAAAGCTTACGGTTAAAGTGTTTAAATAACGTCACAAATGGCTCCAATATCAAACAATGAGAGGTTAGTGACACTGTAATGGCGGGCGGCGAGCAGTGATTGAACGCGTGTTGATATGGCGCCAGAAAAAGCTTCGGGAAAGGGGCTTGTTTTTCACCGCCTAAAATGGCGGGTCAGTTGGTTCTTCTGCAGTCTGTTGTAGCGAATGTGTGGTTTTGTATACTTTAAGACCGCGATTTGGTTCCTTATTTGTTAAACAAAAGCAAGGTGACCCTGTAAATTTGTAAATCTCAATTTAATCCACTGTTTGTGACCAAGTTGTTCAGCCACACATCAACAACACATGATTAGTGTTTTCCGTTCTATTCTGGAGTTAAGACAATCTCAGGCAAACTGCTTTTTATAATAAAAATAGTTTTGTAAATAAAGTACATTGCTTGAAGAGAAATAGCCTAAGTTTAAGAAGTGATAAAAGCAAAACTCCCCTATGTTTAACACAAAGTCATTAGCAAGTTAATATTTAAAATATGTAGGCAAACAAGTGAGGAAAAAGTAGTTAAGATTTACCCAAGTTGACAGAGAATTTAGTTTGGTTTGGAGATGATCCCTTTGAAACGCAGTAGTATTTTTGTTTCAACATGGGTAGCTTATTTGTTTAAAAGCAAAGCAGCTGGACGAACAGGACAGGTAAGCCTCCGCCCATGACAAACAGACCATGAATTGTTTTTATTTCGTTTCACTTACTCTCTCTTTCTTTCACTCAATCTTCAAACTTTTTTACGTGCACTTTCATGAATACATTTTGAAGCTGTTTTGTACAATTGTGTCTTATTCCTACAGAGCTTTAAGAAGACTTATAGGCTACTTGTCCAGTTTTCCAATGAAGTTTGTGGCAGTGTCAAAACTATTAAGCATTACAACCAATATTGACACAATCAACACTAATTTTGGGGCGAGGCTATCTGCCTTTCTGACTAATAGAGTTTGGGAAACCTGTTTGAAAACAACTGTTTTGCAAAGCTTTTGTTGATCTTGCTAATTGCAGCTAAGGTGTGAATTACATTATGAGATAGGGATTCAGATAGGAATTGTAATGATAAAATACTGCCAGGGTTTAGAAAATGTAAAAAAAGTTTTACAGACCACTTCTCTATTCTTTCTAAACAGCCATAGCAGTGAAGAGACTCTATAGCTGTAACCCTCATGGTAAAACAACAGATTGGAAATGAGCAATTTGAAAAAAGCTTATTACAAGAGAGAACAGGATGTAGAAGCAACATAGGCTATGTGTTTTAATGTTTATGTTAAATAATTGATGTTGATTGTCCAGTGGAATACGGAAACATAAACTGAAGTGAGTTCCTTATCAGAAGTGAAAGAGGTAGTCAGCGATCCCTATCATGCTCGCACCTCTACAAAACAACAGTGGTCTTTATCTTCTCTGCTTCCTGTCCCCTCCAGATGTGTGCTGTTTGAAACTGAAAATAACGGTTTCACTACGACATACCTTAAACCCACACATAAATCTCTCTAATGCATATTTCACAATGTCTCTTTTGGCACACCAGAGAAAACGACAATTCAACGTATGTTTGAAGCATACTTTTTCTCTTGTAATTATTCGTAGCTGTGTTCGGAAAGAACCAATTTTTTAAGACCTGAGAACCTGGGTCTTTCACGTTAAAGCAATAGTGAAATAAAAGTTGTCATCATTTACTCACCCTCATGTTTCTTGACTTCTATGACCTCTTTTATCTTGTAGAACACATTCCGAAGACTGGTTTTCTTTTGCAATACATTTAAAGCACCAAATGTAAACTAGTTTTAACTAGATTCATTGAAGTGATTCATAAACTGATTCATTAAAAAGATCTGGCTTAAAAGAATGATTCATTCAGGAATCAGACATTGTGCTTCTCTCATGATTGAGGAGGACTAGTGCAGATGTCAACACCAAGTGCACATCATATTAAAGATTTAGTGGTTTTTGTGTGTGTGTGTGTGTGTAATTTTGGGTTAAGCTTCAGTTTGCTTATTGTAATTGCATCAAAAATAGTTTTAAATAAGTTCAATAAGTTTTAAACACTTAGAAAGTATTAAGCTAGGTCCTCTGACATGGCCACTGTCCTTTAGTTTTTTTTACTTTTTTGGTGACTTTGAAAAAAAAAACATTTTTATTATTTAGTTCATTTTAAATAGTGGAGTGACAAATAATATTTCTGAAGTACAAATATTTCATAGTGTGTTAATATGCACTTACACCTTTTTTTTTTGATGGAGCGTCTCACACCGCAGTACACAATACAGATTCAGTTGCTTTAAAAATAGCAGCAAAATGAAAAGGGCTATCTAACAGGAATGCTCCAATCTCACCCTCAGCCATAAATGAACCTAAGATCTCAGACAGCTCATCACAACACTGACTTCGCTATTGAGATGACAAATCCTATCTTACTTAGTGCTAGTCAAGCCTGGTCTAGACCACAGCAGGGTCAGAGGGGTCAAGGTAGGCTTTGTGTTATCAAGCAGCAACGCCCTGTGAGTGACAGGAAAGAGTGAGTCTGGTTCTAACCTACTTCAGGAAAGAGAAAGTTTGCTTGAAAAATAGCTGCTGACTGGGGTTTGTTGATTTCCAGTCACATTAGTGAATTTTCACAGGCAAAAAAAAAAAGGTCCACCGTTTATTGTCTATAGTGTAGCGATGAATTAATTACAGATACACAGAAGTCACTTTCTAACCAATCAGCTTTCTGTTGGTTAATGCTGCAAATATGTATGACTGCAGTTAAACTCTTCATAATGAGTCATGAGAGTATTGAGCAGTGTTCAATATATCAGTTGAGAAAAAGTATATGTTCTTTAGGCAATTGTGTGTTTTTGAAGGGAGAGGTTAGGGTAAAATCCCTGCAAGAAAGACCAAGGACAATGAATGAGAGTGGTAAGCAACAGAGACGGGGAAAAGACAGAAAACAATACTAGAGGTCAGGTCCTGACAGATGCGATCAAACTCATCACAAGCTCCCAGGATAAGGGAACTCACAGCCACCACAGGGGGTCACACTGCACTTGTCACAGCCAATCAGACACAGCCCCAGCATGAGCGCGGCCTGTGTTTGTGTCTCCTCACTGTAAGACTTTTCTAGCCAATCATCTTGATTGATTTTGGGTTTGACTGACAGGGATGAGGGAAGGAATTGCAAAGCATGTAATGGAGCTAGAAGTGTTGTAAACTGCTCTGGACGGAAGGTGACAAAATCACTTTGTGTGTATTTGTAATTTATTAATTTATATGTGGGATTTACCTTTTTTATCCTAACATTCATGTATATGAGGGTGAAGTGTCAGAAATTATCCAATTATGCCACAAAATAGAACACAAAATGTTCCAGGTAGCATAAATAAAGTTGATTTCTGACACATGAGTGTTTCTACATGTATTTTTCAGCACTACAGTTCAGCTTCTAGTTAAAGTAGACATGAATATTGTTAATGTGTGACTGAGCTGGTTCATGTGGGAGAGTGTAAGTTGGGGCCAAGAGGGTCATAAACACACTTTGGCTTTGATGTCATTGTGTAATTCTTCAATGGGGTCACCATAATGTTTAAAGCAGGGGTGTCAAACTTAGTTCCTGGAGGGCTGCAGCCCTGCAGTGTTTATTTCCAACACACAAATGTAGTTTTCAAATAAGCCTGATGGACTTGATTATCTGGATCAGGTGCGTATAGGGTTGAATCTGAACTCTGCAGGGCTGTGGCCCTCTGGGAACTAGTTTGACAAAAACGTGTACATACAGGGCTACAAAGCGTTGTCTCTTTTTATTTATTTATTTATTTATTTATTTATTTATTACCTTGTGCTGTTTCATCGATTAAAATCCAAAGACAAGACTTTTTATTTTTCTTTAAAACCATGTGGCAAACACATGGCCATTGTGTAGCCAGTTACTTCCCCTCACAGAACAACTCCACCTGCTTGAAAAATGTGCTTCGAAAGCACAATGTATAGAATGCCTGGTTAATATATACATAGAGCGACCTCTATTGGACATGTATTGTCATTACAACATCTGTTTTTAAAGCCTGCTTCACATGCAGGCAGCGATTCGTCCGTTTTCTCAAGAGATGTTCAGTTGACTCTCTGAAAAATAAAGGTTCTTTTTTGGGTTTGATGGGTTTTTGAAGAACCTTTAACATTCATGCAACCTTTCCACTGCACAAAAGGTTACTCAGTGGAAAAATGTCTTCAATTTTTTTTTAATGTTCTTCATACTAAGAGTGTATGAGAGTGTAAGAGTACATATAACCATTTATTTAAAATGAATAATAATAATTGATAAAATATTAAATAACAAAATATATAACAACAACAAAACAGCCTAACCCTAATAAGCTAATAATAATAGTAATAGTAATAATAACAATCACAATAATAATAATGACTATTATTATTATTAATCATAATTATTTTATTAATATTATATTATTAATGTAAATGTCATTATTGTTAATAATAATTATTATTATTATTATCGTTGTTGTTATGAATCACTATAAATCATTACAAATCAAAAATTTCAGCAGTAATTTTGATCACTTCCTCTACAGGATCCCTATTGTGCTCCGGCCACAATACTCTGCTGCACCCCCAGGAGTCAAACACACACACATACCCCGCCAAGGCACTGACCTTGAGTTGCCATGGCAACCTCTTTGCTCCACATGAAGTTTCACTAAAGTAAACAGGCATACATACACAGACTTGTATGTAAAGTATATTTAACACACAGGCTACAATATGAACTCCAATTATAGTAAGTCTATGGCGCAAAGAGAATAATATACATTTATGCAAGGTAGAAAACAATGATTTAAAAGACTCTCACAGTGACTTGCAATGGCCTATTTCAAGGTCATTCCCTGTTAAAAAACCTGAAGTTAAGTGCGGTCAAGGTCTCAAGAGTGATAGCTGAATTCTCACTGTTTGTGGGACTTGAGTCAACAAGCTTCTGGTGGGCAGCCCTGAGCCCTGCCCTAATTAAAATGACTTGTCATCTAGTTTTAAATATCTTTAACATTTCTTTGCTAATTTAAAAGATTCAATCTGGTAGAAATATTGTTTTGTGAGATCTGCAAAACAGTTCAAATGAATAAAGGATGATTAAAGAGTGCTTAGACAAAAACCTGACAAGACTTGTCTGGCCATTTCCACACACATTTGATGGAATTCAAACATAACTTAACTTTTAGAAATATATGGAATATGTGAGTCTATATCTGATAATTTCATAAGGACCGCAGGATAACATTTCTGATGCATGCATCAATAATTCTGCTACAAAGCTTTTTATGTGGTCTTAAATGAATAAAGTGATGCTGCTATTCGAGACGAAATGAAACATGTTATAGTCTGTTGCATTTCATTCCTTTATTGTTGGTTCTAGTTTTTCACATTTCAATAGACTACTACCATGTTGTTTATGTGATATATGGTGTGAGGAAAATGTGTTACCTTGTTACTCCTGCAGAAGAAAAGAGTCCTTTTTATATGTTTGCGTCATCCTAATTAACAGAAGTCAGTCCTAATTAACAAAAGTCTTTGTATAATATGATTCATAAGCGTGTGGTTGTTTGGAACTATATTTGCCTCTAAAACCCTTATGAGCATGTTGTCAAGACGACAAGGTTGATCCTTAAATAACTGTTTTCAACTAGTAAAGTGCATTATGAAAGTTTCAAAAAGCCCAGACATTTTTGATAAAACAAATTAGATGAAAAACATTGTTTTTAGTAAGTTTTTTAAAATTGTAGCCTATCTAACTTTTTATATACTACACAAAATACATGTTTATATATATATATATATATATATATATACTACACAAAATACATGTTTATATAAGCATTTTAAGTTTTTTACATTTAAAATTACACAGTCAGGGTTAGCAGTATTTGTGAAGTATTAAAACCATTGGGTATAGTCAAAACTTTATAAAAAATAAATAAATAAATAAAATTAAAATAACATAATAAAGACATACAGAGAAAATGTATCCGCGATGTATTTTTCACTGCCTGAGAGCATGATGTGAGACGTGAGAGTGGCATGGCTTGTCGGACATAGCAACAGTAACGAATGGGACTTAGTTTACAGAATAATACTGTTACTGTAAATGCACAATTTTTGGAAGTAAAAAAGAACAAGTATAATTTAAATTCAAAACAATATCTCTATCTATCTATCTATCTATCTATCTATCCATCCATCCATCCATCACTCCATCCATCCATCCATCCATCCATCCATCCATCCATCCATCCATCCATCCATCCATATATTTTTTTATTTATTGTTGTTTTTTGTGGTTTTTATGTTTTTTTGTTTTTATTTGCATGTGTCATAGTTGTCACAGTTGGTTATAATGGTGTCAGGAACTGTAGATACTGTAGTCTAGAGACTCTGTCAGTCAGCCAGTCTTTACATATGGTGCCCACTACACACCCACACACAGGGAGGTCGAAGTAGCTGTGGCTTTAAAATGCACACAGATGTGTAAACATACATATTTACCCAAGTGCAAACATGTTGCTTTGTCAATTAACATCACTGTCCATCAAGAGTTCAAGCCTGTCCCATTAGCGAAGACCTCCCTCCTTCTCGATCTTCTGTCTCTGCTTCTCCCCCTTTCACTGCTCATTTCCTGTTACTTGGTTACCGGTTGCCTCGAACTGCTTGGGCCAATTGCGTTGCCATGGTGACCATGCCCATTCTGTCGTTTCCCAACAGCCTCTTGGGTCTCCTGTCCTGACATTCCCCACTGCCCCCCAGCCTGCGCGCCCAGGCCCTGGCCCACCCTACGCTGATGTCCCACAAGGCTGTCTGTGTGTGTTTGCCTGTGTGCATTCGTGTGCTAGCTCCCTCCCCCTCACTTCTTCCTCAGTTTGGACGACAAACAGACAGACCACCTCCCTGTTCAAGCAATTTAACACCTGCTGAAGAATTCATGGCTTATCTGCATAAAGACAGAGGTAGGGAGACAAAGACTGAGTGAGATGCATAACTGGAAACAACAATTCGTAGTTATTTAGAACAGTCTATCCGAATTTTGATCCATCACTGAATAAAATGTGCAATTCTGGGAGTCCTCCATGACCTGAATTGAATAAATCACTGATTTAAAGTCAAAATATGTTACTGAGTTTGTTTTTGTTGTTGATGATGTTGTAAACTGTTCAGAATAGAGCACAGGAGAGTCCTTCTGTGCTTTTCTGATGGACTGCTTTAGCACACATTTTAATAGATAAAAAAAAGCTCAGCTGGGTGTTGAAGTGTTTCCATTAAAAGCAAATGTATAGAATAAACTCTTTGTATCTATCTACTTCAGCAGCTTTTAGACAAAAACACACTGCATTGTGAGTGAAGTTCCATGGCCAAACTTAAGGTGGCAGCAGCGAATAGATCATCAGTCAACTTCTCATCAGTCATCAAGTAAGAAATATTAATGTTCTTCATCAGCATTTAAACTTCTGATCTGATTCAGCACTGCCCACGTATTTTCTCTTAATCTCTCTGCTTTCCTTTCTCAATTTTTAATTCTTTTAGGTTCCCTTAGATTGGTAAAATGTTCATTTTTATGCAAAAGAACCAAACCAGACCAGGCACTGGATGTGATGAATGAAGCAAGTACTTCAAGTTATATTAAAGGCATAGTTCACCCAAAATTACAATTCTATCATGTTGTTGCAAACCTTCTTTCTTCCATGAAGCACAAAGAAAGATATTCTGAAGAATTTATCAGCTGGTATTCAAGTCAGTGGGGTCCAATACAACATCATCTTCATACAGGTATGTTCGGAATGAAACAGCAGGCTGAGTAAATGAGGACAGAAGGCTTCAAGGCTTCTCTTTAATTTATACACAAAGTCAGAGTGCATCCCACTAAACATCTCAGAACCAGGATGAGACTACATCTGCTTGACACTAATCACCACAGTTAGAGAGCAAGGCTTGCCGTTGTAAGGCTGAGATGAGTCATGTGACCCTTAGAGGGACCTGAAAGGAGGAGAGATTGCTTCTCCCCAGCCTCCTTCCCTCCTCCAGTTCTAAATGACAGGGTTATGGAGACGATCGTGAAAGGTTCATCATTGTCCTCCTCTGAAGGGGGAAGGGGAGAGTATTAAGGGGTGTTTAATTATGAACCAGGGGCTTATTAACAAAGTGAAATGATAAATCCCCTCCCTACGCAAATACACTCACACCCTCCTCCTTTTCATCCCACCAGCTGATCCTGATGTAATTCAGGCCGTGGGGTGTTCCGGCACCAATCTAAAGGGGCAAAGGTCAAGAAAGTCAAAAGGTCTTCTAAGGGACAGAAGAGAGATTCTGTGCTGCACACGTGCTGTCATTATTATAACCACTTGACACACCAAGAATCACATATCTCTTGTTAACATCTTATTTTATTGCTGTTTCCATAGCTTGTTTATTTAATACGTAAATCTATATTCCCGCAGATGTGACTGGATATGAGTGCAGAAGGATGTTGTGGATGCACAGAGAGAAAACTGAAGCGATCAACTGAAAGGAAGAGAAGGATGGGAAGAAACCGAGGTAAAGGAGGACAAAAAAGAAGGAAGAGAGGGAGAAATGAAGAGAAGAGAGGGAGAGATTAAAAGAAAAAGGGTGACTGTTTTTTTTTTCCTAAGCTAAGTTCTAAGCTAATGCGCAGCTTTAGTAACACCCACCCTGAGCCGGCAAATATAAGCAGCAGAATGCACACACACACATCCATACAAAACGGCTGCCTCCTCTGCACTGGCACCGTAATCCCTTCTCTCCCATTCACTTCTGCACACACACACTCTCAATGGGAGTGAGATACACCCTTTGTTGCTGTAACAGAAACCTGGCATGCTGAAGCCAAACGCTGGTGATGCGCACTGTGCGTGTGGCCAAAACGAAGAGAGAAACATAGAAAGGGAATGACACGGGAACATAAACTCATAGAAACACATGCAAAAGGACAAAAATAAGAGTGTTCGTTTCAGTGCCAGTACGTTTAATCATAGCCAGAAGGCATGATGTAGAAATGTTAGGGTAAGCTCTGCTTTTAACCTCCCTGCCTGTCAGCGATTAGTCATGTGAGCTGATCTGCTAACTCAGAAAGAATACTTAGGCCTGGAACAGACCAATCACGGGCCGGACCTGGAATATGCACATCTCTGTCCAGACTTCGGTCAAAATGATGAAACTAAGAGAAATTCACACCTGAATAGTACATTGCAGCAAGAGTTTGTATAGAGGTGTACACACCAGTGTGGTTACAGTTATGTAACCTTAATTTTGGCTTATTATTAAAAATAATAATAATAATAATAATTTCAAGTGGGAAATGACTGCCAAAAACACAGAATGTATCAAATACATCTGAATGATCATCAATAAAAGAAAAATCTAATTAGATGTTTTTAATTACATTCTATTGGGGAAGTCGTGGCCTAATGGTTAGAGAGTCGGACTCGCAATCCAAGGGTTGTGAGTTTGAGTCTAGGGCCGGCAGGAATTGTAGGTGGGGGGAGTGAATGTACAGCGCTGTCTCCACCCTAAATACCATGACTGAGGTGCCCTTGAGTAAGGCACCGAACCCCCGACTGCTTCTCGGGCGCCACAGCATAAATGGCTACCCACTGCTCCGGGTGTGTGTTCACTGCTGTGTGTGTGCCATTTGGATGGGTTAAAAGCAGAGAACGAATTCTGAGTATGGGTCCCCACACTTGGCTGTATGTCACATCACTTTCACTTTCACTTATTTGTCTCATGAAAATACAGTAAAATGAAAAATTATATGTTTGACACTGACTTCAAACTTAAAATCAAAATTAGCCCATAAATTACTCACCCTCAAGTCTTCCTAGGTGTATATGACTTTCTTCTTTCAGACGAATCCAGTTGGAGTTATATAAAAAAAAGTCTTTGATATTTCAAGCTGTTTTATGCCACTCTGTGGGTGTTGCATGCTCCAGTCAAAAAGAAGCTAAATAAAAAGCGCCCGTGTATAAAAAAAAAAAGTGTCTCACATGGGGCATGTGCAGCTCATAAGTGACGTATGCAGAAGCACAGGGAAGAGATCAAAACAAAACAACGGCCACTGATTGGAAGTAAAAAATAAATATTTGTAAAGAAGAATGTCAGAGGATTTCGATATAAGCCAAGAGGAGACCGGTTTTCCTTTTGCTAAAGTAAGGAAACTTTGCTTCCTTTTCTCCTGTAAACAAATGTTGGTTTTCACTAGACTTACCAGCGCATGCGCAATGTTCTCATACGTCATCAGCCCAGAGCTGCTTCTGTGTACGACTGTTGGAGCAATCTACATTAAAGTGATTATTACGTTTTGAATATGGATATTTTTCTTACAAAAATGCATCAATTCACTACAGGAGGCCTTTGTTCACCCCCCGGAACCATGTGAGACACTTTTTTTATTTATTTTTTATGGATGGGCGCTTTTTATTTAACTTCTTTTGGACTGATGCATGCAACACCAGCTGAGTGGCATTAAACAACTTGAAAGATAAAAGACCATTTTTTATATAACTCCGACTGGATTCATCTGAAAGAAGAAAGTCATATACACCTAGGGTGACTTGAGGATGAGGAATTTATGAGCTAATTTTCATTTTTGGGTGAACTAACCCTTTAAGCTCAAACTATGCAATAATGCCTGTCAAGAAATGTAATAGACCTTGGTAAGTCCACATACCTGTGGAACAACTATATGTGGATCAGTGTAGGGTGCCTTTTGGTGTCCTGTACATAACTTATTTGCCATGATAACTTAACATAAAAATGACTATGAAAGGGTGTGTTATATTAGGTTTTAAAGTTTCAGTATTCATAACAAAAGCATTACTTGGCTCTTTAGATACATTTTCTAGATTTTTTTTTTAGTTTTGTGTAAGAGGATGAGTATTATTTTGCTATGTTCCATGCACTGCTCATTAAATTTGAATGATAGTACAATGTTGTAAAAACATAAAATAAAACAAACAATTATCCTATTAATATTTTGTTAAATAAGAGATTACTCAGTTTGAGTGTATTTTTCATTTTTTAATAAAAACTACATTTTTATTTAATAAAAAGGAAAAGTTTGTCCATGTCCCTTGAATGGTTGTCATATTAAGGAATCTGCCCCTTTAAAAAAAAGGCAATCCTCCTTTAGTGATGTCAAGACAACAGATTTTTTTTTGTCTTTTCAGTGGCGGGAATTTGAACGGTTAGTAAGTTGGTGACTTTTCAATTGACAAATTTTCTTCGTATGAGTTTGCTTACTTGCTTTGCCAAAGCTTAACATTTCTAAACATGACAGGGTGGACATAGCATTCATTTGTAGTTAAAATTGCTAAAAAATTTTTTATAAATTTCAGCATTTTTGAGTATTGTAAGGGGTTGAAAGGCACTCTATTGTGATATTGAACCACATATATTTTTAAAAAGGCAGATATTTGTGACCAAAAATGTTCAGATTTTTATTATTATTATTATTGATTGTCCCTCAGTCATGCAATTTTTACCTGTAAAATTTGCACATATATTTTTTCTGTCTGTTATAATACAGTATTCTATGAAAACGCCATGCCCCATAAGCAATTAATAACGGTAGATATTTTACTGCTGAACAGTACTTATTTATTACAATTTTATAGATTTATGTAAAATGCCTCCACTATTCAATACCAATGATTATAATTCATATAATCACATACTATAAAAATAGAGCTTGAATTATTTTTAGCAATTAAATGCCTAATTTCAAGGGCCATTGTCTTACTAAATCACTCTAACTTATATATATATCTTGTTCATAATTGACTTGATGTAGTTACTAATTAGCCAACTTTAAATCATGTATCTTTTATGGCACTTCAAGGTGTTGGAAAGATCAACTAATTAGTGTAATATGTTCCCACACGTTGCTATATTCTAACACTGTTTATCCTTTTAATGCAATACAGTTGCAAGACCAATGAAAAAAGATTTTCTCAAACACCTCTGCACATTTTTTCTGTATTATCAAGCCATTTAAAACATCTAAAATAATATTTCTTCTGTGAAATATATTATTAAAAATAATGAGATAATTCTCACTAAAAAGATTAAAAAAAGAGATTGATTTAAATACATTTTCTACCAAAATCAATTTAATCTAAATATAGACTTGCCATGAGATAGTAATTGGTTTCTTAATATCTTTTGAAACTAAAGGAGTCACATCTGGGACACATATGCAGGGCTGTGCCAATCATAGAGGATTTAGAGCTGTCAGTCAAACATTTTATTGGAACTGACTAGTCAATACTAGCTGCTGGGCAAAATGAACATGGTATTTAAACAAGGTGCAATACCCCTTTAAGAATTGGAGAACATCAAAGGGACACATTCCTGTCAGCTTCATCCATCGAATCCCAGACCTTTCAACAGAGCTCAGGGAGGATTCCGAAATGCTGAAGTGATTCCAGACCCAGGGAAACCTTTTAGAACTCAAAACAGGTTCTAGGACTGAGAGAAGATTCTGGAGTGAGGCAGTGCAGTCTGGATGGGGCAGATACAGGCGGCCTGTTCTGCTTCTTCAGCTGCTGGAGCTGAGCTGCTGTCATAGCAACAGCAGCCGACATCACCAGCAGTCCCAGCATGGTCCTCGACACAGCCCCGGAGCACTCACACTACACAGAGAAAGAGAGGATGCTCACATACCAGCACTCACATATGCGGACATGCACTAGCATGACGTAACTAATATGTACACTTACATGAGCAGACTGACAAAGAGCATATTAGAAATTAACACACCAAATACACACACAGAACCTGACATCAGAGAACACTTTAAACACATTGGACCACACACACACACACACTACATATAACAACATAACAATAACCTAAGATATGCCAAGAATGATCTATTAGCTAACTTTACAAGTATACCCACACATAGGCGTATATTATAGTAATTCTGAAAATGATAAGCTTGGAAATTAACAGTGACTATTTTCACTATTTATCATTTTATTGTTACCATAAACATCAATATATAATCTGTTCATATTCACAAGTGGGCAGAGTTCTGCTGAGCTAATTACAATGTTACTTCAACAACATCACTCAGTTCAATTTACCAGAGAATTAAGAGTTGGACCAACAGAATCCTTCTTCATGTAAGCTATAATAAACCATAAAAATAAGAAAACAAATAATTTTAAACTAGTTTACTCAACACATTTTTAAATAGAAAAAAAAAATCCTTTGTATAGTGAACTGTTTTCTGTTCTGGTAATTTTTCAATGTAAAATAAGTGTATTTCTAAAGTGCATGATTATAAATGGGACAAATTAGCTTTTGTTTACTTGTATAACTATTGTTATGACCTACATTGATTTTATTTGAACCTTTTGTATATTATTGTAAAATTGTTTAGAACGGGGTAACCTACTTTAACATACCCCTAAATCACTATACTGCTCAAAAATGATGAGTTAAATCCCGTTGCTATTGTTGTAATGTTTTGTAATCATTGTCATTTTACAAGAGAACAAAAGCATCTGAACCATGCTGATGACGTTTATGCGGATTATTTCATTCAGTATATTTCAGTATGTAGCCTACGCAATAGGACTATTTTCACTTTGTTGATTTTACAGAAATATAAAGTCATTTTCCCCTTTTGTTTGTATCGGAAATTTTCTCTTTATTGCGACACCAGATACTGCCTACTCGCTTTGTAACAACTGCATCCACGCGCTGCACTGTCTACTTCCTGAAAAAAAGAGACTGAGATACAAAGAAAACATAGTAGGCTACTTCGTTACGGCTGCTTTTTATTTTATTGTAAGCCACAGAAGACGTTTCTGTCACAAAACTGACAGTAGCTCTTAAATATTGAGGATTCTAAACGAGAAATGTCAATTTGGGACGGTCTGTAGCGTGGTGGCGGCAGCATTGCACGCGCAGGTCCGATTCAAACAGGTGGAAAGAGTGGGACAGTCCTATCGCGTGACGGCGGCTCGTGAAGGCGGTCTGTTTTAACCCGCATTGCATATTTTGTTTGAAACATTGCTATTTTAAAAAATAATTCGAGTCGCTTTGCTGAAGATTCTCGCGCCGGAATGACTTCAACAGGCTCGTGCCACATCCCGTTTTAGAACGCTGTCTCGCGCCGGTCGTTTGAAAAGTGGGCCGTTAAAATCTGTTACACGCCGAGCTCTTTTACCCCTTCCAGAAAGGTTGTGTGTGTGTGTTTTTGTTTTTACATTTACAGCATCGACCCTCGGGGTTTTTCCCACTTGCTCTGGTCCCCGAGCCGTTTGCGCACAGGTGGGAGATACCCGCTTGGTAGGACAGCCCCCTCTCTCAGTTCCTCAGCGGATGATGTGTGCAAGTGGCATTTGCCGTTGCGGTTTGGGACAGTAGGCGAGGCGTCTCTGCAAACAGGTGTGCGACTGCCCCAAAACAGGCACACACAGTACGACTTTTTTCGCCTTGTTTAGTTGAGGTGGACCTCCAGCACCGGTGTCGAAGCGATCATCCTCGTAGCGGGACAGGGAGAGGAGGGGGAGTCTACTATCGTTTTCAGGCTTTGTAGTTGCATTTGATCGTTTCGAAAAGGGGCTCGCGGCTCACAAAGAGGAAGGGATGGCAACTAAAAAAACATGCGCGGATTTAACAAAAAGGAGCCGAAGTCCCGTCGTGCTGGAGGCTGAGATGTTCAGCGAATTTCAGGACTGGTGTCTCCGGACTTACGGAGACTCGGGTAAAACAAAGACCGTGACTCGCCGAAAATACAACAAAATCATGCAGACCCTGCTACAGAACGAGGAGTCCGACGGTGTCTATGTCGACAACAGCCACATCAACGCCAAATTCAAATTCTGGGTGAAGTCCAAAGGCTTTCAGGTCGGCAGCAACATCTTGGGCGAGCACAACAAGAAAGAGTCATCGGGGAAGCCCGTCCTGTACGTCCCTGTCAAGTCTACGGTAAAGTGCTTTTTTCAGTTGACTATATGTGAGTGAATTGTGTCTGTGTGTGTGTGTGTGTGTGTGTGTGTGTGTGTGTGTGTGTGTGTGTGTGTGATTGTGAGACTTTAACTCTCAATATTGTTCAGCTGATGCTGGATCCCTTTCTCAATATGTTTCGGGACAGCGCTCGTTTGATTCCACCTACGCGCAACCCACATTGCTGTGCGCAACTTTTAAATCTTACACCTCGGGTTGACCGAGCATATTCATCCCTCAACCCAACCGGGCAGAACAGTCTTACTCTGAGAGCTGGCTGCCATAGCAACGCCGGTCCCTCTTAGCCATAACGGCGGTGTAGTAATGGTATCTGACGAATTGGTATGACGTTGTCCTGCTGACGGGATCGGGATGTCACAGAAAATCACAACGTGGCCCGTTTTTTTTATCCTAGCAAATCATGATAATGTTGATTGAGAGAACGTTATTTTATTCACTTTGCCTTGTGTCACTGGACGTTTGGAGGCGGGGGCGCGTGTGTGGTGAGCTCGTGTACCCAATTGTTGGGGATGCCGGGGCGCGCACGGAGAGTTGTCCTAAGGGGCTAACGATATGTTGGACGGTAAAATGCAGCTACATTGCTCTAAATGAATAGGTTTGTTGTGAGGAATGAATTTTTTGGGGACTTAAGCTGCTCTCGTGGACCACTTGAGGGTCTGCTCCTCCTGTGGGCATCTCAGGCACTGACACTCGCGCGCTCGCCGATCAATGTGTCATTTAGGGCGACATTTAACAAACATTAAACGTTGATTAAAAACAGCGTACTTTGAGCAAGTGAATGCTCAACTATTTCAACATCGTGCCTCGTACGTTTTTATTCTGGAGAAGGAAAGCAAGCTCTTGCATTGTTCTGTACCGGATGAGGGCGGAGCGGACGGTTGGCACCCGTTGCTCTGGTAACCTACCTGTTCTGCTCTACAATGCTCGCGTTTTTTTCACATATCCCAGGACCATGACAGAATCCACCATTAGAAAGACAGCCAAAGCAAGGGCTCGTTTAGAATCAGTTTGATGACCAAGGAATGGACAAAAATTCTTCACCCCGAGGATGCGCGATGGTTAATTTGTTCGATGCATAAAGGCATTTGGTCACGAAGCTTATTTAAAGACCCGGTCTGGAGCGTAATAGTTTTAATAATAGTTCATTGGACAGAAATAGTTATCACGACTTATCATTACAGTGCGTGTTTTTCTTTTTTTGTTATTTTACAATATAAAATGACCAAATTTAATGTACTGTAAAGGCTGAGACATACATGCAAGTGACTGTTTTCTTGAACACTAGGAGGTCCTCGACTACCACTGGTGCATTATGCCGTTCAGGGTGTCATGAACAGACACCATTTTGAGTATTGCCCTCAAGGGGTCCCACCAACAGACCTTTGTCTGCCATTCAGGAGGGATCAACTCCCCTGAGACTGGCACACCTCAGCCTGAGAAAAATAAGCCCTCAAATTAGAAACAATGGTGACAAGACTGTTTTTTAATGAGTATTTTAGTATTTTAATGGCTGTTAATATTTGTTTCACTATTGACATAAAATCCTAGGTCTTTGACTATAGATTTAAAAACACAACAAGCATCAGTAATCATGCCAACGGGAGTCGCCAAGTGATCACTTTGTACAAAAAAAGTATCATTTTTCAATTTAAAAAAAAATTGTTGAAAATAACCAAAGCTAAATTAGCATCGATTAATCCTCGTTAGCAGATAATTGCTATGCAACCATTTGACAGCTCCTAACAGGCAGCTTCCAGCGTGCTTTTCATTTATAAGACTGTGTTAAGAAGAAATGAGGCAGAACTCCGAACATAGTAATGTCTCCCGCCAGTTAACCCTTCACATAGATGTATGGGTTAAACTACCCAAAGGACATCCAGTGAGCCTGTGGCAATTACAGATTCTCTATCCATTAATTGCTCCTGTAATGGAATGAATGTGCAAGTCAAATGTGAAACTGAAGTTCATGATTACACATATGTATTACTTGTTGAGAAATATGGCCCTCCCCTCAGCATACATGCACATTTCTCCACCCACCGCTTTCTCTCTCTTTCTCTGAGGATATGTGGCTGATCTGAGGTCTTTATACACTGGGCATTCACTATCATCATTTAACAGTTCCCTAATGCGTATTTGTTTTACCCTTCATCAGTCATTCTTTCCCTCTGTGGAGACTCTGTGCATCCTAATACAGCCTCCTGTCACTGCATGACGCATACACATACACTTAATATAACAAACTATCTGTCAGTCACACAGATGACCAGTTCTGTCATATGGAAGAGGTTATCTGATCTATGGGCATGTATACAGTGTACAGTGCCGTGAAAATGTATTTGCCCCCTTCCCTTTTTTTTTCCATATTTGTCACACTTAAAAGATTCAGATCATCAAACTAATTTTAATATTACACAAAGATAATGCAAGTAAATACAAATGCAGTTTTTAAATGATTTAATTTATTAAGTGAAAAAAGCTGTCCAAACCTACCTGGCCCTATGTGAAAAAATAATTGCCCCCTCCTGTTAAATCATGAAATAACTGTGATTAACCACAATATTTTAGAAAGCTGAGTTAAACTTCACTAGCCACACCCAGGCCTGAATACTGACAGACCTGTTGAATCAAGAAATCACTTCTATAGAACCTGTCTGACAAAGTGAAGCATGCTTGAAGAGCAACACATCATGCTGCGATCTAAAGAAATTCAAGAACAGATTAGAAACAAAATAGTTGACATTTATCAGTCTGGAAAGGGTTATAAAGCTATTTCTAAGGCTTTGTGACTCCAGCGAACCACAGTCAGAGCCATTATCCACAAATGGAGAAAACTTGGAACAGTGGTGAACCTTCCCAGGAATGGTCAGCCTACCAAAATTACTCCCAAGAGCGCAGTGATGACTCATCCAGGAGGTTATAAAAGAACCCAGAACAACATCTAAAGAACTGCAGGCCTCACTTGCCTCAATTAAGTTCAGTGTTCATGATTCAACAATAAGAAAGAGACTGGGCAAAAATGGCATCCATGGGAAAGTTCCAAGGCAAAAGCCACTGCTGACCAAAAAGAAAACAAAGGCTCGTCTCACATTTGCAAAAACATATCTTGATTATCCCCAAGACTTTGGGGCAAATATTCTGTGGACTGATGAGACAAAAGTTTTCCAAACTTTTTGGAAGGTGTGTGTCCCGTTACATCTGGCGTGAAACCAACACAGCATTTCATAGAAAGAACATCATACCAGTAGTCAAACATAATGGTGGTAGTGTGATGGTCTGGGGCTGCTTTGCAGCTTCAGGACCTGGACGACTTGCCGTAATTAAGGGAACCATGAACTCTGCACTCTTACAGAAAATCCTGAAGGACAATGTCCGACCATCAGTTTGTGACCTCAAGCTCAAGCGCACTTGGGTTATGCAGAGGGACAATCCTCCCAAACACAACAGCAAGTCAACCTCTGAATGGCTCAAGAAAAAAAAAAAAGGATTTTGCTCGAAAACCCTCTAATGTGGCTGAATTAAAACAATTCTGCAAAGAGTGGGCCAAAATTTCTCCACAACGATGTGAAAGACTCAATGCCAGTTATCGCAAACGGTTGATTGCAGTTGTTGCAGCAAAGGGAGGCACAACCAGTTTTTAGATTTAGGGGGCAATTACTTTTTCACGTAGGGCCAGGCAAGTTTGGACAGCTTTTTTCCTTTAATAAATCAAATCAGTATTTAAAAACTGCATTTTGTATTTACTTGGGTTATTCTTGTGTAATATTAAAATTTGTTTGATGATCTGAATTGTTGAATGGGCCATCATTGCTTAATCATTGTTAAAGCTTTTTAGCATATGTTGTTAAAGTGTAATTTAATGACTGTTTTCAAATAGGTTTTTATCCCCCCCCCATGGGTTGTGACTAAAAAATATCCCTGCCTAACTCATGCCATTGGTTGAGCCTCTTGCTGCATCAAGAGTGAAGATTTTATTTTGTAAATAAAGTATTACTTAAATTTAATTATAAATTAAGTTACTTTACCTTTAATAATCAAATTATTAAAATTATTCATTATTTATTCATTATATTTTTAAAATAGGCAAAATGTGCTGTATTAATATTAAGATATATATGTGTGTGTGTGTATGTGTCCGTAAAATGCCCATAAAATTACTAAATATATATATATATATATATATAACTATTAGTTTGTGGCCTCACAATTTACAGTAACCAAAATATTGAACATGATGGCTTTCTCATGCAGGGTAATGAATCCAAGCAGCTGAGGTCACGTCCTTTCGTACCCACACTGCCATGTTCTTAACCAACCAGCATGCCACAGACTGTCCAAGATCAAGGAAGCTCAACCATTCACAAACTCGAGTGAGATGTTCACATCAGCGTTATTATCTCGTTAAAGACTGGAACTGTAGGGGATCCTTCACAACCTGCTCTACGCAAATTAGACAACAAACAAAGAAAGAACAAACAAAACAGAGCAGAATAATAAGAGGAACAGAGGCAACTGGGGACCCTTTTCGTTTTTGTTTTTTTACAGTAATAGGATACAGAGAAAGTGTGGCATAATATCTATGTGCTTCCACTTAGCACAGTTCTAATAGTTTTAATCATGTAAAAGTTCATTAAAAAAAAAGCAGGTTGAGAACAGGGTATTTGACCAAGAACTGGCATGTTTTTTATTTTTTTTACACTTATTTAACATGTTTAATTCCTGGTTTTACTTTTATTTCCTGCTTTTTTTTTTGTGTCAGAAGACAGATAGTGTACAATGTCGCTTATCAATCACTCTCTCTGTCTTTTCTCTTTATCATCAGCAATAAACACAAAATTGACTTCACCCAGGGTGCCAGCTCCCATCTGAACATTCTCCTCTCCATCTTGCAAGTCTGTTACCCCCCACCCCCCACCCCATGCGAACAGTGTCTTCCTTTTCACCTTCCCCTGGGTGGCAGGGCTGCAGGCTGCCATGGTGTGGGTTGGAGCCCTAGTGCAGTGTGGGATGCGGAAGAGTGGCGGTTGGCCTCTCTGATGCAGCAACACCATGGGTGTGCCAAGTTTCAGTGTGTGGAGGGGGACCTGATAGAGCAGGGGCACTTTATCCTGTGTGGTTTTAAAAGAGCTACACTGTCACTGTGGTAGAAAGAGAGAGAAATGGAAGCAAAAAAGCCACTAATAGCATATAAGTCGAGCAGCCCGTGCTATTCTGTCAGCTGACTGGGCTCATAGCACACATATCATTCATAAAGCTATTAAATATGTATCTGTTATGTCACAGGCCCACTGTAGACTTTGTTTCATGAGAGTGGTGCTCGATTCAGCTGCAGGGCATCACAAGCTCGCTCTGCTCTCTGTCTGTCAAACTCTTTATTTATATCACTTTAATATTCTCTCTCTCCCTCTCCCTCGATCTGTTTCTGCTCTTTCTCTTTGTTGCTGTCTTTCTAGTGAGGGGGAGTAACTTCATTTATCACCTGTTATGTCCTGTGGCTAACACTGGGACCAAAAACACACTCACATGCAGTCAAACATGAAATGTCATGTTTAGTTGTGACCACAAGTTCACAGGTTTTTAAAATTAGAGAAAAAAGATTTTTCTGTTGCCAAAATCGGGTCAGTCGTTCATGGTTTTACTCACCAGTTGTTCATGGTTTTAATCGCATGATATCGTCTGTTTATTCTAAGCACACGTTCATCTGCCACTTTAAATTCTCGAGCTCAGTTATAGCAGGATTGATACTGATTGGCTGTCAATGTTTTTATCGTTCATCAGCTGGAAAAAATCATTCTGAAAGGGATTCCAGCAATATCGTTTCTCTGTGCATTTGTCATTATAGCTGTGGAACTCTGCTATTCTTTATTATTTAGAATGATTTTTAGAACTATATCTTTATCATTATCTTTATAGTTATCATTCTTGGTGGGAACAGGACTTTATACTGGCCCTATAGTAGCATATTTTATACACTATCATTTGAATGTTTAGTGTCAGTAAGAATTTTAAGAGAAATTAATACTTCAGCAAGAACACATTCATTTGTTGTTCTTTTGAACTTTCCGTTCATAAAATAATCCTATTTTCGCTATTTTCAATATTGATAATAATAAGAGATAGTTCTGGATCATCAGATCAGCATATTAGAATAATTTCTGAATGATCATGTGACACTGAAGACTAGAACAAATTTAGCTTTGCATCACAGGAATAAATGACATTTCTAAATATATGAAAATATGAAACGGTTGTTTTTCTTTATAATAACATGCACAATATTACTTTTTAAATGTATTTTTGATTAAATAAATGCAGCCTTAATTGCTGAGAATGCGAGACTTGAAAAAGATTAAAACTGACTGAACCCAAACTTTTGAGTGGTATGCTTATTCTCATCAAGTTATTAATGTTATTAATATATTTATGTTAAATATGCATATATGTTTAGGCAATGAATGATTACAATAGTGAGCTTAAAACCTAATATATTATTAAAAATATTTTAATTATAGAGATTATAAATTATAGTACTAGCTATAATGTCACGCTGTTCAAGCTATAAATGCTTTTGAAAACAACTGCATAATGTACAAAACATTACTGATTTATGTTCATTCTTGTAATTTTGATAAAGCCTCATATGGTCACCAACAACTCAGTAATAGCCCATCAACCATTCAGAAACTCTCATACTCTAGCCCTGGTTTATTATTAAGTGTTTATTAAAACATTCTTTAAAACAGATCCCACAGTCTACTGCATTTGCACCAAATGCTGACAATAACATATATACTACAGCTCACTGTAAGACTTCACAGTTCACACTGCTCTCCTAACACACACACACACACACACACACACTCGTGTTTTCCCTTCATCTATGTCTCTATTGATTTTCAAAAACTGATGAAGAGTCCAGCGAGACGGAGACTTTTTAAAGATTTTTCTTATTAAGGGGGCAAAGGAGAAGAAAGGATGCTGGAAGATTTTAAGTGAGGGAAATGATTGCTTTCTGTTGCTATGCCAACGGAAACAGAAATATCCTCATTGCTGTGCATGTGTGTGTGGCAGAGGGAAGGTTTAGTCAGTGTTCTGCAGTATGGGCCTATGGCAAGACAACCGTGAGCATATTCTGACTCTCTGAGCTGGGGGAAATCTCCTGGTCAAGCGCCTGAGACTCGCTCATTCCATCATATCTACTGAGGGATGATAGAGGTTCTACAAAAGCAGGTGTTTCAGAAAACCCCTGGCATCTTACATCATATTTGTAAGATAATTTGTCTTATCTGTCGAAAAGAAGAGTGAATTTTAGGACAAGTGAAAATGGAAAGAAAAAGAGAAAATTATACATTTAGCCCAGCCAAGATGAAATGTTTGAAGTTAATGATCTTGCACCCAAGGTAATACGATAACTATGTAATCATTTATGCAAAATATGTGTTTTAAGAAAAGCAAGATGGTAGTCACATTACAGATTTGTTGTAAAAACAGGCTGTCACAACCTATAAATATGATTTTCTCTAATAATTCTGTGCATGAGAGACAGTGAGGGGGGAAAAGCTTAAGAACTGACACCTTGTCCAATGCAACATTGCGGTCAGCTATTTTCATCATAGTGTGTGCATGTTTTTTAGTGTCTACCCTCTCTTGCTTAGAACTCCAGGTCAGCAGAAGGCTGATCTGTGCAGAGAAACACTTTCAAGAGACGCTGTTGTCCAGCCTGCAGGGATCAGGAGACACTGTCCTCTGTCCTGAAGGAGTTGCTTCTCCTGGCGACTGATCTCAAAAATACACACACATTCACCCAAATTGCTGTTGACAACAGAACACGTATCCACACTCAAATGCGTGAAGAAGAGACAGACTTAAACTGTAGCAAACCGCTTTTCGATTCCATTATTAGCATATCAGTGAGGAAAAAAATCAGGCAAAAATCTCATTATGATAAGTGATTAATTAGCAAGCATATCTGCAGAGAGCCTTGGAGAAAAAGGATCTAAACAGACCTTCCCTCAGCTCCCCTCCCCACCCCATCAAACCCAAAGACACTCTCTGCCTCAACAGTGGCCTTTTATCTACCAGTCATTTGCATGAATGCTAACAGTTTTGCATGATGCATTTGCAATAGCAGGTTGCGACATGAAAAGCCCACAGAGTGCACTGTGCTGTCCTCACGCAACATACAAGACAGCCACAATGTCTGCTGACACAATGACTCTCTTTATTGCATATACTTTATTAGCACTGACACAAAAGTCCCTAAATCAGTTTTTTTATAAGTTTATCTTGCAAAAACTGAGTAATTCAAATAAGGAGACTTTCATTAAAATTTAAAGTCTCATGCTAACTAAGGCTACATTTATTAGATAAAAAATACACTAAAAACAGTAATATTGTGAAATATTATTACAATTTGTAACTGTTCTCTATTTTTAATATAGTTTAAAATGTAACTTATTCCTGTGATGGCAAAGCTGAATTTTTTAGCAGACATTACTCCAGTGATTTGCTGATTTAAGAAATCTTAAGAAACGTTTCTTATTGTTATCAATGTTGAAAACAGTTGTGCTGCTTAATATTTTTGTGGAAAACATGACTTTTTCAGAATTATTTGAATTAAAAATTATTTATTAAACCTCAAAAGAACAGTATTAAATTGAAACAGAAATCTTTTGTAACATAAATGTATTTACTGTTACTTTTGAACAATCTGATGCATACTTGCTGAATAAAATTATTAATAAAAAAACTTACTGACCCCAAAAAATCAAGTGGTATTAATTTCAAAGTTTCTTAATGAAGTCCATCTGCTGCATTTAAACAAACCAGTGTCACCTCTTTTTCATTTTATTTGACTAAAAGTTTGCATTGTTAGCCACAAGCTATCATATCAAAGGACAAAAATGTTACCACATTACTGTCTACATTTACTAAGAACTGTTCTGATTGTGCTACCACACACACACACCACTTGATTGACCCACTTCAGTCTGTCTCTTAGAAGTGAGAAGCCTCCTACTTGAAATGGATGTTTGATTCAGAAGTAGGTGATCTGATCCAGTATCCTCTTTACCATCTTTTACACTATTGTCTTTTTGAGCTTTTTGGGATACACAAGTAGAATCGGTCCACGTGCATGAACCCTTGCGTCTGAATCTATAGGAATGTAGGAGGAATGTATAAACACAGTATGCAATGTTATGTACATCTATGTGTATGTATACATTGTCAGTGTGTGTGTGTGTGTACTTGTTTTTGTGTGTACCGCATGTGCTTGTGTGTGTGTGATGAGAAAGGGTCGTGGATGGTGCTGATCTGGTGTTCCTCCACTCGGCTCCTTCTCTCTGTTGCCATGGAGAGACCGTTCTCCTCTCCCATAGGAGAAGAAATTAACACCATTTTTAACTGGCTCCAGGGCCTTCCCCTACCAAAGAGAAAAAGAGAGAGAGCTCCTACAAACACACACTCGCACACCTACACAGATAACCACACACAGACATGGTCCTGGTACACGCTGCCTCCGTGAACGGATCAGGGAGGATGTGTGCATGTGTGTGCTAGCAAATAAAAGCTTTCTCCATCTCTATTCTGGGAGGATGCAGCTTTGGGACAAAAGAGTGTCTCACTCCATCTCCCCCTCCTCATATTCACCCTCCCTACCCTCTATGCCACTCTCTCTCTCACTCACTCTCTCTCTCCTTTGTAATTAACTGCAGCAGTCTCTCATTAGCGTTGTGATCCTGTCCAGTTGTCTCACTGTCTGCAACCCCCCCCACCACGCAATTACACCATGACACCAGGGTCATGTGACCCAGCAGACACCTCAGAGCATGAACAGAGCATGATTATACCCACATGCAAACAAGTGCTTTATTTCTTGTGGTTTGGGTTTATGCAGGGCCGTAACCACCGTAGTGCTTGAGGTCTTCAGATTAGCGGTTGATCGATGTGGGTTTTGGAATGACTGATTGTTTATCTTTTCTTTATTTTATAAGATTTAGTTTGGCATTCATGGCTAGAGTACAGAGAGCAGACAGGAAGTAAAGCGGGAGAGAGAGGGGGGACGGGACCACAAGCCAGGACTCAAACTTGCAAGAAACGCAACCATGCTATGTGTCATATGCTGCCCACAGGCTATCAGATATGATGTGCCCACCAGTTATGAATTATTGTTTAGATCTTTAGATTTAGTGATGCATCAAGATGAAAAATCTTGGCCAATGCCGGACAGGACACAATGGGCCAAAAAAACGATTGCTTGATATTTCAAATAAATATAAATATATAGGATAACTCTTTTTTTTTATTTTTTTTTCTAGTTTAATGCACCAGTTAGATCTTTAGTCTAACAGACAGTCTCATAAACCTATTTTACTTTGTAATGTGACTTATCTTGGGGTTTATTTGATGTTAAAGGGTTAGTTCACCCAAAAATGAAAATTAGCCCATGTTTTATTCACCCTCAAGCCATCCTACATAGGTGTATATGACTTTCTTCTTTCAGACAAATCTAATCAGAGTTATATTAAAAATTGTCCTTGCTCCTCCAAGCTTTATAATGATATTGAGGGGGTGTTTTTTTTTTCCAGCAGTCCAAAAGCAGTCAAATAAAGTGCATCCATCCATAATAAAACGTGCCTCACACAGCTCCAGGGGGTGAATAAAGGCCTCCTGTACAATGTGTTTTTTGTAAGAAAAATATCCATATTTACAACGTTATAAACACTTTTCTCTCAGTTCCACTAACTGTTGTATGTGGAAGCCATTCCGGCGGAAGATGTAGGATGTATGCATAGCACATGTGACGGTGATTAGTGATGAACACGGAAGCAAGTTGGAGAGACAGCAAAACAAAACACGAATTAGAAATACAAAATGAGGAATTGTAAAGAAAAAATGTTGGAGGGTTTTGATATAAGCCGAGAGGAGACTGGTTTTCCTTTTGCTAAAGTAAGGAAACTTTGATTTCTTTGCTCCTGTAAACAAATTCGCAAGACTAGCATATCTCACCGGCGTGTGCACTGCACAAAAGGCCTACGTCATCCACCCAGAACAGCTTGTATGTATGACAGTTAGTGGAAGTCAGAGAAAGTGTTTATAACGTTGTAAGTATTGATATTTTTCTTACAAAAACACATTGATTCGATACAGGAGGCCTTTATACACCCCCCAGAGCCATGTGAAACACGTTTTATTATGGATGGATGTGCTTTATTTGACTTCTTATTTGACACCCACCCACTGCCATTATAAAGCTTGGAAGAGCAAGAACAATTTTTAATATAACTCTGATTGGATTCGTCTGAAAGAAGAAAGTCATATACACCTAGGATGACACCTAGCATGACTAAAACATGGGCTAATTTTAATTTTTTGGTGAACTAACCCTTTAAATGAGAAAAAGGGATGGAAATTGAATGGATTGTGAAGAGCAAGAATGAATGCAAGTGTTAAAATCGTGCCTAAATACTGTAGCTTAACATTATCCAGTAGCTTGGATGGCCTATGATGTTATGCTTGACTACCAAACATAAAAAACTGCATATCAGACATACAAAAATATTTTTAGGGGAGCACGATCAAGGCCAGAGCTAATGCAGACTAATGCAGATGACAGTTAATGATCAGTTGTGTATGGGTAATGTGGGTGCAGGGAGTCAGATGGAGCTCAGGGAAGAGCTGCGCCCATACTAGGAGCTGAAAGCGTCCGTCACACCCTGTCAGAGAGAGAGAGAGGAGGGGAGAAAAAATAAGTGGCTGAATGAGAGGGAGGGTTAGGAATGAGGAAAGAGTGAAGGGAGAGAGAGAAAAGCGTAATATGGATTTAATTGAAGAGCATCGTGAACTTAGTTGCAGGAAGGTGGAGAGAGTTGGTCCGTGGATTGAAAAGAGGAGAGGAAAGAACGGAGGGATTACACTTCATCTTTCCTTGACCTTCATGCACAAAGATTCACACACAGCTCCCCTGCCCCGTAACTCTCTTCTAAATCCTTCACCTCCTGCTGAGAGAACGGGTCTCAACGATTTGTAGGTTCGTACCTTCTGCTGGCCTCACAGGGTGGGGATGGAACTTTAAGAGGTGACCTGTTATCAGATTTGCAGCAGGCTGGTCTGAATTGCCTGCATTGTTGAAACAGTTCCTCTCGCACACTCATGCACGCGCACACACACACACACACACACACACACACACACACACACACACACACACTTCTGGCTCTTCCACTGTAATACAAATATTTCCCCCATTTTCCCTTAAGCACTATGTCACTGTAATGTGTTATGGCAGCTTTAACAAACAAAGCAATTCATAAATATACTGCTGGATATTAAGTGTCTAGGTGTCTGATAGCAGACAACACTCAGTTCGCTCTCAGTGTAATAAAATTAGCGATGTTTGCTAATGTTAGCAGCACTGTATCTAGTCATATGGGCGGTTTAGAAATAACATTAAGCACATAAGTCACCCTGCACCGTTTGTGCTGTGGACATGAATGATATGGCGGAGGATAAAAAGGGTGAGAAACAAATCCAGTAAACTTACACTGCAGGCAATCTCCTAGCAATTGCACTAAAAGCCACTCTAAAAGACTAAAAACACTAAGAGCACCCTAGCAACCTCCTAGCAACACACTAAAAACCACTCAAAACAGGAAAAGGCAAGTACCACTCAATTTACTTCAGAAAATATAATAAAAATAATTCTTTTCCCAACGAGACACTGTGATGCATAGACAGTACCTGCGTTTCCATTACCCTTCAAACTGCCCAAATTGAAATTGCGAATTGAAAATAAGCCTAATGGAAACACAAATTTCGTAAAAACTCCCATATATCACAAAAAAGTTTTTAAGCTCGCATGAGGTGGTTTTTCAGGCAATTCGAAAAAGGAATATTTTGCAAAACTGCAATGGAAACTGTTTTTTTCGCATTTACAGGTCACCTGGCATGCATAAAAATCACATGATCATTCTTTAATGTAATATAATCTCCAAGAAACACCTCATACGTGGCCACTCTCAAATATAAGGGGCTTTAGTCAGAGTAAGACTCTAGTCATACCAGCTGCGTAAGCATCCCAGAAGCGGCTCTCCACGCTGCTTTGCTAAAGATACATGAATACGTCTCCTTCGATTAAAAGTAATGGCTAGTGCCGTGACTGCTATATATCTAAACTAACCAACATCCATTCCTATGACTTATCATGAGAGGAAAGAATTACGTTTTACATTAACATAACATCAGTTAATGGAAATGGCATCATTTCACAGTATTTTTTTATCGACATTTATAAAATATCGAAAAGATCAGTGGAGATGCATCTTGTGTTTGTTCATTCACATTGTTTTAGTTCATCATTGTTTTAGTTTATCTAAATACTGATAAAGCTTATGTGTTTGGCAGGAGTGAGTAAAAGTCTAAATCAATGTGGTGACATCACAGTAATGTTGCACTGATCATTCAAGCTATAAAGTTATAAAGTTAAGCTATTGAGTGTTTTATTTTAAAGAAGCGTCTTAGATGTGTATCTAACGTGTCCTGTTTGGTTCCATAACACTCATGTTTAGTGATGATGCTCTAGTCTATTAGGTCTTCTGTACCTTTTTCACTGTAAATATTTGCTAGGGCTCCTATTCTCCATCGGCCCATGCATACGTGTGAGTGTGCGAGTGTGACCCAGCTGCCTCCTTTCTCTTGCCCCCTCCCTTCACTGCCCCTGTGTATGTATGACTGTTCAGAGACTCTCTGTCTGTGTGTGTGTGTGTGTGTGACTGCCAGAGGGGGTGGGGGGTCGGGTGGCCGCTTGCCGAATCAGCCCCTCCAGTCTCCTAGCAACAGAGCTGTTTGGAGCGGGACGGGTGAGAGAGGAAAAGAAAGACAGAGAAAAGCAAAGAGAATAGGAGGGATAGAGAAGAGGAGAGGGGGATTGAAAAATATGCCACATCTGGAAAAAGCCAAGGCTTACGGGGTCTCGAGAAAAGAGAGAAACAGATTTTTAGAAGGGGAAATGCTGATTGCTGCTGCTGACAATTCACAGCTCTTCTTTAAAATGATGAGAGGATGATGAAACCATGCACTTTCAGGCCCAGAAAGCAGCATCATCACACACACCAGTTTAGCTCTACAGTGGTTTAATGATTAAACACACACGCTGTTGCTCCACGTGGGGAACAAACAGTCAGCTCTACCTGTGAATCTAAACACTGCGCTTTTGTGCTTTGAGGAAGAGTGAGAAAAGAGTGCATTCACCTGATTAGGGTTAATAACTGAAGCTAAAACACTCACTGTGTGAGTCATACTTTCTGCTGTCACAATTGGTTACTGTTTATTGTATTAGTAATGTTCTGCCACTTTCAAATTTAAAAATCCATTTTTTTTTAATACTTGATTCTGATTGGTCGATCGTTGCATTCTGTAAATATATTTGAACACTATAAACTGTTATTCACCATTGTCACAGTCAATTAATTTCCTAAAGTGGAGAAAAAAAATTAAAATTGTGTCATCATTTTTAAACGCTCACATTGTACTGTATATATTTGTTTCCTTAGAGGAACCATTTTAGTGCAAAACATCCAGATATTTCAGTGATTTTACAGTAAAACAGTTCTGCACTTCACACTCCAGGCCACTAGGTGGTAGAAATCACCCTTTTATGCTGGTGCATTAAAACAGTAGACAAAGTGACCATTTCTGTCTTCTAGGCTGCATTCCAATTCACTTTTTTAGACACTAGGTGGTAGATGTCACTATTTTATTATGCTCGGGGGAATCCCCGCCGCCATTTGGAAGTGCGTTGCACTTCGTCTAGTGGACGAGGGAAAATTATATGGACATACCCTCGACCAGTGGCGGCGTTTCACAAAACCATGGGATATGGGAAGTTAGCGAGTGAAGGGCATAAAAAAAGTGAACAGGAATGCAGCCCTAGTAGTGGGTTGGAGTTATTTGGGTTGGAAATGGCATGAGGGTGAGTAAATAAACTTTTTGGGGAGGAACTGTTCCTGTTCACAGTTAATAAATAGTCATTTAGCCATCGATAGCCATTTGTTTGCAGTCTCTTTTCTCATATAATAATATTTCAACAGAAATTAAATTAGATTTAACTTTATTGTTATTGTGCTGAGTACAGAGTCAATGAAATGCAGTATTTCATATCCATTTATTGATTTCTTTGCAAAGTAGCCATGTATTAAAACATCAAAACAAAGATGATGTACAGTACAGTTAACCAATCATTATTGCAAAATAAACCACTTTAGGGTAATATCAGAACCTATTGGGATTTATTTTGCGATCTGATTTAAATGTGATATGTTGTTTCTATTGCACACACTGCAATTCAGTGAACTTTACACTAAACTGGCCCATATTTGGATCTATGTGGGTGCAGTATGGCGTCACCGTGTGTCGGGTTTGGCCCAAGTTAGTTCTTGGGTAGAGCTGAACTGATCTCCCTGATCCTGCTGTCCTACTTTAGTCACCCACACACTTGTGTCCCAGACTGTGATGTGCCCTCAGATTGGGTAAAGGGGCGGGGGGTAGAGGAAATGTTTGTGTCTGTGAGCGCATGTGTGAAGGCAACCGGAATGGAGCAATTGAGCTGAGATGGAGATGTTTGTAGGACAGAGAGTCAAACACACACAGTTCTCCCCCCACGGCTATAGCCGAGGCTTTCTTCTCAAAGGAATTGCAAGAGCCTGTGTTTAGTGTCCTAGAGTGACCATTTCTTGAATATTCTCTGGTAGAGAGAGAGAGCAGGAGGGTTTCTGCATAGGTGTGGCGGGGTCATCTCGTGACTGAGATCATGAAAACCAGGTTGGTGCATGTTTGACTGATCGTGGCATAATAAGAGTGATAATTATGACGAGAGAAGGGAACGCATGCATGAGCCGGATGGCTGGAGAGGGCCGGATTAAAGCGAGCCCGCTCTATGTGCTGGTTTCAGTTGCCATGGCAACTTTCATTACCTGGCACTTGGGAAAGGGGGAGCGAGAGAAAGAGGGAGAGAGGGAAGATTGAGCGGGAGAGGAGAAAAAAGGAAAGGAGAGCAGCAGAATGAGAAAAAGGAAGATGTCTTGGGGAAAAGGTGACAGAGAAAGCAAAACAAGTGGAGAAAAAAGGGAAAAAACGTTAGGCCCTCTGGGAATCAAAGTAGAAACGTGTAGTCAAAGAATGAAGGAAAGAAATTAAGTGAAAAGGAAGCAGAGTGACTGCTACTTCCTTCTTTTACACCACACCTGCTGTTAAAAGTTAAAACAGGCAATACAAGCACACTTAATTTGTGCCAGGTATAGAATCTAGTAATACAACGAAAGAAAGCAATACTGAAGTATAGTAAAGATGTTTGTGTAGTGTGTAATTTTTAAATGTTAAAAAAATTACCAAAATAAAATCCAATTTAATATTAAAATAATCAAGTTTCTTTTTATGTTGTGATATTTTAGTTTGATTATTAATAGGTGAGATATTATTAAAGAGTTTAATGTAAAAATCCCCTCAAAGAGTGTACTGTAGATCTGTGGGACTTTATAAAGAATAGCCCGGCAAAGCAAGAGCAGCTGAACGAATGGTGTGATTTTGGGGCGGGGCTACCTGCTTGTTTGACCAGTGAAAGAGAAGAGGAGTGTTCTGGAAACCTGTTTGAAAACAGTACTTTTGCAGTTCCATTTTGTTGATGCTAGTGGCACAACAATTACACATTTCACATTTAAAAGAAGTTAAATAAATTTCAGTTACTTTGGAAAACGATGTGTTATTCTGAAGTAAAGCCGAGAAAGAAATAATAAGGTGTGAAAAAGGTGTGAAAGCAACAAGGAACAGGTGACATTGGGCCTGTGTGGGACTGGGGGAAATAAGAAGGTTGTCAGTGAGCAGAGTTCCGGCAGGTGTCACATGACCTGCTGCCCTGCACACCTGCCCGAGTGCACTGCCAGTTGCCATAGCGACAGGGTCAGCTTTATGGAAAGCAGGGTTGAAGGTGGCAATGGTGGGAGGTGGGGCTGGTTGTGTGTGTGTCTGTGGTGAAGAAAGCAGTTATTTTTAAATGCTGCAGGAAAATGTTCAAAAACCACACCGTATTTCTCTCACACACAAATCTAAACAGTGGAGATATTCTGTAAGAAACCCCTTGAGCTGTGGAGGACTTAATATTAGATTTAGATCAATGAATGTCTGAATAATACACTGCACAAATAGACTCTCTTAGCCTTATACATAGCCACCATAACCTCGGGGCGGTACTCATAAAGCCCTGTAGCACAGGTGCTGTTTAAGTGACTGAGATCAGCATAAATGTGGAGAATGTAACTCACAAATCCAAATAATGTATGAGCTGAAAAGATTTGTGCCCATAAAGATGCCAGTCTGCGGACTGGTGCAGGCAGAGTTCAGCTGGTTGCTGTGTCATTACTGCTGTCAGAGGCCTTTGAGCCTGTCAGAGTCATTCTTACTCCTGAAATCTCATTCTGCCAAAGCAGGCTACAGTTTGCTGGTCTAAAACACAGACAGAATTGCTTTGCAGCTGGAATGATGTAATGGGGATTTTTTGAAGCAAATTTATGGTTTAGGATTGTAGGTTTTTACTCTTATTGTCATTTTACATCAGGGCTAATATTGCGAGCTGCTTCACAAGAGACAAACAATCAAAAACTAAACAGCACTTACCTCATTAAATATTCATGAGCTTTGTACAGTCGCAGAAACTTCACATGCTGTTTAGTGGCGTTGTTTGAGAGAAAAATGAAAATGTCGAACAAATGCAATGGGAGTGAAGATGAGAATATGTTATTTGTTTTTGTACAGAGGTGTTATTTGAACAATCAGTGTTACTGACCTCATGAATATGCAAATAGGAACATTAACCCAGGGTCTATAAATGTACAGTGGGAAATCTAGAAACCTAAATTGAAACCCAGTAATACCCGTTTGTGGTGGTTGTGAAAAGCCTAATAAAGTATGAGTGATAGGCAGTGTTCACACTGCAAGCCTTTGGGGCCGTTCACACAGAATGCGTTTTTCCATTCCTCTACACTTCTTTTCCATTGTGTGTCTATGTAAACACACTAGACAGATGTTTCACCATTGCACTTACATCATGGTGCTCAAGTTAAAGTAAATTCAAATTCAAATGCATCTTGAATATATTTCCCCATTCCACTGCCTGCATCTCTTGTTTTTCAAACCAAAAACGTTCTTTTTGAAAGACCCCTTGGTGCTCAATTCTGATTTGTAGCTCAGGTCAGGTGTTTTTGTTTGGCTTTTAGCATTATTTTTTAAATTTGGCTATCACATTTGAGTGTTAACTGGTGAATTGAAATAACCAACATGTGCAAAAGAACAATAACAAAGATGGCACTCAGAAAGCTGGCCCAAGTCAGAAACAGAATGATAAGATTCCATGTAGTTTGCGCTGTTCACTCCTCACTCTTCAGAAGGCCACTTTTGCCTGCATTCTAAGGCCCTTTTTACACTAATGAGTTTTTGTTTTAAAACGCATAACTTTTGCTACGGTTATGCCTATCGTTTACAAACGGAGACTTTTGAAAATGCTGCAGACCCCGTTTTAGTTTGAAAACTCTGAGGTTGCATTTCAGTGTAAATGGAGCAAAACAGAGACTTTTGAAAACGATGGCATGGCTGTCCAAATTCACTTTGCATATCCTTGACGACCGTGTTCCCCATTCCCCATTCGATTGCTCCAAGCACATAGATGCGTCCGCCATCTAAATATTAGGAATCTACCTATACATATCTATGGTTGTAACTGCATGTGTAGTGTAGACGGAGGTCATTTCTGAAACGCAGCGGAAACCCCAGTGTAGACGAGGATAATTTTCATTACAAAAACACACTAGTGTAAACAGGGCCTAAACGTAGCCATACCTTTTAAATGGTGACCTTTCTTCTCTTTTTAATAATCACATTTTCTCTCTGTCTCTCCACAGTGTTCAGATGGAGGGGCGGCCCAGGACAGCTCTTTGAAGCGGGTTGCTGTGGTGGAGGATTTTTTTGACATCATCTATGCCATGCATGTTGAGATGGGGGCAGATCCCGGTCGAGCACCCAAACACGCTGGCCAGAAAAAGACCTATAAGGCGGTGAGCAATTATTCAGTGCATAAAAAATAGTCAAGACAAACTTAAGCGAAACGCTTTACACTTGCTATAAAAGTACATGCAGCATAGACTTTGTGTGCAGCAATGTGCAAAACTGCCCTCTATTTATTCTTACGACCACACAAGCAACTCAGAAATAGAACATCTGAATAACTATAATGAGTGAAGGCTGTTGCTGGGGAAACAGCAGCCTTTTTGAAACACCTGTTGAGCCATTATAGACTATACAGCAACGTCTTAACTTTAGATAAAATAGCATTTTGTGGATTTACTCTTTTGGTTTTTTAATGCAGTAATGCACTAATGCATGCTAGCGATGCTGGCCAGCTTTTTCCGACTCGCACCCACCCACGTATGTGGAAAACAAACTAATGCAATCTAAAATCTTTTTAAACCTGAACTTGTCTGACCCAGCGATGTAAGTCAACATCACTACCTCTCAAACTGTCAAACATGACAAGACCCAAGTGACAAGTATTGCATCATGGGACTTATATAAAGCTGCCTGGCTCGCCAAGCCCAGAGGAAAATTGTATTGCTCAGAGTTTGCCCTTTCATGAATCAGGACTTTTTTTTAACCGAAATCACAGCTTTTATCAGGAAAACTCAATATTGAGGTATTGAATCCTCTTCATATTGAAATCTCTGACTTTGATAGCAGACTTGGGAAATCTGTGCACAGTTTCTGACTTTGCTGAGATATTTTCTGAAACTCAGAGATACATGTGATATTACTGGATTTTTTTTTTCAGGAGAGGTAGAAGATCCTTAATTTACTGTATAGAAAAACCAATTTATTTAATATTGCAGAGATCTCGTGGTTTTTCTTCGCTATGGTAGGACTAAAAATGATCATAGCCAGATGATTTCACAGTGGATTTCATTTTGGACTGATATCCAGCTGCGTTTTGAGTCAACCTGTGCATCACCTTGGCAAACCTTTTGTCTCCAGTGTACCTCTCTATTTTCCATCATATTCTTTGTTTCTCTGACTGTCTGAGAAGTCTGAGAGGTCTCGAATACTTAAGTGTCAGAGTTTTTGTATTTTTGTTTTGACCATTTTTGGTTCACTTCAAAACAACTCTGTCCAATTTCTTTTCTACTGGTGCCCATAATAACGAGTTCATCAACCACTATTCTTAGGTGTAAAGGGAGTTGTGTGTGTGTGTGTGTGTGTGTATGTATGTGACTCACTTCTCCTTTATCTGAGACACTGGTGAATAAAGTAGGACGAACAAACATAAATGAGTTAGCGACTAAATCTGAGGGACCACCAAATAGACTCTCACTGAACTGTCATGCAACGCTGTGAAAGGGATTTCATATCACATGCCTTTATTCATGTGCAGTGTAATTTCTCTGTGAGGCTTCACCGGAGTGTTTTGTGTAGTGTGTAATTATAAACAGGCTATTATGTTTCTTAGCACATACATTCAGCATGTGTTATCGAGTTATTGTGTTGCTTATTATTTGATAATGAGGGAGGAATTCGATATGAAGTACAACCTAATGCAGAATTTAGAACACATAGACTAGACTTAACATATATTCTTCAAAAGTAGGTAGGAGTGTAAGTGTGTACCAAGGATGCTTGATTATGCTCCCCTGTGCTGTGATTCCTTGGTGTGTGAAAGCAGGTGTTGGGTTCCAGCCTCCACTAAGCTCTGTGCTAATCACCTAATTAAAGCAATTAAATGTCTGATAGCCATGTTTTTGACATTTGGCACACATTGAACCTCTCCAAAACTGCTGGACTGTCAGACAAGTAAAGATCAGTGCACTTTAAGTTCTCACCCGATTGGCAGTGACCTTCAGAAATCAGCTGTGATTGGCTTGATTTGCTCTGGTTGAACTGACTTTCATTGGCTGTATCCAGCTGCGACTGACTCTGATTGGTGGTGTACAGAATCATTCTACAATTTTACATCCGTGGCCCTGTCCCAAATGCCTTTGACTCAAGATTGTCCAAAGTTATTACAGATTAATATATTATATTAATTATTTTGATTAAATAAAATATTATACAACCTAAATTAATCATACAAATTATTTATTATATGTATTGAAATATTTATTTAGGGGGATTCTACTACTACTATTGAAAATAATAATTAGCAATTATTTAAATTAGATTATTAAATTAAATATGAATTAATTAATTGATATTAATTATTATGATTATATATTACCATATAATCTAAATTAATAATAAATCTTATGAATTATTAATTAATAATATTTATTAAATTCATTGTAATATTTTAAGAGGGGACTAATAATAATAATAATAATAACTGTGTGATTAATTACTGGAAAATTAATTCATTTGATTCTAAATTGTAATACAATCTAAAACCATAGTACCAATTATTGTTGTTATTATCAACAACAACAGTAATAATAATATTTAATATTATGTAGGTAACCCCTTGTGCACTTTCAGATATGCATATAAATCAGCTCTAGATAATTACTGTGACTACAGAAAAGACCAAAAATAAATAAATAAATAAAAACTCAAGATAACCCTTCCTGTTCTGACCCGCCACAGTTTCATACTGCTGCTGTCTGCATGCTGCCCTCTAGTGGTTCTGTCACAGGACTGCCATGATATTGTGTTGAGATTGAGACCACTACCTGAAATTCTATGCATTACTAATACAATAATGCACTATGCATTATTACTTTTTTGTCTTTTTATTATAACATTAACTGCATTTCTGTGGATTTGAAATGTTCCTTTTTGTGTATAAACAGTGTTTTCATACTGGACCTCAGCTTGTTCTCTCAAAGTGGGGGGTGGGGGGGGCATTCATTGGTTTGGCCACACACAAAAAAGGAGCACCCCCATTTCTAAAGACGCAAAATATATTAGTGTATGTGTGTTTTGGGTTGTGCGGGGGTGGCAGGGGCTGCACAATGTCCTTGGGGCAACGTTCACCTCCTCTCCTCAGCCAGTGCCCTGGAGAGCCCTGCTGTCAGGTCTCATAGCACAAGCAGCCCACAGAGACCAGCCCTGCCAGCATGGGAGGAGGGGGCAGTCTGGGAGCGTGGCATTCTGGGAGGTGCGGTTTTCCCTGTGTGGCCTTTTCCCTCTGTGACGCCTAAGGGGGGAGGGTGGTGGGCCTGCCATTCCTACTGCTCCATCACCCTCTCTGTGTGAAGGTCGCACACAGAAACCCTGCAGGAGAAGAAAGCAAGAGCCAAAGAGAGATGAGACAGGGACAGAAACAGAGCAGAAGAAGGCATTGCAAAAAGAGACATGAGTTTGTGTATTTTTGTGTAGCATTGATGTTGTCCCTAGTAGGAAAATGAATGTTCCTGAAAACTAGTGTGGTGCCTTGCTCCCTACACCCCGCAAAAGCAGCTGCCTTCTAAGTGAACAGCCTTCATATTGCAGGCACACTTATTATGTATTTAAATGTATCCTCAGTAAGCAGCTCAGAACACAATAAATTATTTTTGGCATGATGCTCCTTCGTTTCAGCTTCTCAGTTTGTTTAATCTCCCCCAAAATGTTTGCTTACTCCTTTCCACTCATTTCGTTGTCAGATTGCAGAGACCTACGCATTTCTTCCACGTGAGGCGGTGACCCGTTTCTTGATGAGTTGTGGAGAATGCCAGAAAAGGATGCACATCAACCCCAGCACAGCAGAGTTCAAAGGTCAGACGCCATCCTTGCAATTTCTTGTCTGAATTTGCCCATTTTAATGGTTTTGAGCGGTGCACACGAATGTACGGCTTAGTAAATTGCTTGTTTTTGTTCATTTTATCATTAATTAAAGTTTTGGGAGTGCATTGCCCTTTAGCGGTAATTAGGAAGACAAGATTTCCAAAATCTTCATTAAAGTCAGACTCTTTTTGATGAGCCACAGAGTCAAGACTAAAATTCTCCACTTCTACTGTCCCCTCGTAATTAATGCATGGATAATCCGACCCCCGCGCTTCCTACAGTAAACATCAGATTAACAAAAAAGAATGAAAAATAATGCTAAAGGAAAAACACAAGCAATCCTTCAAGACATGACACAGCAGACGCTCATGTGATGACCTTCAAATATGCCTTCTGTCTGGATATTTGCATCATTATTTAGTTCAGAGACAGTAGTGCTATTACAAGTGTAACTGCTTTATTATTGTCAGTGTTTTATGACTTATTCAGTGAGCAGTGCAGCAATAAGCACCTTTACTTCAACATGAATCAGAAGGGATTTGTAGGGATTGGGTCATTTTCCTACAGCTGAGATATTGTGCTCTATATGCTGTAAGTCAGCTATCTGCGCAGACGTGACATCGGTCTGCCACTAGTCACAGGCTGATGTGACTAATTCACACTGCCACAGATGTGTTTGATTTCTATGAACAAATATAACTGAAATGAGCTGAAGAAAAAAAAATCATTCACAAATGTGGAAGCTAATTCACATTCACTAAAAAGTTTTTGTATGCAAACAGCAATTCACATTCTCATAACTTAATTCATGTTTACAAAATATGATTTGCAAATGCAAAACTGTGCATTTGGAGAGAATGAATGTTAAACAAACTTTGAATAGTGAATTAGCTGATCATCTCCTGCCTGCAGGGGTTTTGAAGGGCTTCGTCATCCCTGCTTTCCAAAGCTGTTTATAGAATAAAAATTTGCTATTGAGCTGTTCACGCTTTATAGCGGGTGGGAACCCTGTAGAGTCAGAAGATGTGTGTCCAAACAAAAGCCTGTCTGCGTTTATTGTGTTTGATTTTAACAAAGACCCAAGGGGGTTTCAGCAGGGTCTTTTGGAGCTTTGTCTCAAGAGCGCCTTCTAGAGGACCGAACTGAGTCATGCACACTACTGAGAATAGGATTGAGTGAAACTATATTGGCTTTCAAATTAAACAGTTACTTGTAGGACAAAGGACTTGAAATGAGTCTTATGAATTAGACACAAATCTTCATTAGTAATAACCTTTTTTTTACCATTCAATTTTAGGGTTAGCAAAGTTTTTTTTTATTTTTATAAATTAATAGTTATACCTAGCTACAATGCATTAAATTGTTTAGAAGTGACAGTAAAAACGTGTAGAATGTTTTAAAATATTTCTATTTAAAATAAATAATATTCTTTTGAACAAAATGTAACAAAATGATCTTATCTCGGTTTCCACAAAAATATGTGGATAATAATTAATATTGTTTGAATGATTTTTTTAGGATGATTTGTGTATGATGACTTGAGAAAGGGCTGCTGTAAATGCACCATTGTATCACCGAAATAAATTACATATTAAAACAGAAAACAGGTATTACAAATTGTAATACTATTTTATAATTTTTCTGTTTTTAAATGCATTTTTCATCAAATAAATGAAGGTAAGCATAAGAGATGGCTTACAAAAGCATAAAAAATCTTACAGTCCTCATACTTTTGAACAGTAGTGTAATCAGTCAATCAATCAATGTGAACTCTTATTTGTTGTTTTTCACCCACAGAGAATGACAGGCCCACCTCTCTGGTCCCAGACCTCATCGATTACAACATGCCTCTCACTGCCACCTATCTAAAACAGATGAAACTACAGTGCATGAACACCAATGAGCAGGTAGGTAGAAGCCAAGCAAGTGAGTGAAAGGTACCAAACCATGGAGATGACGTGTTTTACAATCCCTAAAAAAATGTCAGTTTGGTTTTGTAATCACAAACATTGAAGTTAAAATAATTTTGTGTTGAAGTGATGTTTCCAGTCTGTGAGTTTGCTGACAGCTCCTAAACCTGACGTTTAGAGACAATATATGATGCTACATATGCCTCAGTATCTGGGCAAAGAATTTAATGTAAAAGTCACCCAGCTCAAAGGAACTGTGACAAGGCCTTATGGTGCAATGTGTAGTTGTCAAGGTAAACTCTTATAGACATGGTTGCCTCAGCAACAGTATATGTAATGCCTGGAATAGCAAGAGCTGGATGTGGCTGTGGGTCACTGTGCTATATAAATGGGGTGATGGTAAATACACAACTCCCATCCTTATGAAAGACAGTTCCTTATAGCACTGAAATACATTGGATGTAATTGTATGGCTGAAAGTAAAAAGCATGTATGTAGAATATCTTTAGAATAGCTAAAAATACACCAGGGCACATCACTGGGTCAAATGCATTTACAGCTCCATGAAAAACTGTCATGATTTTTCTTTTCAAGGACCACTTTAACTCATGTCTGCATCTCATAACACAACATAGTATAAATTACAGTGCATTTAAGAAAGCATGCTAAGGTTGCATGCAAAGCGTGAAACGTACATAGGTAAGTCTATAGGGCATTTTATAAGCATGTACCTGTGACATGCTACATTACCCTTGTCCAGCTTCACTGAATCTGACCTCAGGTTAGAGACATCAGCCGTGCTGGAGAAACAGGAAAACCTTCATAATGTGCCTAAAATTGTTTTATTTTATTTTATTTTATTTTATTTTATTTTATTTTATTATTTTAACATTAATACTAAATTTTAATTTAATATAACATGCTGTTTGGTATTTAAATGTGTTCGAATAGGCAGTTCTTATTTCTTTCTTTATGAACCAAGTCTGATAACTGCAGTAAACACTCTTACTCCTGTGGGTAGGGGGCGCCATTGTACCAATCTCTATGAAATAAAAATAATCTGTACAATTTGTTGCTTGGAGTTGGATGATTTTCCACAGCAGAAAAAGACAAAAGACATTTCTGGGAAGTTAGCCGAACAACATGTTTTATCTAGAATTGTTATATTTGCTGAAAGCTATCTGTCCTCCATATTCAAAATAAGACAAAATTTGATGTAAAATATTTGAATAAATAAAATAAGTGTATGTTAAAATGAGATGTAAAAACTGACATCACTATTATTTCTCTTCATGTCACGTGGCAACCAATCAGATATCACAGATTGAAGATAGTTTAGAGTGTGTTATTCTATTTTATTGCTTCTTTATTTTTATGTAATTCACCGAACTATAGGATGTGTTCTGGGATCAACATTCCTATCAACCAATCAGCTTTCAGGGCTAAAGTTAGGATTAGGGCTGCAGTATGGGCTCAAACAACATTCTTAACAACAAATCATTTCTCTCGGATTATTAGGTAGGTTATGGTTAGAAAAGTCTTCCCTTCTGACAGCACACCAACGGGCCGTCTGTTGTTCAGTGACTGGCTGATGCATATTGCACTTTCTCCATCTGGCATGCTCAGTTTTAATTGGCTAGATTTACACAATTTCTGGAGTGGGGGCACACAGGATTTTTTTTTTTTTTTTTTTTAGTCCTTTAAGAGACAAAGGTGCCGTGCTGATACAATGAATGCTGTAGAGGATACAGTAATCACTGGATTTGTCAAAGTATGCAAGGTTAGTTACATAAAATTTGCAAAAGATAAGATTGAGGTTTGTAACAAGTAAACTAGATATCCCCATAGAGGACAATTGTATGTTATTGTATTATTTGTTTTCAGAGCTACAGTACCATTCAAAAGTTTGTGGTTGGTAAGTTTTTTTATGTTTTTGAAAGAAGATATGATCACCAAGGCTGCATTTATTTGATCAAAAAATACAGTAAAATTTTAATATTGTGAAATGTTATTACAATTTAAAATAACTTTTCTATTTTGATTCTATTTTTAAAATGTAATTTATTCCTGTGATGCAAAGTTGAATTTTCACCAGCCATAACTCCAGTCTTTACTATCATATGAACCTTCAGAAATCATTCTGTTGTGCTGCCATGATAATTTTTCTTATTATCATTGGGTTATTTAAAGAATAGAAATTTCAAAATAACAGCATTTATTTGAGATATAATTTTTTGTAACAATGCAATTATGCCTACTTTTGATCAATTTAATGTGTCCTTGTTAAATACAAGTATTAATTGCTCATTAAAAAAAAACATACTGATCCCAAACGATTGAATGGTAGTCTTTCTCTTTCTCATTGCTCATGTTACTGATGCTCCACTTGGTACCTAATGGAGTCAGCAGCGCACACATCAGCCCTCTAAACAAACCTCAGAGGAACCAAATTTCTCACAAGACTAATCTATGAATCACATGTATCCATGTTTACAGTATGTGCATGTGTATATGTTTGCACATGTTAGTGTTTTGGTTCACAGCTGCACAGGACAGCATCAAATCACATTTATGAATGAACACCTTACATGCTCGATGAATCTGTTGTGTTAAATCAGTTCATTTGTGACCATTAGCTCCTCTGTGGGGTACCAGGATGTTTTGCATCAGACCTCTTTCCTGTTAGCAGTGCATTGCTAAAAACGGGAAGTGATCCTGTGAGTGTTTTACATGGAGAGACAATTCAGTGACAGTTTGGAGGTGAAATGATAGCGACTTTTTTTCTCTCTCACACACGTCTCCACACCTGCATTTCTCACCTTCTCTAGAGCACCACTGATGATTACATTCTTCCAGCCTGCTCTTCTCTGCAGGATACCATGGAAACAATAAACGCGGAATCAGGGACACATCCTGTAGCGTAGAGTCCGGATTTGTTTGTTTGTTTGTGTGTGTGAGGAGAGAAAGATTCTTGTTAATGTGATGCTAAATAAATTGAGCTTATTAGAAATGTACTTTTAATTGCCAGGGCAAGTTGAAGTATTTTAATAAATAAAGCTGAGAATGGAGTAGTTTAATGCCCAGGTGCTTGAGGGTCTTTCTGAGAAACAAGGAGATGAATTAAATTCAATGTTCAGGGTGTATTAGTGCAGAGGGGGATGGTTGGATAGTGAAAAGAGGGGTTTGTTTGTGCTAAAAATGAGGAAGTGGCACACACAGGTGGGGGTGGATGCTAGTCTTTAACACAGCGGCTACAAGATTAGCATTGGTATTGTGAGGGTTTGATCTGAGCAGATGGGTGACACAGGGTGTATTATGGGTTTTTCTGGACAAGTTGGGGAGGGGAGGCGATGAAGAAAACGTTGATGCTAACTTTACCAGAAGCACTAAAAGCTGCTGCAAATCATGGTGAACTTTCTCACAGCTTCATTGTCATGACAACAGCGGAGGTAGAGAGGTGTGTTCACGCCTATAGCGTAGGTGAAGGCAAGGGTCACGACGTGATTTGCTATGCCTTCAGTCTGCTAAACATGGAAAGCGCTTATTCTGACATACACACTGTGTCAGCATGCATAAATAATGGAATTATATTTAAAAGAAATTTATGCTGAAAAAATATTTGGTCTTTGATGATAATTAGTTTTGATTAGAATATACTGATGAGAAATATTTGCATGAGCAATGCAGTAACAATATTATTAGAAGAAAATAAAACATCCAGGAAGGACTTAAACTGTAAGAGCTGAATACTTTTTCCTTAGCTTTCAGAATTTGAACTTGAAGTAAGTAGCTTGGGAGTCAGAATACGGTGTGCTCTAACAGCGTGTTATAATAAAATTAGTTTATAAAAAACAGCCAGTACTTCAATATATTCTTATTATGCAGTTTTCACATGAAATTTTATATTAATAAATACCACAGCCTGTTATAGTTTGACATACTTTGTGCTTTCTGTATATTATTGTTAAAAGAAATACATTTTATATTTAGTTTTATTTGATTTTTAGCTTTTTTATTTTTAAGCTTTATTTGAATTACCAAAAATGTTTTAATAGTTTGTAGTTTTAGTTAACACCAGCAAATAAACACTGCTGTGAAACCATAAATACATTATGTGGATTTTCACACAGTTCTAAACTCTAAAGACAAAAATGTACTTGCGGTGAACTGTTTGTACTACAAGTTGCCCTGTAATTCCCGACCACTGTGTAATTCCTGAAGAAAACAATACATCTCTTATGCTCTTCTCATGCTTTGTGTGCATCTTTTGGGTTTTGGTTCCAACAAGGGTTAAAAATAGCTCCCTTCATAGTCACTCATTATTTAAGAGTCTCCTCCTTCTGTCCCTTTCCACCCCCATCCCAGAATGTGGAGTTTCCTCAAGAAAGGACACACTGGGATGATAATGGACTTATGTAAAAAAAGAAAACAGTTTGTAAAGTAAGGTGTTGCTTAATTTACATCATACATATAACAGCATGAATAAACCGAACAGGAAGTGCAGAAAAGAGAATGTTTATTTTGACTCAGGTTTGAGGACTCTGGCTGTCTAGAAGCTGTGGAGGAGATGTGGGAGAATCTAGTGATGTCTAGGCGATAGTGGGGTGGGTGAGTTTCATTTTGTGCACAGAATATCCTGAGCTCTCTGACTTCCTCCTCTCCCCCCCACCCCCTTCTCTCTCACACACACATACAGGATGAGAGTTCGGTAAGCAGTGAGGATTTGGACATGGCTGAGCCCGCGTGGGTCTCTACTGAGCGTGCTCCAGCCGCAGAGCCCAGCAGCCCCACCGCCCCGTACACAGAGAGGATGCCTACACCCCCACAGCCCAGCATTAAAGAGGAAGAAGGTATGATGTCTCTCTCTCTCTTTCTCACTCACACTGTGTTTACGTAGCTGTAAATTTCATTGAAATTTACGGATGTTTGTCAGCATTTATCAGTGAAGACACTGTGCTGGTGAGAGTCTGATAAGTGTCTTGTAAAGCTGATGTTGAAGAGGTGCCTGAAGGCCCATTATAGCCCTTTTCCCGGCACTCCAGCCTCTCTCGCTCTCTTCCATTACGCTCTGGACAGATGCCGGTTAAATGGATGTCTGGGGTATGCGGAGCCATGCCAACACAGCCTTATTTTTTCATTTTGGTCTGTATGTGAAAATCTTTAGTATGAAGTTCTATAATGTATGCTGTTCTCAATTGTCTGGGCTTCTGTGATAGATAGATAGATAGATAGATAGATAGATAGATAGATAGATAGATAGATAGATAGGTAGATGATAGATAGATAGATAGATAGATAGATAGACAACACATTATACACAGTATATATATTAGAATATATACAAATAATTAAACATTATAGACAAAGTACATATTATGTGACAAATTTAAGGACATTATACTTAATCTGAATCATATCTATATATCTTCTCTATCATCTGTGTTATTGTTTATGTAAGCAAAATTCTACAAATTCTAATCGATATCTATAGATAATATAAAAATCGTCATGAATAATATAATAATCTTTAAAGCAGAATTTATGGCATAATATTTGGCCAAGGCTCATATTTGCAGATGAGGGTAAACAACTGCAAGGCTTCAGGGTTGTTGACCCTGCCCCCTATTTTGAATTGAACACACTTCCTTCTTTTCACCAGCACTCACTCCCTCTGTCTTGTCTATAATTCAGCTGAGTGCAGGGGGCTGGGACGGTGTATGAATGGGGCAGGAGAGAAGAATATGAGGGTAGGGGGAGGGGGACGTGGAAATGTTTTTTAAAATGGCTGCTGGGATAGTCAAGGGTCTTATTGGGTTGTAGAGAGGGAGGAAGCAGCCTGGGTCGCTTCTTTGTGGGCTAATCCTGGGCTAATCTTGCTCTGAGGGGGCTGCAGGGAACAGCTCGGCCACACACACTGACGCGTGTCTGCTTACTCCATCATAAGGAGAGAGAAAGTGACTAAAGGGCTGTGCACATGCTCAGTGCACCTTACCCTTGACGGACAGCTTTAGAGGCCCCTTTGGGAATTATCCTAAAGAGGGATGATAGTATTTTAGGAATGGCAGTCAGAGCTGTGATCATAAAGGTTACCCCTCTACTTGACATTGTAAGCTTGTCTGGTTTTAGCATGTTTGACTTATCGCAGTCTCAGAATCAAAGTAGAAATACTGTTTGTGATTGCACTTATAAAATTTTTTAACAAAAAACAAAAAATGAATGAATATCCTTAAAACATTAAACATATATATTATATAATTGAATTGAATTTAAATTATAATATGTAAAATGACTGAATCAACCTGACATTAGGTTACATCAACATTAGGTACAGCAATAAAAGTCTTTTTAAGGTTGAATCAGTTAGAAATAGCTGGGGTCAGTAAGTTGTTGTTTTGAAAGAAATTACTACTTATTCAGCAAGGATGGATCAAATTGATCAAAAGACACAGTAGATAGGCTACATATAAAATGCTGTTTTGAACTTTCCTTGCATCAAATTATCCTGAAATAACATCATGGTTTCCACAAAAATATTAAGTAGCACAAGCATTTTAGTTGTGTTAATTGTATTTTTTTTAAAGAACCAAATCTGAATATAATGATCAAATGATTTCTGAAGGATCATGTGACAATGAAGTAATGAAAACAAATACTGGAGTAATGGTTGCTGAAAAATCAGCTTTGCATCACTAAATTCTTAAAATATGCTGAAAAATCAGCTTTGCCATCACTATATTTTTTTTATTTTTTTTTTTTTATTATTTTTTTTATTATTGTTGTTGTTAGTAGTAGTATTTTACACCTGGTTTTACTGTATTGTAATAATAAATGAAGTCTTGGTGAGCATAAGAGACTACTTTCAGAAACATTTAAAAAAAAATATTACAGAGCCCAAAGTATTTTTTTGTACTTATAAATATTAATAAAACACACTTTTAACAGGTATACACATTTAAAATCTGTAGGTTACTCTTCCTGAAACAGAGACCAAAAATACTGCCAATTTATCCTTTACTACACAGATTTTTGTCCAATCAGATACTTACTAGTTCATCCAGGTCCTTTTTTTCTTCAACTGTTAAAGAATACTGGAATACTGTGAATTCAGACATACAATTTTCACATACTGTTCTTCACCTACTATATAGTAGGAAAGGGTGACTGCAGCCTATAATGAGGGCCAGTGATATGTCCCTTCCAAACTTATTGTTTCAATAGGAAATATCAACAGGTAAAAAAATACCCTTGAGAACACTATTTAGGTGGAGCAAACACATCCAGACCTTCTGGGACTGGTTTAGATATAGGTTTTATTCTTGTCGTTATCATGCGTGTTTTCCCAAAGGCACACTTTTGTAGGCTACCAGTACTACCCTTGATTACTCAAATCTTCTTTGTAAGTTTAATAGCTGCAGTGTCTAGTGTGGTTGTTATGGGATGTGTTTATGATCCGCTGCCTGTGTTTTGCAAAATAATGAGGCTTTTCCCCCATCCTGTACTTTATATAAATGTGACCATGCACTAATGGATCCCTCCCTTGACTCACAGCAGACTAGTGTGCTGTTTAGAGCCACACAGGGCAAGAGGATGATGATTTAACCCACACCCCATCATCAGAGAGGAGACGTCATTTTCGTTGTGTATGTCATTAGTTCCTGACATACTGTATTCTTCATTTAGACCAATCTCTTTTTCCATGCAGTGAGCTGCAATGTCTCATTGGATAGCTAATAAATAGCCTAAAATATGACTAATTTAAAATGAGTACATTATTGAAAGTAATTTTAAAGGACATATAGAAATAGTTCCTTTAAGAAAGTGAATGTTTCTACTTTTTACAATGTCAGTTTAGTAATCAAAATTGCATAAAATATGTTTTTAGAGAATATATGTTGAATTAAATGTATTTTTATTTATTAATATTTGAATTATATATTTTTTCCTGATTTAAGCATCTTCTATATATATATATATATATATATATATATATATATATCTGTTGTTTTTTTTCAGTGGCGTAAGAAAACTGATGTTATTATTAAAACCTTATTATTGTTTCTAAAGTAAATTAACCTTTTTTTGGAATGTTTATTCTACTGTTCAAAAGTTAATGGTGAATAAGATTTTTAATAAATTAATACAGTACTTCTATTCAGGATGCAAAGTGACAGTAAAGACTTTATAATGTTACAAAAGATTTAAATAAATGCTTTTCTTCTGACAAAAGATAACAGTTTTCACAAAGATATGCAGAACATGATATTTTTGAAAAATAAATGCAGCCTTGGTGAGCATAAACGAGTTGGTTCATAAACATTACAAATCTTACCAACCCCAAACCACTGAACAGTAGTGTACATATTTTTACTGGAAACAAGAGAATAAAATTGCATAACATCTCAGTTTTTTATATACAGTAGATACTCTACAGGGGTTTAGCATGTCACATCTGTCCTCATACTCAACCTACTCTCTCTTTGAACTGCTACAGAGCACTGACCACCAGAACAGCCAGGCACAAGAACAGTTTTTTCCCGCAGGCTATATTCAGCCTGAACAATTAAACTTTCATAATTTATTACATTCGTCCCATCACAGACTGACATATTGTATACACAGACATCCACAAAATTTGTTAAGCACTTGTAAACTGCACGACTTTCATAAATAAACATATCTGCCACCAATTATACTCTTGTCCACATTTTATTTAATACATTTATTTAAACAATATTTTTTTTCCCTTTACTTCTATTTCTGTATATAGTACAATATTTAATTTTTTTTTATCTTTAGTCTTAGTGTTAGTGCAGGATTTGCCATCCCTGCTTGGTCTATCCTATGTATGTCTGCACTATGTCTATACTTTCCTCTGCACTGGAAGCTCCTGTCGTCAAGTCAAATTCCTTATGCGTGTAAACACACTCGGTAATAAAGCTCTTCTGATTCTGATTCTAAAAGGGTGGACAAAAAGGGTTCTTTCTTTTTCATCTTTCGCTTCTTCACTGTAAGCTCTGTTTTTCCGAATACTTCCTCCTGTCCAGTCAGACACTCTGGCAGAACCCCACACCCATCTCATCCCCCTCACCCCAGCCGTCTCTCTCTTCACCTCTGCTTCCTTCCACTGCTTTGACAGTTGACCCCAATGTTCACACAAACACCTTCACACAGCACACTCTCCTTCCTCCATTAGACACACACTGACACACACACAGCTAGACCCCACATCCACACGTGTGTGACTTTATGAACACGCATTCAAACATTTCTTTCTGTGTCTGTCTCTCAGATGATTCCTCTTCAGAGAATGGCAGCACAGTGAACGGTCTGCCTGCACTGACTCCGCCTGGCGGTGCTGCCATGGCGACAGGAGGAGTTCCTGCATCTGAGGGGGTGGTTCCATACGGAGAGGTGAACGGTAATGGTGCCGCAGCGCCACTGGACTTCAGCACCACTTCATCGTCCTCGTCCTCGCAGGAGGGACAGCAGCCTGTCAATCTGAGCGACAGACTCACACTCGGATCCTACGCATCTGACCCCAACAGAAAATTCCCTGTCAAAACTGAGTACGGTAACAAGGTATGAGACAATTTTTTCCACATTATTCTAAGAATTTGTATATGTTAAAGTCTAAAGTAATAGTATGCATAATGGTGTTCAGATTTTCACATACTGTGTGTTGTACAGTCCCCTCAGTACAGCTCAGGAAGCTATGACTCTGTGAAGACAGAACTGAGCACGTGTGGGGAGGACATGACCCCGGGCCGCTCACAGGTCATAGATGATGATGACGACGATCACGATGACCATGACGACAGCGACAAGATAAATGATGCTGAGGGCCTGGACCCTGAACGACTTAAAGCTTTTAATGTGAGATTGATTCCCTTAACTACTTTATCACTCATATTTCATATTGTGGACATTAGATTTTGTATTTTCTAGCTGTTAAGCTTCCATTACCTACATTGCTTACGTTTGGAGGTACAGTGGAGTTCAAAAGTCTGACAAACACATTTGACAGACTGGGATTCAAAAACAGAGTAATCTTTTTAAAAATGTAAAGCAAAGAAATGTAATTTACGTAAAATTAATAAGAATAATTCATTTATTTTGAGCTATTCTTAAATCGTGGTGGTCTGGATTGGGACTAAAGCTAAAACTATTCAAATCATTTTTGTTTTGCAGAAATAAAATATAAATATTTGATGAAAATTCAAACTAAAAAGTTTTAAATGTTGCCTTGGCAACTAGGTTTTGGTTGAAGTTCTAAAATTAATTACTGGGAATAAGTAAAAACTAAAATAAAACTGAAAAACTTATTTAAACATTGTTTTGGCAACTAGATTTTGGTTTATGTTTTTAAAATTATACTAGTCTAATTAATATGATCATCAGGTTTTACACAGACTGGTGGAGTTCATGCAGCTTGAGAAAGCAAGTACGAAGACATACTGAAATTTTTATTGACTTTTTAATTTCCACTTTTCTCCCAAATTGTTATGCTGGTAATATAAATTACATGACAAACATCAGATTAAATACAATTTTCCTTTATCTGTTATATGCTCTATTCTTTTCTATTTCCTTTGTTGGACTGCTCTCATATTTCTTTATGTTATCTGTTATATGCTCTTTTGTTAACTTTTTAATAGAATATGCATTTGAATGAGTTTAGTTCCAGAGAAAGGCTAAAATAATACAGATCTTTACTACAGTAACTGGTAACAGTTTAAATAATAATATGACTTAAAAACACTATCCTACAAGATTAGAACATCGTAAGAAATTCATAAAGTGATGACATTTGGCTTTTTCTACCCTCTCCGATGGTGTCAGACACGGCCCACACCCCCTCACCTCACCTCCGCCATGGCTGAGAACATCCTTGCAGCAGCATGTGAGAGCGAAACACGGAATGCTGCTAAGAGGATGCGCCTTGACATCTATCAGGCCAATGTGAGTGCAATGCATTAATCAAATTGAATGCATTCCAGAAAATGTTGATTGGTTTTTATATTACTTGGTGAGATATCCATGTCTTTCTTTGCCTTATCACATCCCTTTGTCCTTCCATTTTGTCCATACAGGATGAGTCAGTTGCAGCAGACAAGCCTAACTCCAGAGATCCGGCTGCTCTGGCTCACTCAGGCTTCACACTGGCTGCCTCGGCCTACTCCCAGGACCAACTCTACACCAATGGTGGACTTAATTACAGTTTCCGTGGATATGGGACCATTGGCAACAGCCTCCAAAACAATGGCACATCACAAACCAATGGTGTGTGAAATGCATATTGTAGTAACCCTATTCCAGTCTTTTCTATAGATCTACTAGATAATTATTTTACATAAATGTCCCTTTTTTTTTAGGTCCCACTGATCTCAGTATGAAATCTTTGGCATCCAACAGCACTTCCTCCTCCAGTTCAAACAGTCATGGTCAGGGTGGAGGGGGCGGAGGGGCATCTGCCCAGCTCAGCCCACCTGAGGTCACGGCTGTTCGGCAACTGATTGCGGGTTACCGTGAGTCTGCGGCCTTCCTGCTCCGCTCTGCTGATGAGCTCGAGAACCTCATACTGCAGCAGAACTGAGAACTGCACACAGGCTGGTGCTGCCCATCTCTCATTAACACACACATAAATGCACACTATGACAGGAAAGGTACATGTAGCTATGTGCACTTACACACATATACACCTAAAGCCCAAAGGCAGAGTTTGACACCATTTAGGGGGAGCAAAATGGAGGGATCAGAAGAAGCTGTATCTGAAACGCATATACAGGGTACAAAATTAAGATCATTTACCAGCCATAATAATCTCAGGTTCACTGGCCATGAACCTGTATTTTGCATAATTATTTTTAAACATAACATAAACTTTTATTTAAATGTAAATGATTTATTATTATTATTATTATTGCATATTCTTTAAGTAAAAAACCAAAACAAAAAACAAAAACAAAGCACAGGTCATTGTTTCACTTGCTGCACCATATATTGGCCAATTTTTATATGAAACGCTACCTCTCATAAAAACTTTAAAGTAATTATGGGGTTCTTAGATAAAAACCTTGAGGTCTTTCTTGCAGTGTAACCATGAATAACTGGTAACTTTATTTAGAATGGCAACATAATACATGGATTTTATTTTAATATTTTATTGCACTGTAGTAAAATAAAATAAAATAAAGATAGAATAGAATAAAAGCCATGTATTATGTTACCATTCTAAATAAAATTACCAGCCAAATTTAACTTGTATTTGGCACTTGGCAAGTATTATTTTTTGGCTGATCCTATATAAGGTGCTTTACCACAGACAGTTAATGCACATAGAGGGAATAAATTGCAGTCACTAGAAGGCACTTGAAGTATCTTGTTGATTCTTGTGCACAGCTAACAAAATTTTTGACACAGAACAGGAAAATGCTAATTTTGCCCACAACAATATAATTAATAAAAAGATAATATATGAATTAATATAATTTAGTAAACAATTTAATATAATTTATTAATGTATTTATTAAGAGAACTTTATTTCAAAGCTTTACAAAAGCAAAGATAAAACAGCTCCAGACAGCTGAATCCCCCCGATACCCCCCAAACTCTGCCTATGCTCTTTCTATAAACCCTCCTATCACACATTGCTTATGACAGCTTTATGTTCATGATAGTGTCTTTATCGAATTTCCTTACCTTTGAGCCCAGCGAGGCTTAATCCTTTTCGGAGGGCTGAGATGATTTGTTAAACGTGGTTTTATGACGAAATGATCAGAACACAAAGCAAGAGGTGTGTGTACTCACAGCAGCATTGCAAGTGTCCTGCACAGAGCACAATCACACAGTGAGAGCTATCAGTCCACCACAGAGAGTACAGACTTTTGACACACACACACACACACAAAAAAATAGCTGTAAATTTAGGAGTGATGCCCAAAACATATACAAAATGATGTCATCTCCTGCCTAAAGTTTAGATTCCTATATGTCAATGGCATCTTGTTTTATAGAATTTTAAAAGATTCCTCAGATGTATTAGTTGTTCTCTTACCACAGACATGTCCACACAGCAGCTTTGATCCAGATTTAGCCATTTTAGATATAGAACAGATCTAAGAGAAAAGGGTTTTTGTAAGATCTCTCTTCTTCTGTTCAGTGCTAATGAGGTTTGGGGAGAAGGTGCAATGTAGATGATAATCGTTATAATGTGTTTTCAATCATAAACACATTAACTGATGTCTTTTGTACATATAGATATATATTCCTCATTCAAATTTAAGAAATTTCATCCTAGCTTACACATGCACACTTGAAAGACTACGAAAAGAAACCGTGATTATTGAGTGCAAAAAAGAAGATGCTGAAATTCTATTGGCTGGGAATGTCGGACATTATGCAAATGAAGCTGTGCTGAGTGGAACGCTTTGAACCCTTTCCTAAATACTCGATTGCCTTGGCAAACCTCCATCCTCAGCACATCCATGCACTGTAGGAAAATTTCTCACTGGAACACGAGCGACATCGACCTCCCAGACAAGAGGGCCATAGATTGACTTGTAAAAAAAAATCTGAAAAGAAAAAGAATAAGGACTGCAGTTCCCATGCTGCACTGCATCAAAAACACATTCTGTTAAGTTGTGAATGCTGCTGTTTTTTTCTAACCTCATGACTGAGACACTTTCATCTTCACAGGGACCAATCAAAACAGAGGGACTTAACATCCTATCGGCACACATGCTGTATATGCATAGTGAGTTTGAGAGAAAGGACCTAATATTAGCAGAACAACGGTGACATCCTTTCCTTTCAGTCAGCAACCCCCAAGAGCTTAAAGAGGCATTGATTGGTGGACTACGGTAGCATCATCCACAGGAACCGAGTGTAGAACATTGACGATGTACTGCCCCTCAAACACCAGCCTCATTCTTCCTCCTGCCTGCATTTTCTCATGTTCACAAATGCCATCGTTAAAAACTGTATTTAAAAAAAGCAAAAGACAATCCTGAACAATTGTGACTTGATCCCTCGGAAAACGGTATAGTGTTGTGCGAGATCTCACTCTGACTCTCTAGCCTTTAGTGGAGTGGTGACAATACAGGGCCTTCAAGTCTTGTAGCCATAGCTTCAACCGTGTCCTCACTCTGCAACATGATTATAGGAACAGAGCATTTTCCTCTGTTTAGCTGCATTCTTTTTTTTATTATCTGGATATATTTATTTCTGTCTTGCCATTCCAGTTGTGCTTTATTTGTTGTTTTGTGTTACTTTAGTAAATTAAATATATTTTTTGTTTACTTTTTCTTTAAAAACTCTGGTTGTAGGACACTGGCAGTCTGAAGGGAATCAATGTTGCGAGTCTCAACATTCCAAATGTAAAACATGCATCTCAGATTGGTCTCCAAATGACTGAATACGACATCCAAATGACGCAACTTCTAAAGAGAAAAAACTCTTAAGTTGTCTTCAACGGCTTAGTTTTGATACGTGGCTCAAAGCCTGCTTATTACCTCTTACTTGTTACTCATTGAAATAGACTCAATGATGAACAGATGAAATGATATGTGCAGGATCATTAGTTAAGTTATATTCAGATGTTACACTTTATAAATGATTAAATTGGTTAACATAGTAGCACTTTACAATCCGTGAAGGAAAAATGTTTATGGGATGGAGCCTTAAAACCAACTAAATGATCCTAAATTATGAAATGCAGCTGATCATTCTCAAGCCATAATGTTTTGTCTTTATTTGCTCTGCATTGTAATTATTTGTTCCCTTACACCATGCAGGAGAATGTGAACCCCGTCAAGCACTGGGCTTTGAGTTGAGGAAAGAAGTATGTGTCTGGCTTATTCTAATTATATGGTGATTGCAAGAAAGTGAGCACTTGAATTTACTCACACCATAAATATGTTGGTGTATTGAGAGCTCAAAAGTTGTACCAGGCCATTGATCTTTGTTTGCTCTGACTTTTTGGTTCCTTGTTTTGTACATTTTTTTTTCTAAATGACATTAGAAGTGTAAGATTTTTAGGAAGATGTCTGGACATCTGAGGTTGGTGAACACATGAAAAGAAAAAGGAAAAGACAAGAATTTTTTTTAAACCGTGCAGCTAAACTCTGCAATCAAATGTGGTAACAACCATTGCCTGTGATATATTTTAATTTTGTGGTGCTTTGTAATATTATTATGATTATGGTATTTTGTTTTTACTCCTGTACTTATTAGAAACTGTAGGCTGAAGCTCAGTTTCTCTTTGTATACCAATGTGAAGCTTTGTATGATTTCTTTCTGGTTTTTTGACTCAGTGGAAGTGTGTGATGTTTACATGTACAGAATTTAAGATTTTTTTGTTGTTGTTGTTGCTTTACTTTCTGTTGTTGTTGGTTTTGTTTGTCCTAGTAAAGCCCTGCCTATCGTCCTGTCGTGACCCCACAATGTGCTTTTTACTTTAAATCAAATCTGAATGGAGGAAAACATGGACATGCTGAACTTATACCACAGTAAAGGCCTTTGCACACTTTTGTGCATCAATCTCTGTATATTTATTTTCTCAAGTTGTTGCTTTAATCCATGCAAATGGTTTTTAAAGACGATTAAGAACATTGTGTGAATTGTGTTATTAGCTATGCCTTTGTTTTTTATTTTGTCAAACTTCAGTTTCACATCCAGTGCAAAACGTTGTCTGTGTAAGGGCCTTTAGACGTGGTTGTCACTACTGATGGTAGATGCCGAGGAAAAGAGAGAGGAGGGACTTATCATCATTAATTTTCTTCTCCACAAATGCGGGAGTAAAATGCCCCCTTACAGTAGTCCCTTAGTTATTTATGCTTGTTCTAGAGAAAAAGCAAAAGACTAAACTCTTGATGTCATGTCATTTTTTTTATATTATTGGTAATATAGATAGGGGCATTGTGTTTGGGACGGGGCAGATCCACCCAACTCTTAAACCAACTGACCTGTGCTCTTTGACCTCAGTCAGAAGCCTCTCAGTGAGTCAGAAAGCCATTCCCCTTGCACTGTTCTTATGTACAGGACACATGCAAACCTCAGGAACCCTTTGGATCTGTGTTACTTTTTTTAACCAGGTCTGTACGTCTTGGCTGACGAGTCCTCCCTCTCTCCAATATCAACCCGATTATATTGGATTTGCTATGTATGTGTTTTGTTTTGTTTTTTTTATATATATATTTATTGTGTTTTCAAAGTGAATCCAGTACATGTGGCTGAATATTTGAATTCTTTAGAAAAGTGTTGATAAACATAAATATATATATAAATATATGTGAAGCGCCTAAAAGATGGAGAATATGGCAGGTGAAATTCATTTGTTTGTTTAATGTAAAAACAAAGAAAAGAAGAAAAAAAAGAAAAAGCACAGGTGGGTGAATTTCCTGCCTTTTACATATCACTTTGCCGAGAGACTCATTCTAAGATATTTTAAAGTTTTCAGTGTGGTGTCATCGCTGTGGTCAGAGAAAGCACCTGCAACCCGAGTTGCTCTTTCCCTCCAGAGCTGTCTGAATAAAATCTGTGAACTGAAGTCACATTGCAGTCTGCCTTTCTTTCAGTAGCTATGATCTCTATTTTCTTGTTCTGTGTTAGCGACATGAAGAGTGGGTGTTTTGTAGCTTAGTCTGTTGTTTTCCATGAGCAGTATGCAATGTAAAAATTGAAGCACTATTTAGAGTTCCTCAGCTCACATTGCCACAGTGCTACCATTTGGAGAAACTCTAGACTGCTTTAATTGGAGCCTAAAACTTTTTCCTTATGATGGCATTACTGGAAGTACTGCGTACACTCTTTAGAGTTTTTGCAGAAACTTTCTGGATTTTGAAAACTGCCCTTTTTGAAAAGAGCCTACAGAAATTCTCCAGAGGGGTCTGGCAGCGTCTCAAATCTGTGAAACCTCATATGGTGCCTCAAGTATCTTTTTTTTTTTTTTTTTAGCAGAATGTTTCTTTTTTTTTTTTTTTTTTTTTCCCAGAATGTTAAAAACTGCAGCTTTTAATATGATGCAATGAAAAGAGGACTCATACTTTACTGCATGCAAGTATACAAAATGTATTACATTACGACAAAGATAATGTCATCTCAAAGGCGAATTGGAACAGTATCCCAATGTACCTAAATTCATTCTACATATTAGGCCTATATAAAATAAAATCTGCAAATGTCTAATCTTGATCACTTTTTGATTAATTTAGGAAATTAACTGTTTCTGTCATATATGCATATTAGCTACATACTGCTGTGGATCTGAACTTCAAGGAGTGTAAAGCTCGCCGAGTTTAGTACCTGTTTAAACTGTGGTCGTGTCTCAAATCTGATTGTGCTACATAACTAAACAGCATTCTTGGGTACAGCCGCTGTCAGAAATGCTATCCAGGTTGACGGCGGTTGAGGCACAACCTGTGTGTGCTCCTCCCAGCTCTTTCACTCGAGTTTAGTTTTTTGCCGGTGAAGTCAGCTCCCACGTACCATCAGTCCGGAACCTGTTACAGTCATCGATTCACATTCAAATGATATGTCCAAGGACGGGAGCCGCTCGTGCCTCTGTTTGGGGGCGCTTTGTGAGAGACTGTTCGGGTCGTCTAAGATCGAAGTTGAAAAACCAGCGAATACCAGCAAACTTCAGACACAAAATGCCCCGAATCCGCCTTCGTCTGAGCCCACCGGTGAAATCTACACGGCGCTGTGGCCCTTCCAGGCGCGCGCGGACGAGGAACTGTCCTTCCAGGAGGGAGAGCAGTTCCGAATCTGCGAGCGTCAGGGTGACTGGTGGACTGCCGTTAAACTGGACAGAAACGGAAGGGTGACCGCCAAGGGCGTCGTTCCTCAAAACTACCTAGCGAGAAGGAAGACGGTAAAAGAGCAACCGTAAGTAGGCTACTTTTTTATTTTATTTCTCTCAGACCATGTATTCTGTCAGCAAAAACAAACCACAAACACTCTGGATTGCCTTTAAAAATAACATATGATAAATAATTAGATGTAATAATATAAATAAACAAGTTTTCTCAGTACTTGCCTATTAACAAAATAAACACCTTTAAGACTAATGTCAGTTCAGAGTAGCCTACGGAGTACAAATACTTTTCAAGAGTCAAATTATTCCTGTCCCAACTCTGCTCCACATGAATGTGTATTGAGACGTGTGTGCAACTGTGTTCTTCTTTAGTTGGTATTTTGGGACGCTGAACCGTTTTGAGACCCAGAATTTGCTCTTGGCTCCAGGGAATGGAGTTGGTGCTTTCTTGTTGCGACACAGTGAAAGAGATCACATAGGGTGTGTATTATCAGGTATGTAATTGTTGTGTCTATTGAACTTGGTTTTACATCCAGTTCCGCCTATGCTATTAGGCTATACAAGTAGCACGGCATAACCAAAATAATTGTTATAATGTATTAAATTAATCTCTGAGTCATTTGCTTTTTGTTACACTGGAAATGTAGTCAGTCAGGTTATAATTAGACCTACTGTGCTTATAGTCCAGATATGATTTTCTCTCCTGTTCAGTTAATTCACTGTTTTCCAACCCTGTTCCTGTAGGTTACACTGATTAAAGTGTGTTTTATTTGGGAAAAGTTCAAAAATGTATAGTGTTGGTGTGCCTCAAGGAACAGGGTTGGGAAACACTGGGTTAATTCATGCTAGATGCGGTTCATCAGAAAATCTGTTAACAGTGCTCCTTTACTATCTGTATCCTTTCTCTTTTTGTGTCATTCCATCAGTGTTAATTAATGACAGGGAAGTGAAACACATTGTGGTCCATCAGAATCAGAATGCAAGTTTCTATTTGGATCAGAGTCAGATGTTTCAGAGCCTGGAGAATCTGGTGGAGCACTACAAGAGGAACATCTTGAGCTGTGGTATCTGTCTCACACGGCCATGTGCACGGGTGAGTGAAAGAAAAATCATCAAAGTAAAATGTGACATTGTTTACATGCATCATGTTTTTTCAAGCAATTTTCTTTCTTCTGTGAAACAAAAAAGGTGAATTTTTGAAGAATATACTGGCCACTCTTGAACGAAAGTTACAGTAGGACTGATGCTGTTGTAGGGGAGTTTACAGTTAAACCCAAAGGACCGGTTGATGAAATGACGACCAGGAGTCAGAGATGCAATCAACTGAAGAAAAGTTTACGGAAGAAAATAGTTTGCAGTTTCATCATCAGAAGTCAGCTTCAACACTCTTTGCGTACATGCTCAAAACACCAGCAATTATACTCTATCAGAGGTTACTAATTATGTCATAACTCAGCATATAACAGAGCTTACTGTTACACATTCCAACTCCTCGACTGCAAGGAGGAAAGATATTCAGATACATACATTTTTGTGTCTAACTATTAATATATAGTAACTAATAATTTCATTTAATTTTAATAAATTGATAAATAACTATGATTAATAATTATTCAAGAAAAAACAAATATATATTTTATGAAGGCTCAAGTTCGTGATGGCTCAAGGATTCCACTCCTTTACTGTCAAGCTTCAAAATGACCAAAACGTATAATAAAAGTGAGCCGCATGATCTAATATTTAAGTCTTCCAAAGTCATCAAATACATAGTTTGTCCCCTACATTCTTTACATTCACGGTCATCCTGTCTTTGGCAAGTTCATAAGAGCAGTTCTGTTCAATTCATGAACAAATCCCTCTTTTCATTCTAATTAATGAATCATCTGATTCAATGATTCCTTCCACAATGATGCTTTTGCATCCATTTTGGAGCTTGAAAGCTTCTGTTTCCAGATTTGATTTGACATCAGAATCAGAATGAGCTTTATTGCCAGGTATGTTTACACATACGAGGAATTTGTTTTCGTGACAGAAGCTTCTGCAGTGCAACAGAATGACAGCAACAGAACAAAAAACACATAATAGAAGAATAAAAGGGTGAGGCTGTGAGACATGAACTATATGGGTGAACTATAAAAAGACAGTCAGAAGAAAGACGGGATCTCAGCCAATAAACATACTAATCTGATGCAAATTGTCTTTTGAAATAGAAGAGCTTTTTTCAGTTAATTTAAGATTAAATAACTAGTCATGTTGAATTTCCTCTCAGGCCCGATATTTCACACATACAGGGGTTGGACAAAATAATGTGAACACACATTATTATGGGGCTTAATCTAATTTGTGTAGACTACAGTGGGAAAAAACTGATATTGTCTTATTTATCAACTGACAGATGTTTTTATAGATTCATATAACTGAAGACTATTCAAAAGTTGTATGAATCTGTTCTAAGAAGGTTGGATGCTGTTTTAAGGCCTACATGGTCAAATTATTTTGTCAAACCCCTACATATTCTGCCTATATATTATATATATATAGAGAGAGATCCCTGTATATCAGCAAACTGAATTATTACCACAACTGAATGTACAATATGTATATGTAAGAAAATGCATTTGTCTGTATTACTGGATACAGAGTTTATCTGTTTCTTCTTATACTAACAGCCAGAACCAAAACCACAGGATCTTTCCCACCAAACAGTGGATGACTGGGAGTTACCTAAGGAGGAGTTCACTCTGGAAGAGGAGCTTGGTAAAGGATACTTTGCTGATGTTTACCGTGGAAAATGGAAAGGCATGGTCAATGTTGCCATCAAGATCCTCAAAAACAATGGTAGGGTTGGTGCATGTAAATAGGAAAGAAACAACTGAAGGCTAAATGGGCTACTTCAGCTTTGCCAACTTGTTTTCTGTTTCTGATACTATGTGAATGTGAGAAATGTTGTGTTTCTTGTTCTGTGACTGTGAGAGCTGGAGGAATGAGAACACAGTCTACTGCCCTCAAATCCTTTATCCAATAGAGCACGTAACACACTGAGAACTCTTGAAGAATACATCTAAAACCCTGTTAAGGCTTCGTCTGTCAGCCTACTAGTGAAAAATTCCCCTGAACGAGTACATTTTTGTATTTTGACACATGTTGTACTAATGCTTATCTGATGTGCTCTACTCTTCCTCTAGAGTCTCTCGATCACAGGGAGTTCCTGATGGAGACTCAAATACTGAAAAAGCTGAGACACAGACATCTTATCACACTCTTTGCCGTATGCACAAGCTCCACCCCCTTCTACATCATCACTGAACTTATGGAAAAAGGCAACCTGCTCAGTTTCCTCCGAGGTCACAACTTCTTTATTATCTAACATCAGCCCAGTAAATATGAATGTTTTTCCACATCAGCTTTAAATATATCAATAAGGGTAATTACATGTGACCTAGTGCATCATTTTGAGCTGTTTTGACTACAAACACTTTTTGAGTTTTATGCACTGAATGAGAAAGTAAAATCTAAAGGCCCGGTCACACCAAAAACAATAACCATAACCATAATTATAATTATATTAGTGTCCACACCAACGCATGATCATGCTCTGTTTATTGTACGTGTGCATTGCTGTTCTGTGACCTACTCTGTAAACTTTAATAGATTCTGATTGGTTGTTAATGTTTTTTTTTTATCATATTCATCAGCTGAAAAAAAAAACACATTTTGAAAGTGCTTCGAACTATATTGTTTTATAGTTGTTATTGTTGACTTCCCTATTCTCATATAATTTAAATCATCCTTGTTGTGAACAGCCCGTAAGTCTTTGTTTTCTAATGACATCATTGTTTCTACTCCAAACAGTTGTTGAGATATAATCATTTAAATATCATCACAAAAACTTGTTTCTGAGATAAGGGCCTTTAAAGATGCCATACAATTTTCAAAATTATGATATTTATTCAAACATACATTAAAAAAAAATCTTATTGGGAAATCAGTGTTAGGTAAAAAAATGTAATGATTTTAAAATATACGCACATATTTAACGAACATGTAAAATGCTGGCGATATGCTCTTCTACAAAGTTCTGTTTTCTAGCTATGTATTGATAATGAGCTAAAGGATATGAATGACTTTCCTGAGGTAAATGTAGCTTTACGTGACATCTTTACAAGCTGTTTTATAGATATATTTTGGTAATTATAAAAACAGATTAATTGAGTGACTGCATGAGAGATTTTTTAGTATGTTTTACTTTATATTTCAACATTTCTTCTTTATTGTTTGTTTTTGCTTAATAATGATAATAATGTTAACAATGATATCCTTAAATCAGACAGACATGATTCCTTCAGTTTTCCCTTCACAGGTAAGGAGGGGCAGAACCTGGAACCGCAGGAACTGATAGAAATGGCAAGTCAGGTGGCTGATGGGATGGCGTACCTTGAGGAGCAGAACAGCATCCACAGAGACCTGGCAGCCCGGAATGTTCTAGTGGGACCCAACTACATCTGTAAAGTGGCCGACTTTGGCCTAGCCCGCATCGTCAAGGTGAGGATTACCTCGTAATTAATCAAAATCGTGTGTAAAATATTCACTCTTAAAATTTGCTTAAAATAAAATATGTGGGGCATTTGTTTCACAGGACCCATTTTACTCATCTGAAGATAAAACAATTCCATATAAGTGGTGTGCTCCTGAAGCCATCAGCCATGGAAGGTTCTCCAACAAATCTGATGTTTGGTCATTTGGGGTCCTCCTATATGAAATGTTCACATATGGTGGAGTCCCGTATCCAGGTATATACATCATTTATGCATCTTCTTTCTCATGCAGATTTGAGAAAGGTGAAAGTACATCTTTTTTGTGTATATTTTTGCAGCTTTCTCAAATCAAGATGTGTACAATATGATCACCACGGGGTACAGAATGCCTTCGCCCCCTAAGTGCCCGTCGCACATCTATGACATAATGCTGATGTGTTGGAAAGACTCAGCTCACGAAAGGCCAGATTTTAATGAACTGAGAAGGCTCCTGGAAAACTCCAGTATGGAGAGGACCTCTGAGAGCTGCAATAACACATCAGATCCAGCAGAAGGCATCAGTTAACAGTGCCACGCAAAGATAAATGAGTGGGAATGTCCCAACAATAGCTGTTTGTGCATCTAAACACCTTTCCACTCATTTTCACCACTTTTTTACAGTATTCACGCACTTTCACTTTTTTGTGTGCTTATTTTCTAATTTAATTTGTGAATTATTCACGTTTAATGTAATCAAGCATTCCTCAAATCTACTTGGATGATATTGAAGATTATTTTTTGACTACCTTTTTTCTCATCCCGATTTAGAGACTTATAAACAAAATCAGTTTTATGTTCATTATTAACAGGTTTTACCTTCGTACTACAAAATAACTTCCCTTCACCAAATCTGCACTCTGAATTTTAAATTAATGTTATGTATATAACATAATTTTATTTTTATTTTTTTCATCAGAAATTTTAATAAATTATCTGTTTTTCAGTAGGGACTGGAAGGGACTTAGTGAGCTTTGAAAGTTACAGTGTTTTTATAGTCCAATGAAATGAAGGATTTCTCATAATATGACCCGTTTAAATCTCTCTACTGCAAACAAGCTCTTAAACGTGAGAGTATACAACATCCGGAACAGAACGAGGTTGGAATCTGGCCAGTTCCTGTGGACGCAGGTCATTTCACAATCTCTAAAAACTTTCCACTGCAGTTTTCAGTTGGCACAGTGTAGTCGGTTCAAAAGTAGATGCTAACTGATCCTCCAAATGATTTAAAACCACAGAAATATACTAGTCATTACTCCAGACACTGTGCATTTCATGAAAAAAGTGAATTTCATGAACAGAAAAAAAAAGTGATTCATTGATTGTGTGACATGATTTAGATATGACTTTGGACTATTTAAACTGTACGTACAAACACACGCACGTACTACAGATGCAACACATCCTGCCGATTGTTGCTACTGCTGAGACATTCAAACTCAGTAACACGAGTGTTGCCACAATGTGTTCATGTTGTGGGTGCATGGCGGGCAGAAATAGAATCAAGAACACTCTGGACTTGCCTGGTCAGACTAATCGGAAAACTGACAGGATGTTCAGGAAGGTGACATCTGCGTGATGACTGACATCTCTGGAGAATTTTGAACACCTCTTGTGCTCTGCAATTAGACACCCAATCATTCAGACTTCAGCAGCGGGGCTACAAAATAGAAAGAAGGAGTTAAAGAGGGTTATAACCTAGGCCTTGTATACTTTCATGCTGTCTGTTTTCTTTTAAATAATTCATCTGCTTTTCAGATTTTATCTCAGCTTTAAGTGTGCGTTGAAATACCCTTGAAGCCGTTTCACAACGCAGTATCACAAGGGCTGTTTGGTTACCTGTCACTCCCTGTACAACTTACATTAAGTCCAAGAGATATATTTCTTCAAACAAGTTGTGTGTGTTGTGCTATTTATTTTACTTTGCTACATAAATCTGTATTACAAAATACTGTTATTAAGTAGGTTTGTAGTACAATTTGCCATGTTTCTGGATACAAAATAGGTGAAAACATGCTCATACACAAATACCAGTTGATATAAAAGATTAGTTAAGTGAACTGAAATTCACCTTGCATATTGTTTTACTATCTTGACCAAGATACACAATGATGTTTCACTAGATTTTAATCACAAAGAGAAAAAGATTTACAGTGTAGCCATATGCGTCTATGTTTAGAGGTTCTTGGGACTGGGTCAGTCTTACTAGTACTCATTCAGAGGCTGTTTAAAGCACAGCCTCTCGAAATATTTGCCTGGTGATATTTATCCACATGTGAGATGTGCGTTGCGTTCATTCATGAGGGTAACAACATGGGCAGTAAGCAAACAGGTCAGCAGATAAAATAATAGAAAGGACAAAAGTCATAGCATGTTATCAGTATAAATACTTAGGCTATATTACAAATAAACAGAACTGTAAAAAAAACTGTTTTAAGAAAAAATAAAAAGGTTGAAATAATAAACAGGTTGACATATGGGAATGCTAATCATGCTAACTGGAAACTCTGTTCCTGTCTTACTGTTTCCAAACACTCTGGGAATACCGAAACAAACAGAACAGGTTGAAACGCTTTCAAGAACGAGTCTGTACACACAAACTTGTCAAGTGTGTGCATGTGTTCACCTTTGTGCAGAGTAACCTTGTCGCGCGGGTGAGACTGGAGCAGCGCTCGTGAAGCCCGCTGTAACAGCAGACTGACACTGTTGTAGTTAGTGTCTCTGTTTAGAAACAAAGTAGGCTAATACTTAATACTTACAGGCGAAAGGAAATAATGGGAACCATAGACTCTAAAACATTCACCCAAATAAGAACATTAAGCGTAAGGCAGCACCATGTGTGGGGTGGCAAGCACTCACACACAATGTTTTCACTGAAAGTATTACCTTTTAATGTAGTTTTCAAATATTTGTGCTTCCGCATCATACCAAGACGAGTCGCGTAAAGTTTAATAAAGTCAATTACCAAAAAATACAGGTGACCAGATTTCTAAATTTACTAGTTCAGTGTTCAAAATATTAAAATCTCAGTCGCAAAAACTGGGGACACTTTTTTTGTGTGCTTTTTTATTATTAAATACTCAATTTTAACTTTTCAAATATTCATTTATGTCTGTGCTTTTGGAAATTAATGTTAATATACCTATGCACCTATAGCTACCTATATCTGTTGCATTTCTGAATACAAAGTATGGGCTTTCAACAAAGTGGAGTTAAAAGGATACTTAAACAAGAAAAAACAAACAAAAATCTCCCCTTGTTTACACACCCTCATGTTCTACCAGATATGTACATTTCTTTGTTTTGTTGTTAGTCTCTGTCAGCCCATAATGCAAGTATAACCCATATAACCCAGTGGATAAATCAATGTCTAATAAAGTAAAAAATTATATGTAAAATTATATATATTTTAATATGTCATATTTTACATTAGAAACCTATTGCTTCCAGCCAGTTGTCATATGTGGATTTCTGAACAAGTATCAGCATGTTGTGATGTGAAAGCCTAGTCAATGTAACATTATATCAAATTCTGTCTTCAGAAGTAGGCCTAATACTGAGGCTTCAACATAGCTAATACAGCAATCTGGTACAAATAATTCTCTGCTTTAGGAAGCACAAACTGACCTTCAAAAATGGTTTAGAGAATTGTTTAAATTGTGTTTAATGTAGGTCACGGTTTCTAAAACGGTTTTATTTTTGGCCAGTTTTCTTGATTAACAACAGAGATGGGGAAATTAGCATTAGAAGTGTGCAAAAATACCTTTTATTTGCCACTAACACTTTCAAGTTCTGCAGATGAACATGTTGCAGTTAGCTGGTTTCTAAAAATGGATTCTGCCAGATGGAAAAACAATAGCTTCAGTTTCTTCCTGCCACATGTAGAATAGATGCGTCCAATGACAGCAGGTTATATAAACTGTATTAGTGTGTCCTGTTTTAGCACATGTTTTAATCACACCAAAGCCTGCTTAATTCCAAACGTCTTGCACACAGGCTGTTGTTTAGCAGCTCATTCTCTGTAAAACAGCAGAGTCACTGAACAGAGACTGTTTAGTCCTAATCCCTGTATGAAAGTACATTGATAGCCTAATAGTGATTTGCCATAATATAATCCATGCAAATGGAACTGAATATGATCATTTCAAATAACATGACAGCATGCAGGAGGAATAGAAACGATCACATCATACTTTAGGCTGCAGTTAGTCATTTATGTATAGCAAATATAACAGAATTGCAAAGTGCACCCAGTGATACAGTGATTTACACTAAAATACTCAAGTCATATGGAAAGCATATTTTTGCCATTTTGTTTAACAATGTTTATTTGGTCATTACATCCGGTAGCATGACATAAAAAGCAGCCGGTTTTTACTAAAAATAAAAATGGAGCCTCCGTCGCCTGCTTCTGCCCACGGTGACTCCTGGATGAGGGGTGAAGGGTGTGGAATTGGGTCAGGGTGGTTACGATGGGACAGGGGATCCAGGCTCCTTCCCAGAGTCACTGCTCTCACTCATTTGTCTCTTCATCACAATCTCTCGGGCAATGCAGGTCACCTGACCGTTTGTCACTGTGTAGGTGCCAGCCCTGCCAATCAATATCAAAAACACCTTGCATGTAAACCAGAACTCAAGAGCTGAGTCAAACCAAACACAAAACGGTTCTTAAACTCACTTCTGCTGGGATTCAGATCCAGTGAGTGTCCCCATTTGATTCTGCTTCCCAAAGAAGAAACTGGACCACCAGTGGCCAGAATCCTGTCGTGCCAGACCTGCCATGGAATTGGACAATGAACTTTACTATTCCTTTACACTCTTAAAAATAAAGGTTCTTCACAGCGATGCCATAGAAGTCAGTCAAAGGAAAGAACCATCTCTTTCTTACCTTTTTATAATCTGAATAACCTTCTTTCACCACAAAGTACCTTTTGTGAAACAAAAAGGTTCTTCAGATCTTAAAGGTTCTTTATGGAACCATTTAGACAAAAAGGTTCTTCTATGGCATCGTGAAGCACCTTTATTTTTAAGAGTGTACAATGAAAGCTGACTATATCTTATCACATCTTTGCGTGGATTTTAGGGTAGTAAGATGTTGAACTCTTCAGTTGATATACCTGGTGGGTGTGGAATGACCTCCCCAGTGTACTCCGAACTGCCACAGGAACTGTTGCTGGATGTAGATCCTATGCGCCCTACAACATATAAATATGTGTATATATTAAAATGAACCCTAATATTGCATTTAATGGATCCTGAATCCAAAAAGAATATTTAATTCACATGCTAATTATAATGTGAAAGAAAAACATTTACTCACTTCGGTAGTAATCATGGGTGGCGACAAGGGAACCGCCGGATGGAATTGCTGCCATTTTCCCCGTCCTCGACGTGTCAACCGTGTGAAAGATGGAAAGATGGTAGACCTGTTACAAAAAACATTCAGAAATAATGAGGGCTTAATCTGTCTGAGGATGACAGCTGCATGAGATCACAACAACACGGCCTTTTAAATACTAGGGCAGCTTGGAAAACACCTCAGGTAGGCAGATGCGCGAACAATCTGTGCTGTGAGGTTCCAACCATGTCTGGATCACACACAAATTTCTTCCAATAGGTTAACGGTGTTGGTAAGATGTGAATATTAATCAGTGCATTCAGAAATGAACTGAACCCTTTTGACATTTGAGACAAGAATGTTCCACTGAAACTGCACATCCATCCCTTCCTATTATCCTCATTCTGTAGAGTGTGATGTGATGATACTCAGCAGCTGTTCATATTTCCATATTCAGCGACCCACTTGCTTAGAACAGCCACGACCCCATTGCAACAAGCATGCAGAATAGCTCATATTTCATGACACATGGCTATCCTGTGTCTGCTCACAGTTGCTTTGAGAATTTAAAATATAGAAAAACAAAAATATATGGACTTCATGACATTTCCAGACTATAGATTATACTAAAAATGTCATGCACACAAAATAAGTGCATCTCCTTTTATCTGCATGTGAAAAACTCATATATAGGTAAGTTACGAATGTACAGCAATAATAAATCATAATAACACAGTGATTAAGTGATAGCACAGTATTTTAGTGTGATAGAGTAGCTTTAGTTTCACATCAACGACCTGTAGACGTCAATGTCAGGTTCCAGATGGGAAGAGGGATTTACCACGTGACCAGGATAATACCCTTCTGTGCCACTTTTAACAGACAAGACGTTTAAGTCACACTAGTGCTTTGAAAAGCTAACATGCACTGAAAGAAAAAATAATCTGTTATAGAAGTGTAAGTGCAAAAATACTACGATCACTGCCTTAAAGAATGCCATGTCAAGATTTATGCTTTATTAGTTGCAACTAGGTGACTTCAAACTACTTTTTTAAGAGTTTATCCATTTGCATCACCTCAGAATTACTGACATTGTTTAGTTGAAAATAAAAAGTAAACAATGGTTTTCCTTTCTAAACCGCCTGTTCAAAAAAAAAAAAAAAAAAAAAAAAAAAAAAAAACCCCAACAAACAAAACAACAACAACAAAAAACATAATGATAAAGACCTTACCTTTTAGTTTTGGTGAGTGCTGATGTTGGTAGTGCACCAAAAGCAAGGCTTGGTCGGGTAAACGCTAGGCGACGGGGCCCATTTGTAGTTTGGTTCTTGGGTGAGACCCTCCAAGGTCTTTCTTTCCTCTGATCCAAATTCTACTGCATGTAGTGCGCATGGACTATATATTACCTGAGTGACGATAAAGCCTGTCCCTCCCCGAGGGCGTGGCTTGGCAGCCAACTCAAAGTTAGGGGCGTTCCTTGTCTGTGGCACACGATGAGGGCGTGGTGTGTTCCCTGGCACGGGATTTTTAGGTCAAAACAATGTTTCACTGAAGCAGGACAACTATAGCAGATAAGCGCCGCTAATCAACTTAAATCGATATATCAATCCAAGGTCACGTGCCTTGTTTTTTTGTCTTCTATAGAAAAATGCTTAATGGCAAATCACCAATTCTGGAAAGAAAAAATATATAATAATAAAAAAACAAAAATACCAATAATATCTTCACATCCCTATATGTTTAATTTTTCAACTCTATTAATTAGGGTGACCATACGTCCTCTTTTCCCCGGACATGTCCTCTTTTTGTACCTAAAAAAATGTTTAAAGGGAGCACATCTTACAAGATCATATATTTGTCAATGAGCTCAGGATCTGTTGAGCAGCAAAAAGGCCAACTCCAGCATGGTCTTGTCAGTCATCGGACTCCGGCAGCTCTTCTTGGATGCAGGGTTGCCAAGTCCCTGTTTTTTCCACAGAGTTGGGCTACTTTTAATCTGTTGCCATGGATTGAAGGTTGGAAATATTGCAAAACTTAACTTACATTAACTGTTCCCTTCTGGTGGGATGACCTGCCCAACTCAATCCAAGCAGCAGAGTCCTAAATCATTTTTAAGAAACAACTGAAACACGTCTCTTTCATTTGACCCTATCGACTTGTTTTATTTTTATTTATTATAAAAACAAAACAAACAAACAACAACAATAAAAAAACTTGCTATGTATACTGTGTGCCTCCACTGTCCTCTTTTTGGAAAACTACAATATGGTCACCCTGTATTGATACAATTTAAATACAGACAGCTCAAATGAACACGGATGTTTGTCGCCACCTGCTGTCTGTTATAATTATTGACCATTAATTGTAAGTCACAAACCATGAAGTAAAGCTGGATGAAATGTAAGGTTTATTCTGAATTTAAGTGTATGCATGGACAGATCAAACCACAGAATTCTCGTTATTTCTTTGTCTTTAATTAACCCTGAACTGTGTAGTATGTTACAGCCACAAAGCATCAAACATGTATACAGTAGTAAGGACAGTATGGTAACATTCTCTTACAGATCATTGCATGGACAGTACTTCCATCAGCACAAAGAATTAAAAGAAAAATAATAAACTCACCAAAACATAAATGAAAAATGGATTTTCCATCACCTCACAGTGAAATTGACCTTTTGCCCACCACAAATATTACAATAATTTAATTCAATTATCTTACTTGGAAATATTAGCCTTGGATCTGATTAGTAATTAAACAATTTATAAACCCATCTTTTCACCAAATGCCTTTATGGTCATTGTTATAGTACTGTACTGTTTGGGGGGAATAGCTCGGAATTCGAATAGCTCAACTCTCAAAACATTTCTGCTAGAAAATATTGTAGGTATTTTTTGTTATTAAACTGGGGAAAACTCAAAACAGACAAGACAATAAAATAAATGTGAATTATTTAGTATACACCTTCAGAGATGATACACATCTGGTGCTTCAGTCTTGTCACAAGAAAAGCTTTAGCACCTTTTGCCCTGAGTAACAAGCAGGGTAATAATAACAAGTGCAATATTCATTGTAGGAAGCATGTAACCATAATAAAGTGGCAACGAAGCAGGCTGAAGAAGCCTGATGTGTTTTAGGACATTCTGAGTGTGAGCTGTGCAAAAATTTCACCTCTTCATGCTGATCGTAACAGACCATTTACTACTCAAGTGTCAGAGAAGCCCTGTTGTTTGACAAAATAAAATATTACAATAGATTTAAAGGTAATTCGATTCACAGAAGAAAATCTAACAGTCCCAAAAAGGGTTATCTGTTTTTTTACATTCTAATTTAAGAGGTTTTGTTTGGCTACAATGCATAATGCAAGGGTGTCAGTTGTTAAAGTAATCATTATCTCTTTGCATGTTGGCATCTTGGTTTCTTAAAGCATCGTTTTCTTTCTGTACATTCATTTGAAAGTAACTTAGCAGTGGAGAGACTGGAGTGTATTTGGGCGCAGCGTTATAGAAGGATCACAGAGATCAGTTCTTGGTCATGAGGTTGTGCTTCCTGATCAGAAAGGTGCATTGTTGCTGGTTGGTGAATGGTCGCTCTCTCCATTTGATCGCCCCATTACCTTGTACTTTGGGAGGAACATAAACTATTGTCATTATCAGCAACAGAAATGAACAGTTGTGCAAGAAAAAAAAATGTTTAGCAAGAACTAAAATAGAAACTAATCAATGGAGGGGAAAAAAAATGAAAAGCTCTAACCTTCATATTCTCCACCTTGTCCTCAAAGGATTTAAAGCTTGGCGAGTTCCTGAGGAGATATTTAAAAATTATTAATAACTAAAAAACTAGGTTGAGTTTTTTTTTTTTAACAGGCAACCTACAGTAAGATGTAAAGGAAAAAGTTGATGCAAACAGACATCTTTAAGACTTACAAAGGAAAAAAGAAAGGCTTTTCTACCCATTTAGCTGAAGCAAAAGAGATGTGTACATCAGGCGAAAGACAGTGTTCAGATATTAATATGCAGAGGGGAAGGGCTGGTACTTTACCTCATAGCTGGCATACTTAAAGAGTGACGCATGGAAAAGTTGCTACTGTAGAGAGCAGGTTGGAGACAGAGCGAGCAGGGAGAGTTAGCCGAGCAGACAGCATTAGCCGAGCACAAAGCAGAGAGAGAGAGAGAGAGAGAGAGAGAGAGAGAAATGGCAGAGCACAATGAAAAACTCATTAAAGCATCAGAACAAACATCTAACATCTCTATCACAGCCCTAGTAATTCAAGTTCATATGCAAAACTCTGATATCAATGACAGCATTAAAGGTAGATTCAGATACATAAGTCGCTTCACAGGTACCATGGAATGCTCTAGAAATCTTCATAGGTACAGGAGACCTCAAAAAGAAGACGGCTGCCATCAGTGCAGGCTCTTGTATAGCTCTTACCCAGAGTTAGAGTACGGCAGAGCCCTGAGCAGCCCGAACGCAGCAGTGTGGAGAAAAACACAGCAATAAACAAAAGAACCACTTCAAACCTCTATCAGAACACAGTACTGATGATATATACACAGGACAGGAGGAACAAGCTGTGCAAATACAGGTTGTAAAACAGGATGTTAGTTGGCACTACGGTACTGTTTAAAGGTTTGGGGTCAGCAAGATTTTTCTGTTAATTTAAAAGAAATTTAACACTTATTCAGCAAGGATGCATATAGCACAACAGTTTTCAACACTGATAATAAAAATGTTTCCTGATCAAATCTGCATGTTAAAATGATTTCTGAAGAGGAGTAATGGCTGCTGAAAATTCAGTTTTGCCATTCCATTTTAAATGTTTTCTTTTTTTCACAATTTTACAGTTTATACAGTATTTTTAATCAAATAAATACAGCCCTGGTGAGTATAATAGTGTTAAATTCTTACTAACCCCAATTTTTTTAACAGTAGTGTACGCATCAGCTTAGATAGTCAGAGAAGCAAAAACAAGTGTATGCACAGCAAGCATAATCACACAATTTGAAAAGTTATGCAAATTTACAACCTGTTTGTTTGGTGTCAAACCAGAGCAGAATGTCTCATTTTGATAAGCTCTGTTCCTTGACATGGTGTTCAAAACTAACTAGTTTCACTGCTAAACACCACAGCCATCTGGAGATCTCCCACCATACAAATACCTCATTATTACAGCTACTGACAGTCAGGGGCTGTTGGCTATTAGTCCAAGTCTGAAGACAGATGCCTGGCTAAAATGAGTTGAATATGAAAATCTTTTTCATGTTTGAATTAGTACGACCGGCCTATTTCAATTTAATATTGAATCAAAACTGACCACATTTTCTTTTTTAATGTTCTTATTGAGCATGATTCATCAGTGCACATTATTTCAAAGAAATTACTGTCATGTTACGACTGAATGGTATTCAGAAACTGAGGTGATATATTTTTAAAGCTTTTATCCATGTATTCTTGATGTTTTATCATAGAAAATATAAGGGCCATTTAATACTAACAGGACCAGACTGAAAAGAGGATCTGGACCCGGTTTTATTTTAGAATACTACTTTGAAACATGTCACAAGATCTTCAAACAATCAGTACATAGAAAATATGTACTAATAACTGATAAAAAAGTTTATGAGATGGAAGAACAAGGAAAAGAAAAAAAACAGTGAGAAAAGGTATGCGGAGGAGGAATGTATAGTTCACCTTATTTCTCCAAAACGGTTTCTGATGGCAGAGCCCATTGAGGAGAACGCAGCTGATGTCATGTGACCTGCCTGAGACAGAGTCTCCTGAGTCTTCTTATAGCTAAAGAGTAGAGAGACAGAAGAATTTCTTCTTTAAGCAGTTGTCAGATATATTTTGAACATACCAGTTGACACTGAACTACTGTAGCTGACAGCTCAGATAGAGAGGCAACTAAGAACCAAGACAGCAACAGAAAATTCATTCTAGAGGTGAATGGATCAAGAACTTGTCAACATTTTTAGATAAATAAAATGGCCATGCAGCTAAAGATTTAAGATTTAAACTAAACTTCAAATTTGAAATTGCTAACCTCTAAAGGTTATGGAGTTAACATTATGGGGGGAAAAACACAGTGATGTAAAAGCAACATGAAAGTAGTCTGTACAGTTTGTTCTCTGTATGAACTAGCATTCAGAAGTCTGGGGTCTGAAAAACTTTTCAATTTTTTTGAAAGAACTCTCTTCTGCTCACCAGGGATGCATTTGTTTGATCAAAGAGTAAAAACAGTCATTTGAAATGACTGTTTTCTACTTGAAAACATTTTAAAATGTAATTTATTCCTGTGATGTCAAAGCTGAATTTTCATGATCCTTCAGAAATCATTCTAATACGTTGATTTGGTGCTGAAGAAATGTTTATTATCTTTACTACTGTTGAAAACAGTTACACTGCTTAATATTTCTGTGGAAAATGATACAGTAGATTTTTAGGATCCTTTGATGAATAGAAAGTGTATTTATTAAAAAATATAAATCTTTTGTAACAAAAATGTTTTTAAAGCCACTTTTGATCAATTTAATGCATCATTGGTGAATAAAAAGATTCATTTGTTCTGAGATGACATAAGGCTGAATGAATGAAAGAATCTTGATTTTCAGGTGAATTAATCATAAAAGAGAACTAAAAGCTAACAGAACTAACTATCTAGACACCTGTGTGTCCATCTTTTTGCACCAGATGCTGCTGTCTGAATCTTATTGTACAGAATCTGCACCTGGATTGAACACACATTATCATCCTAATTACACACACATATACAGACAAGTGCACACGATTCACAAACACACACAGATGCACAACCATGTAGATAAGCACCTGTCCTTATTCAAAAAATATACACCCTTTTTCCACACAGTTCTTATAGTCTCTCAGATGTAATGTAATCTCTGAAGCAAACAAGTACACAGCCACAGAGAATCCCTCACACAATCCTCTAACGACCTTAGGTAAGGCTAAGCCACTTTGCTTTGGAAAAATCCCATCATGTGTTTTCAAAGTCGGCTTTCTCAGCACATGCCCCAAGCACAAACACTACACCCTTCCCAAACTGCACAACCTGCCCTTTCTATATAGTCTCAAGGTCTGAGATGAGACAATATCACAGGGCACTGATATCTAATTAGAAATGTCTGACAAGGTGGTTAGTGTAGCAACTATGGATTTGGGTTGATAACAAAAAAACAAAAAAAAAAAAAAAAAAACACATTTGACATCATTTATTTAGATCACTGTGCCAATTAAGAAGATCCCCCTAACATAATCCTCATTAAAATCATTCTTTATTAAATTTATAGAAAATCATCAAGAAGCTTTGTATCGGAGTAAAGACTTTGTGTCCTTACAGTCTTCTGATTTCTGATCTGATCTGTTTGACACCAGAGGGGTCTAAAGGGTCACACCATGACGCTTAGGAAAGTTTGTGCTAGTGTCACTGAGAAGCTTGTTGTTTGGTTTCTTAAACCATAGTGACATCAGTGCTCTCACAAGATTAAAGTCTCTCAATCTGAGGAGAAAGGTTTGCAACCTATTTCAGGGATGAAGTGCTGAGTTCTGCTTTATAGGTCTGGCCAATAATAAGAATGCATGAAGCATCATATTATAAAGGTATTACTTTATCGTGTATATTAATTTTAAACTTAACTTAATTTATTGGATAACATTTTATTTAACAGTGTCCTTTGTCACATGTGTTACATGCACTTAGAATAATAATAACAGTAAATTATGCATAATTACAAGCAACTAACCCTAAACCAAACCTTAATACTAATCCTATAGTATGTACATGTTGTGTACTTGGTTTATTTAATTGCATAATTACACTGTTACAAGGACACCTTAAAATAATAATTTGGTTTATTTAATTGCATAATTAAAATGTTAAAAGGATTCATTTTTATAATAATATAAAAATAAAATCCACACTGCAGTCACCCAATGCAGGCACATTTTGAACATTTAAAAATAAAAGGTATTAAATATAAAATAAAACCAACAAAAAACAAACTTACGCATCAGAACGTCCAATTTCCTCAAATGTGGCTGAAGCTGTAAGGTATCTATAAACACAGATTTCCATATTATTAACATATGATAAACATACAAAAGTTATGTTTCAATATTGTGAACTGTGCATGGTGCAACAAACTTATGGATGTCAAAACATTTTGACATCAGACCTTAAATTGATAAAAAAAAAAAATAGTAATAATAATAATAATTTGAAGGGCTTAGAAAGGAATGGTGCTGGACCAGAACACAAACCTAAACATTAAAGATGACAACACTAGAGTTTAAACATTGATCTGAATGCAAAACACAACCACCCAGGGATGTTGAAAAACTCCAAAAACAGGTTTGACTTTTCTTTTAAGGACTATGGTTTAGCTGTATAAAACCCTGCCTAGCACTAATATGTGAGCTATTTTTGTATATACATCAACTGCATATTACTGAGCACTAATCTCAAAATATTCTGCTTAAGAGAATCAAAAACCTTCCTCAATGTTACAAGCAAAGATGACAAAATAACCTTGAAGTTTGTTATTTTTTTCTATTATTTCCTCAGACTTTTGTTCTTAGTTTATTCTCTTTTTCTTAAACTTCCCAGAAGCTAGCCAGCTTCATTGTTCAAGTGATATAATCAACATTAATAAAACATATAGCTTGATACGTAAACTGCTTATTATACCTCTTCATTTTTAAGAATGAGATATATGCTGTCATAATATATTGGTAATTACAACACAATCTTTTATTTTATTTTCACTGATTGATTGATTTTTAGAAAGGGAACATAGTAACTCAGAGTCAGGAGTGGGGTCATGGGAAAGGCCACAAAGAATACAAATGAAAAAGAAACAAGAAGGCAGCAGGTCCACACCTAGCAAACAGAATCACAAGACCAAGCAACAACAGCCAAAGGATTGAAAACTCACAAATTAGATGAGGAAACTCTACCATTCAAGTCTCCAAAAGTTTGTGAGGTTCTCATATAACTAGAAGCAGAAATATAGATATATTAATGGAAAAAGGAAATTTTAAAAAGAGTTTAGCTCAGACGCTAGTAAAAGAACACCAAAGATTAGCTTCAAGAAAATAAGAATATTTGGTATATATAAATATCTTTATACTTTTATGCATATACATTACATATTGAAATAAAAAAATTATGTCCCATCATCGGGCACTGTTAGAGGGGGGTACAATGCTGTTTCATGCATTCAAAGTTGTTTACACTGTTAAAGAGTTGGATTCTAATGCTAAGCATGGACAAAGCCTCTTCGTCTGACAGAGTATTTCTGTGTCAAAAATTTTACTTCCGGGTTCGTACAAGTTTCGGAGAGTTTTTTTATTATTGTGGCTCTTCATGACGTAGATAAGGGTGGAGCTCCTTATATGGGCATTTCTCCCGGAAAAACACGCCCGCGCACGCATCGACCAGAGCGAGAGCGCGCCCATCAACAAGCTTCATCCGGTGGCAGTGTTGCACGGAACTGGCTCGGGAAGAATGCCTCCAAAGAAGTGTGTTTTTGGTTATAATGGAAAGATAACTTTGTTCAGCTTCCTAAAGAACCCAGCATTATGTAAACAGTGGATACAGTTTGTTTTTCCGGGACAGCAACGGAGTTTCACAAGCGTGTTTGTTGAACATTTTATAAACAAGGCCCAGTTCGACGCTGGATTTGCACATAGTTTGATACTGAAAGATGGAGCGGTCCCAGCTATAAAAGATCCCGGTCGTGATTCAGAAATGCAGACGGTAAGTGAAACAGCATCAAATGTCTGTTTTGTTGGCATTCGGCGCTCAAGTGCTTGTCACTCTTTAGCTCCGCCCACGGCGCGCCTCCAGGACCTCGGCTTTTTCCGGAGAGAATCGTACAGCTGTATCTTTCTTTTATAAATAAGATAAAACTAAAGACTTTTTGGAGATATGAAGGATGCAGTACTACTCTATAGGTATTCAAGATTAACATGAGATTAAGTGAAACTGTGTGTGTTATGCCCCCTTTAAGAGATTCAAACAGCACATGTATATAAACACAGCATGTGATTAGAAAAGACAGATGAAAGTTAAGGTGATGTTCAGTCAGAGTGGACAGGTTTAACAAACAGGAAGTACTCACGCATTGGAGCACTGAACTTCATGCCAGCCTTTGGTGAAGTTCTGTTTGATTTCGGAGAGGGGACCGATGCCAAGTCTGCGCTTGAGCTCAGTGGCGTGCCTCTCCTTCACCACAAGAACCTGTCTCAGTGTCTGAATCTCATCCTCCACCTAACACAGAAAAGTACAAGATAAAAAAGCAGTGAATGTTATTTTTTTAAATAATATTTGTGAAATAACTGCCTAATAAAAACTGTACTTCAAATACCAAGAAAACCAACTTTTACATCTGAGCTGAATTCTAGCAAAACACTTAAAAGGTGAGATGAAAGTAGCTTACCACAGCATTATGATCAAAATTGTTAAACAATTCAACCAGTTGAACATGTTAACTTACAATTGAACAAGTTAAAACTTGTGGCTTTGACAAGTGTGTTTTTAGGATGTGGTTAGGACAGTTACTCAGACTATCAAAATAAAAATACTTGAAAAAAGTTTAAATGCATTACTTTACAATAACAACTATATAATAACAACTACTTATATGTCTCCTTCATTTAATTGAATTTCTCTTGTTGATAAGAAACACCTAAGCATCTGCAGCTTTTGTACACTGTAATGTTCATGGCTTGTCTGTGCTGAAAATCTAAAGGTATGGTTCACCTAAAAATAAAAATACCATTATTATTTGATCATATTTCATGACCAAGTGTTCACTTTTTTTCATTGACACAGAAGCAAAGTAGAAGACCATGTTTTAAAGCTATCTTTATTTTTATGCGTTGCCCTTCAGATGCCCACAAATACATGTTCACTATGAGATCAGGGGAATGAAACTAAATTTTCCCTGGTGGCCCGAACCACCCTAAAAGCTAAAACCCTGTGAATGGCCATAAGTGTGACGGTGGACTGGGGTTCATGGTGGAAGATAAAGTCTGTGGTACCTTGGTGAGCTCCACCTGTATCTCTTCTGCCTCCTCCTCTGTCAGGCCTGGCGGTAGCGTCCCTCCACTGGTTACACCTGTAGATGACTTTGAAGAGCCTATAGACGAATAAAAAAAATGAAGGATTCAGGGCAGAAGAGCTAATATACTGATACTGTGGGTCTTCACATCAGTGCCACAGATTCAGGGGTGTACATGAGGGGCCTTATTCAGACAGTGATACCAAGAAGAACTACAGCTGTTTCTTTTTGTTTAGAGTAGTTACTCTAATTCTAGTTTTAAGTATCTCCAGCTAGGTCAACACTACACTGTCAGGCCGGTGTAGCAGTCGATTCCGGTCCCCTCTGGAATTTCTGTTTCCACTCGACGAAGTGTGTCTGCTTAGTGGGTTGCCAGGTCAGCATAATAAACCCGACCAAATTGTTAATCAAACTTTGTCCCAAAGTAGCCAAATTCCACGGAAAAAAAGACTGTGGATTTGGCAATGATGCAGCATGCAAATACACCAAAACACATCTGTATGTATGAAAAGCAAAAAGGGACAAACGTCTTGCAACACTGCAGCATAGTAAAATTATTCTCACAATGTGATTTATTTTATTTTATTCACCTCACAATTGTTCCTTTGTTTTTGTCTTATGTCCGAGTTTTTGCAGTTTAATTTTGCCTTTGCAGATTAATGTAATCTGTCCACGCTGACGTCCAAACTCAGGGCATAGGCTATTACAGTTTCCATATAGAGCAACAATACATTTTTATTAAAGGGATAGTTCACCCCAAAATTTAATTTTGATGTTTATCTGCTTACCCTCAGGGCATCCAAGATGTAGGTGACTTTGTTTCTTCAGAAGAACACAAACAAAGATTTTTAACTTCAGCCATTCCAGTCTCTCAGTTGTGCAATGCTTGGCAATGGTAACAGAATCTATGAGAGAAAAAAAAACACGCACAGAATCCAAATTAAACCCTGCAGCTCGTGACGATACATTGATGCGTAAAGACACAAAACGATCGGTCTGTGCGAGAAACAGTATTTTTATAGTTTTTTTTTTACCTCTGATTCACGCAATGTCCAAACTCTTAGAACTCTTGTGAACGCTCTTCACAGTAGCAGAGACATCATCATCATCATCATCTTCTTCTTGCTTGCTTTATGGCTGATCGCAGACTTATAAGTGCATTACCACCACCTATCTCTCAAGTGGACCATTGACACTCCTGATGGAGATTGTAGACAGAGTGTTAATGGACCATTTGAGAGATAGGTGGTGGTAATGCACTTATAAGTCTGTGATCTGCCATAAAGCAACAAGAAGATGATGATGATGCAGGCTGCTGTGAAGCGCATTCACAAGAGTTCTAACAGTTTCGGACATTGCGTGAATCAGAGGTAAAAAAAAAAAAATGATATAAATACTGTTCAGTTTCTTACACAGACCGATCGCTTTGTGTCTTTACACATCAATGTATCGTCACGAGACGCAGGGTTTAATTTGGATTTTTCTGTGCATGTTTTTTTCTCTCTCATAGATTCTGTTACCATTGCCAAGCACTGTACGACAGAGACTGCAACGCCTGAAGTTAAAAATCATAATTTGTGTTCTACGGAAGAAACAATGTCACCTACATCTTGGATGCCCTGGGGGTAAGCAGATAAACATCAAATTTTCCTTTTTGGGTGAACTATTGCTTTAATATTCTATTTGATTAATCTGTCTACCTTCTTACTGATACAGTGGAATATATTTAATCTGAACACTTATCCAAACGTTATTTTTTTCACAAGAAATCCTTGCATACAAGATGCTAGTGTGGAACATAATGTTGTAACTGGCATACAATCTCAGAGTGCACCACATGAATCAATCAATCATTCAAAATAGCTCAGTTATAAATGAGAGAGATGACCACAAAATGTTGTCATCTGAATGACTGTTCTTGTTGGCATGTGAAAGCAATGGATCCAAACCTATATGAGGAAATTCTAAACTACAAAACTCTAGGTGTTTATCCATTTGTCCAAAAAAAAAAAAAAAGAACAGAAATATTTCATTTGCAGACGTTCCTCCAGTTTCCAAGTTGATGTTAAGCAAGTGATAACTCCTCTACACTGACAATTTTTCTCATAGTGAAGTGAGGTATAGTGATACACCTTGGGCTGTTTCTCAATATGCTATTTTAATTTTAAGGTGGACAAGCCTCTGGAACTGCTGGGCATGGATTTAGTGAGGTTGACTGTTACACAAAATAGCCTATGCTATTCTGAATAAATCTGAAGCAGCTGTGTCTCACGGAATTCATTTCTTTTACAGGTTTGGGGCACCAAAGAGAATTCTTACTGACCAGGGAACAGAGCCTGTTAACCAGGTTTGTAGTTTACTGAATGAAAGAAAGAAAGAAGAAACAAAAAATCAGTATCCATGAACATTTTCATGTGTGCACAGGATTCTGATTTGTACACAACATTTATGGTTCATTGTATATTTATTATAATGTATGTTTTGCACAAAACACACAAGGATTTTTTTAAGCTTTCAATGCACACATAAATACAACAACAGCAAGACCTATAGTAAAAAAATAAAATAAATGATCATAAATTAATAAGTATAAGACAGTATAAAACAGAATAGCCAAAGCCTTAAGCATCACATTGGAATGGGTAATAAATATGATTGGAAATTAAATTTCAATATGAAAAAACTCTTATTAAAACTATTTTCAAGTTTCGGAATAAAGACGGTATTTTGAACCATTTGACTTGCATACATCCAGTTGTGCTTCTCGCGCACGCTTGTTCTGATCGTACGTATGGTAACTAGGCAACTATGCAAGAATTGTAGTATGGTTGCGTAAAGGGAAACATTCCGAGGGGAACAGAATCGGCTGCTTCACCGACCAGCACTGAGACACGTAATGTGCAGACAGTTTTAGCACACCCAATTAAAGCCACTACAATTAAACCCACAAAACACATTATTAATATCAATAATATTCACGGTTTTCCTATAGGGTACTCTCTTAATAACCCTTTAAATAGGAGTTGTTTTGCACTTTTTTACTAGCGCCACCCACTAGACACGCATCTTTACTGCACCTGCTCAAAACACAAACAACTCAGCCACAGACGACACTTACCGTGCTCAGAGGAGTCCATTTCCGATAAAATGATCAAATAAAATATGTTGAAATGTGTTTAAACATATGTGTATGCGTATGTCTTTTGGTTTGTTTTGGGTTGGTTTGTTAAAAATTTTAGACTAGTCTCCAAGTTTAACCAGCGACGAGCTTGAGCTTCCGGAACGCCGGATATGACGTCATATGCTACGCTCACTTCTATGCTTCTATGCGCAGCGAGTATCGAACTACGTTATTATGGGTTAATATCTTAATATTCATTGTTTAAAACACGAACAATCATTTATTTATTTATAAGTACCAGTAACCAAATCCTTTTACAAATATAGATTTGGTTGCTGGTAGGCTAGTTATAAATGATTATTTTTCATTGCACTTTCTAATATTAAAATGTAGGTAAATACTTCATTCATAAATACAGTAACGCGGATAATATTAAGGAATTAAGCAAAGGTCTAAACGTTAAAATTAATATATAGTTTATGAAATATTATAAACAGGCTATATAGATTGGATGGGGTTCTCTCACACTTATTTTTGTAATTTTGTAGTTTTTATTTTAAGAAGACTACACTCAGCCACATCAAATGTTCATAAACATTTATTTTACACCAGCAAATAAATGTTTTTTTTTTTCCTTTCTTTTAGTCATACAATAACCATGCTACAACATAAAGGTCTAGTATTATTCTTTTTAATAATTCAGTGTATGTACAAGAGACCTTCACTATAGAACTATGAGTAGCATAGTTTCAGAGTCAAATTCATGTAACATACCATTTGAAACAAGGACAGTTCGTTATAAACATGACAAAATAAGATCATAAATAAAATAAAAAATGCATAAAATTACCATTTCACTATAATTACACTAAACAATTTCTCTTCTTTCTGAAGACGTAATATGCAACAATTTCCTGACCATTTTTCTGCAGTATATTTTATTTTTTCTCCTTTAAGCACGGTTCATTCAACATAAAATCCAACATTTTAATGACTAAGCCATACTCTTTATACGAGTATAGTTCTGATACAGACAATGCACAGGAAAAAAGACCACAGAGGCTAACGTCCATTAAAAACCATCTAGAGCACTGGAACAAGGGAATGAGAAAGAGAGTAAGAGAGAGAGACGAGAAAGAAAGCAGATAGTGACTGAAGATACTATTGTACTCCATAATGACATGTAAACAATTCAATGAGAAATTATTGGCCTTTGAAGAGTAACAGTGAACATGGCTGGTGACATTTGTATTCGGCTCCAGTTAGAGCCAACATGGAAAATAAGAACAGAGAGATGACAAATAAAATTCAGACCTGCCCACGTAAACAAGCAGTGAGTAAGAAGCATGAGTTAATATGGCATTGATGGTCATGTAATTGCAGATACAGAAAATCAGGTTTGCTATAAGAAGGTTATTAAAGCACTTTCAGTTATACTTGAAGAGGGAACTTTTTTTTTGACTATCGAGGTGACTTTAGCTGTTGGTGACATCACCACACACACCCTCTTTTTCACCCTTTCACTGAAAACAAAGTGTAAACATAATCACAAGAGCAACACAATGAAGTTTAAGGATCATATTACTTAACTAGGCTATATGACACAAACTTAGTTTAATGGTTCAGTTGAATCTTTTGAGGGATAATGCCACATCTCTGAGGCAGCTCAGAGGAGAATCTATCAAATAAATGCTAGTGTTACAGCATTAAACCTTAGATGCTTAAATGATGTTCAAAACATCAAAAAGACTTGAAGTAAAGGAAAGCGCAACTGCAAAGTAAAAAAAAAAAAAAAAATCTCACACTGGTCTTGCACTGTGAAAAAGCCTGTTAAGGTCTATTAAGATTTTATGCATTGTTTTCATGACTATTAAGAATATTTCTATCAATCCCATGACCACTACTGTAATTAAAATGATATGTTTCTTAAATGCTAGTTAATTAAATTAGCTAATTAAATGTTAATTTTGTTTTTAAATCCAGACTAAATAATTTTCATTATTGTCCTTTCAGGTTTTGAGAGGCTGGACTTTGAAAATGAATCCAGATGCTTGTAGTGTTAAAATAACTTTGCCACTTCAATAAATAAATCTGATGAACAAACATCATAAATGGCTACCACTCAGGAATTAATGTCTTCAAAACACAAGCATATCTCACAATAGACAGTATATCTTGGCATAGGGAGTCTCAAGTGACCACAAGAGGCCATTACCACAGACACAAAGAAGAATTATCTTAACTATACGCGGCAACTAAAATATAAAAATGACCAGAATATACATATATTGTACATACACTTGATGTGTGTAGATTGTATATCTATATAAAAAATGTCTCATCTGTTATAGTTTCCACACTCACTGTGATATGACACTATGGGAGTTTATGCCAGATTGTGTTCACGATTCCCTTTTGATGAGAGAAAAGAGACACAAGTGGGCCAAACTGAGCTTAACACTAAGACCAAAGCTGAGAGCCCAAACATGTTATCGCACATCAACGAACAACCTACACACTACACAGAGATGACAGTTAAATCCATTCCATATATAGAGAAGAGTCCTAAGTTTGGCTCAGCTTGTTGCAAATGGGTCTCAGAATAAGACAGAAACACCAACACCCAGATGTAAATGAGCCCAATACTAAGAAGAAATGGCATATTATCAATTGCATCATTTGTATCTCTCTCTCTCAGAAAAAAAATCTGTACTGAAACAAAAAGTAGCATTATGTATGGATAAATCCAATTAATGCTGAACCAGGGATATCTGCGAGGTATGTGAATGGAATATTTGAGATTTTAAAAAGGAAATATATTTCTGCTGTTTCTCAGCGCAGTTGCACTAGTCTTCGAACACCTATGGCAAGTTCACGGAGTCAACTTTTAACTACACTCAAGTACTTATAAATGGGAACAAACGTTTCATGTCAATAAATATAGCGAAAACTGCAATTTAATGAATTCAAGGAACAGTTCATGCCACAGGACGACGAGCAAATCTGGCTGGAGGAGCAAGGGAACGAGTGGAAGGCAAGATCAGAGGTCAAAGGCAACACACAGATCAGGGTAAATGACAGGATCTTTTTTCTTAAGCTCGTTTTTAAGCTACGGTACGGTGAGGCGGATGTGAGCCACTCTTGTGTGGGTGGTGGAAGTGGTGCGTGAATCAGGGACAGGATATTTTAAAGAATTCAGCTCCATCTCTGGCTTTCCTCCTCTCAAAAACAGGCTTTTTTTTAGATGTAGTTGAAGGATTCTTTCCATTCTTTTTTTTCTCTCGGAGAGATGGCGCAGAGTGGTGAGAGACAATCCACAGGGTGAAGGTGAGGAGAGTGGGGCATTTAATTGAAGCCGGTGTCAGTGTGGTAAGTAGTATGGTAACCGTCAGACGTTAGCTGGGTGGTTTCTGTGGCAGACGAGGGCTGCAGCACGATGGGCTCACCTCCACCTGCCTCTGCAGAAAGATTTCAACAGGACATAATGGTTTAAACTTAAAGAATCTGGAGGATCATAGGAGTAGCTGTTTGAAGGTGGCATGTTATGGGCATATAGCACACATCTAACCTCTCTCATCGGACTGCAGTTGGGCCTCTAAGTCTTCAGGGGAGACATAGAATTCCTGTTCCTGTCCCTCAGGTGGCCGTGGTTTACACTTCCCACAGCAGCAGTTACAACAACAGCACAGGCAACAGCAGAAGTAGCAGCCTGTCGCCAGGCCACAGAAAATAAACAGAGCCTGTAGGGGGAGACAGAGATCAACAACAAATTAAAGTGAAAAAACATTTGAAATGACTGTGAAATGTTTTGAGCACCAAATCAGTATATTATAATGATTTCTCAAGGATCGTGTGACACTGAAGATTGAAATGACTGCTGAAAATTCAGCTTTGCCAATACAGGAGCAAATTATTTTAAACCTAACATAAAATACAGCCAGAAAAACTCAAGAGTCTTACCTTGGCCCACCAGCTGGATAGGACAAAGTAAGTGTTGACGTTCTCTTCTCCAAACTGTTCAGCCACATAAAGTCCCAGAGAGCCATACTTATCATAGATGTTTCTCTTTGTCGTGTCGTTAAGGATGGCATGGGCATTGTTTATCTCTTTAAACTTATCAACTGCCTCAGGGTTGTCAGGATTCTTGTCAGGGTGATATTTCAATGCCAATTTCCTTTAAAAGATAAAAAGGGGCACATAAACTACATTAAATGCATTCAGATTTAGGCATTTGGACATAAGAAAAAACTGTTTTTTGTATTTTTTTGTATCAATGTATCATATTTCAGTGACTGTTGCAAAATAAGTAATAATTAATAAAAAATAAAATAAATGGAAATAGATTTTATTGTATTGTTTAATTTCAATAGCAATTCTAAACTAACCGTAAACAAATTATTAATTTAGTGTAACATTGAAACAAAAATATTAAAATGTTTTTTTATTTGTATAAATATTTATGATATGTGCTATTTGTATATATCTGTCTGTTTTGGGTGAAGTTATTTTGGTTTGTAAATCCTTTTTTCTTATTAGTCAAGCAATTTTTACTAAGTTGAAATATATACAGTATCTCACAGAAGTGAGTTCACCCCTCACATTTTTGTAAATATTCTATTATATCTTTTCATGTGACAACACTGAAGAAATGACACTTTGCTACAATGTAAAGTAGTGAGTGTACAGTTTGTATAACAGTGTAAATTTGCTGTCCCCTCAAAATAACTCAACACACAGCCATTAGTGTCTAAACCACTGGCCACAAAAGTGAGTACACCCCTAAGTGAAAATGTCCAAATCGGGCCCAATTAGACATTTTCTCTCCCCGGTGTCATGTGACTCGTTAGTGTTACAAGGTCTCAGGTTATTAATGGGGAGCAGGTGTGTTAAATTTGGTGTTATTGCTCTTACTCTCTCATACTGGTCAATGGAAGTTCAACATGGCACCTCATGGCAAAGAACTCTCTGAGGATCTGAAAAAAATAATTGTTGCTCTACATAAAGATGGCATAGGCTATAAGAAGACTGCCAAGACCCCAGAAACTGAGCTGCAGCACGGTGGCCAAGACCATACAGTGGTTTAACAGGACAGGTTCCACCCAGAACAGGCCTCGCCATGGTCGACCAAAGAAGTTGAGTGCACGAAGTTGAGACGCTCAGCGTCATATCCAGAGGTTGTTTTTGGGAAATAGACTTATGAGTGCTTCCAGCATTGCTGCAGAGGTTGAAGGGGTGGGGGGTCAGCCTGTCAGTGCTCAGACCATACGCCGCACACTGCATCAAATTGGTCTGCATGACTGTCATCCCAGAAGGAAGCCTCTTCTAAATATGACGCACAAGAAAGCCCGCAAACAGTTTGCTGAAGACAAGCAGTCTAAGGACATGGATTACTGGAACCATGTCCTGTAGTCTGATGAGACCAAGATAAACTTATTTGGTTCAGATGGTGTCAAGCGTGTGTGGCGGCAACCAGGTGAGGAGTACAAAGTCACCTTTATTTATATAGCGCTTTACTAGACAATAATTCAATATAAACAAAGTAGGCGTTGTTATTTTTTTTTATGTATCGGTGTTTTTTTTTTTTAAACACATTTCCGATATTTCGATATACCAGTGTTTCCAGTACATTAAATTATTTGTGGCGTTTGACTTCGTTGTATAAATATGAGCACTGCACGTTTCAAAATCAAAACACGTTGCGGGTGCTTTATATGAATGTATCTCTGAAGGGAACCGACTGTTTTCAGAAAAGTTTCGAAAGCATTTTCATTTTATCTGATAAAGAAGCGTTCATAAGCGGAGCTGCTTTGATTATAGCAGTTACTGGAGAAACCACTGGGTCTACCACTCTCACAGCGCCTCCTGCTGGCAGACAATCAGTTTGCATTCAAGCCTGCTCCAGCAACATGCTTTTTTTTTCCTGCAGTAATGCAAGAGCACTCTTCATACTCTTTATATTGACTAAAGCACATTTGTTTCAATCTATAAGAATAATCAGCTTACACTACCAGTCAAAAGCTTTTGAACAGGAAGATTTTTAAAGGTTTTAATTTTTTTTTTGTATAATGTTTTTTTTTTTATTTTGTATAATTTTTCTTTTAAAGAATTCTTCTGCTCACCAAGCCTGCATTTATTTGATCAAAAGTACTGCAAAAACAGTTAAATTTTGAAATATTTTTACTATTTAAAATAACTGTTTTATTTTAAAATGTAGTTTATTCCTGTGATCAAAGCTGAATTTTCAGCATCATTACTCCAGTCTTGACATGATCTTCAGAAATCATTCTATTATGCTGATTTGATGATTATCAATATTTAAGAGAGTTGAGTACTTTTTTTCAGGATTCTTTGATGAATAGAAAGATCCAAAGATCAGCTTTTATCTGAAACATAAAGCTTTTGTAACAATTTTACATTGATTACATTTGATTTGATTACACTATTCCATTCAAAAGCTTTGAGTCAGCATGATTTCTTTCTTTCTTTTGGAAAGAAATTATAGAAATTTTTATTTAGCAGAGATGCTTTAAATTGATCAAAAGCGATGATAAAGACATTTATAATGTTAAAAAATATTTCTATTTCAAATAAATGTTCTTCTAAACTTTCTATTCATCAAGAAACCTACTCAGCTGATTTCAACAAATTATTTTTGAGCAGCAAATCAGAATATAAGAATGATTTCTGAAGGATCATGTAATCAGAGTAATGATGCTAGAAATATAGCTTTGAAATCACAGGAATAAATTACATTTTAAAATATTTCCAAATATAAAACAGTTATTTTAAATAGTAAAAATATTTCAAAATGTTACTTCTCTTGCTGTATTTTGGATCAAATAAATGCAGGCTTGGTGAGCAGAAGATAATTCTTTAAAAACATTAAAAATCTTACTGTTCAAAAGCTTTTGACTGGTAGTATATATTAGCCTACAGTTTGAAGTTAAAGATATTAATTTTAATTAGGTGAGACTGAAATGATTTTTTGACAGTGATTTCACATTTATTGTTTGTATGAAGGCTAAATACAAAAAAATAATGTTTTTTTTTTTTTTTTTTCAAAAAATATTAATGGTTGTTTTAAATGAGGTGTCAGACTTGGCAAATTCATTTTTCATAAATGTATATACAGTGACATCTGTTGTGGGCGTTCTTGGCAGTTTTTACGAGGCTTTTTATAGTGTTCATATCGATATCGGAATTATATCGTATCGACCGAAATTAGGAAATATATCGTGATATAAATTTTGGCCATATCGTCCAGCACTACGCTTTATACAAAACAGATTGTGTCAAAGCAACTGAACAACATTAATTAGGAAAACAGTGTGTCAATAATGCAAAGTGACAGTTAAAGGCAGTTGATCATTGAATTCAGTGATGTCATCATTCAGCTCAGTTCAGTTTAAATAGTATCTGTGCAATAATTTGCAATCAAGTCAACGATATCGCTGTAAATGAAGTGTCCCAAACTAAGCAAGCCAGAGGCAACAGCGGCAAGGAACCAAAACTCCATCGGTGACAGAATGTAGAAAAAAACCTTGGGAGAAACCAGGCTCAGTCGGGGGCCAGTTCTCCTCTGACCAGACGAAACCAGCAGTTCAATTCCAGACTGCAGCAAAGTCAGATTGTGCAGAAGAATCATCTGTTTACTGTGGTCTTTTCCCGGTGGTCGTCTGAGACTAGGTTTTTACAGGGGATCTGGGGGTCATCTAGTTGTCCTGGTCGCCGCTGTCTTTCAGGGCTGTAGAGGTCCCTTCTGGGTGCTGATCCACCATCTGGACTGGATACGTAACTGTAATGACCATCTGATCTGGATACACACTGGATCTGGTGGCTACGGTGACCTCGGAATAAGAAAGAAGACAAGTGTGTCTTGCCTACAGTCAAGCATGTGGGTGGGAGTATCATGGTCTGGGGCTGCATGAATGCCAGCGTGTACTGTGACATACTGAAGCAGAGCATGATCCCCTCCCTTCAGAGACTGGGCCGCAGGGCAGTATTCCAACATGATAACGACCCCAAACACACCTCCAAGATGACCACTGCCTTGCTAAAGAGCTGAGGGTAAAGGTGATGGACTGGCCAAGCATGTCTCCAGACCTAAACCCTATTGAGCATCTGTGGGGCATCCTCAGATGAAAGGTGTATAACATCCACCAGCTCCGTGATGTTGTCATGGAGGAGTGGAAGAGGACTCCTTTGACAACCTGTGAAGCTCTGGTGAACTCCATGCCCAAGAGGGTTAAAGCAGTGCTGGAAAATAATGGTGGCCACACAAAATATTGACATTTTGGGCCCAATTTGGACATTTTCACATAGGGGTGTACTCACTTTTGTGGCCAGTGGTTTAGACATTAATGGCTGTGTGTTGAGTTATTTTGAGGGGACAGCAAATTTACACACTTATACAAGCTGTACACTCACTACTTTACATTGTAGCAAAGTGTCATTTCTTCAGTGTTATCACATGAAAAGATATAATAAAATATTTACAAAAATGTGAGGGGTGTACTCACTTCTGTGAGATACTCCATGTCAGTTTAGTCAGACTTTTTCTTTTTTTTTGATAATAACATTAAATTAGTCAGTATTTTCATTAATATCACACTTTTTAATTATACTGTAAAATGTGTTTAGTATCTTTTTTTGGTATAAAAATGGTACTGAGAATCATGAAATATCATTAATGCATAATACAATGATAACAATGCTGTGATTTTCCAGGTTATCGTACCAAGAAAACCTCACACTGTGATATCGCTTTAAAAAACACTTGAATGAATGAATGAATCCATTACTTTTGTGAAGTCCTAGGGTAGGCTAAAACTGTGCATGGCAAACGGTCCCTGAATGCACTTAGTTTTATTAAGCTGCAGGCTTCCACATTGCTGTGTGCAGCATTTAGCCTCTAGACATCTGATGAAAACTCCAGCCAGTAAAAGTGAAATAGAGCAGAACACTGTACAGGGATGCTGAGGAAATGACTGAGCTTCTCAAACTCACCTGTATGACTTCTTGATGTCATCGACAGTGGCCAGTTTGTCGACACCCAGCACATGATAGAGTGATTCTCCAGAGGTGGAGAGACTGCGCTGCCTCTGCTGCTCAGCCATGGCAAATCAGGTCCTCAACAATCTGAACACACACAACATGCTGCATGCTAATATCTCTTATAACAAATCTCTTATAAAATACAAAGCATGAATATTGAAGCATTTCATTTGAACAACAGGGAACATCATAATGCAATATTTCCAAATTAGGACACTGGCCTAAAAACAAATGACCTTATCATCATCACTACAAATCCAAAATAATGATGAATCCTCATTATTTGCTTAAGGTCATTGATTGATCTTTTCTTGCACTCTTCATCATGCCTTCAATTTTGGTCCCCATAAGTTTACTTAAGTTCTTTTTAATTAATTTTATTTATTATTTTGGATAAAATTGGAATATTCTCAAACTGAAGTGAGGTTTTATTTCATAAAATATTTAAGTAAACATAACACAGAACCAAATTTCACAGATCTATGATTTGAGCATAAACCTTTTCCAACCCCTAAGTACTTTGCTGTTCTGATTAAATCTAACCATCAAAATATCATTCAGATGTCTGCTCTCATCAAAGTTCATCGACTGTTTATGAACCCTTGGAGTGGTTAAATATGTACTAATTATAAATTTGCCTCTAAAAAACCCCAAGAGGACACAGAAAATGCATTATCAGATGAACAGCAGACATGCAGAGAAAACATGTCTGATATTCCCCAGATCATAGTTTGAGGTTTAAACACTAAAACCACTCAAGATAATTAGTAGCTTAAATGGATTTCAGATCAATACTCAATTTAGAGATTAAACAGATCAGTTGGATCTTTTAAAGATGGCATATAGGGCTTAAACAACAATAAATATCATGCTGCTTCTGTCAAAGCATGATGTTCAGGCTATTGACACAAGAACAGTATCACAAAGATGTTTCTAATGACAACCTGCCTAACTGCAAACTAATACATTACTACTGTAATGATGACATAACTAGCACTCTCTAGTGATCATAAGCATTACTGATGATTCATCAGCTGACTCACACTTCTCCTGTCAGCTAATTCTTTCGTGTTGATCCCCAGAAAGAGAAATCAATACCACAGGATATCACAGGTTTCAGTTTACATATTGTCATGTGTAGACTGTAGATCTGAGCCTTATTATGGTGTAGGCTACCGCAGGACATAAAACACAAAGACTGACACAGTTTCATATCAGTAGAACAACAAAGCTAAGTGGTAATCTGTCCCTCAATGTGCTTGCTTGTCTCATCATGTCTGGAGAGGCCTGGGTTTGTGTCGAATCAATCTTGTACACCACAATAAGCTTTACTCAGCTGACTGTAGTACCTCTGATAGTTTACTCAGCACTGCCAGACACTAATAATTCAGACAAGCATTCAGGGTTCCTGAGGAAGAGTGTGAGACTGCTCAAAAGAACATATCTAAGCAATTGTGTGTGTCAGGTTAGTTAGAAGAATCTAATAATAGCTTTGTTGCATCTTTTATAATAGACCCCTGAACACCAAATTCTGTTGGGAACTCTGTGTTCTATAGGTAGTGTCTTATACGTTGCTTAATTTTAAGTAGTGGTTAATATAGATGTTAATGATAAGAATCTATATAGGATAAAATGATGATAAAAAATCCTCAGTATTACAAATGTTATGTGTTATGGTGGCACAATTTCCAGAAGCATCATGAGGATTCAGAAGCTGAAGAAATGGCCTGGCTGCATACAGACTCACATGAAACTTTTAAAAAAGACCCACCCATGATCCCCAACATGGTGTCTGGGTTGACACCTCACAAGATTTAACAAAGATTTAACCAAGCCAATAAGCAGGAATTATAGGTTGTTAGGGATTCTTTAAAAGAACCGACTCAATCGATGGATTGACTCAACCTGGACGAATGACTCTTTTGAGTCGGTTCTTTTATTCACTTCAAAACATATAGCGAGACCAGTATAGTGTGATTCCCAAACAAAAGACTGAAACGGAGATCTGAATAACTGATTGTTCGAATAGAAACTTGTAGTTAAGTTATATTTTATAAAAATTTATAATTTAATTGTAGATGTTACCAATTAAAAAATATATACAACAAATCATTCCACTACATTTATTCTGCATCTAAAAGTATGTGTAGTTGAATGTAATTAAAAATGTGTAAACACGTCTTCTTTCTGATTTAATCTGTTGTATTGAAATCTTAAATTGTTTTATTACTTGACAACAGAGGAACCAGAATCGAAAAATTGCGCACGATTCCCATCCCCAGCGTTCACAGCTCGACACGCAACTGCGCTATTCGGTCTGCATGAAAGAGCGCTCGTTTTATAGCAACAAATGTCGCACTCTGTGTCCGCATCAAGGCATCTCTATTGAAATACAATGTTGATAAAAGACACAATACACGTATGTTTCATTCACTCATATTATAAAGCTGAGGAGGGGCGATTTGCTGATGTGAGTGTGAGCAACAAACGACAGACCATTTTTTCTGTTCAAAAAAAAAAAAAAAAAAAGAAAAAAAAAAGGTGACTGCGATCTACTGTGTTGATAGATTACTGCAATAGATTACTTCACCAAACGGAAAGGATTTACAGTTAACGTTAATCTCTGACACGCTTCGCTTCTGCATCACCAGTAAAGGCCCCGGTGCTTTGCTTTGCGCTCCAGCATCCATATTCTCCGGCCTGTTAGCTTCCCGTTCTTCCCGTTACACCACATAACACCAATTCACCCAAGCCCACTAATAAACCAAGAGAGCAGGCAAAACGTGTTTTTTTCTTAAGGTGTAACGTGGGTTTAACGCATGCACCGCTTACCGTTTTGTCGGACCCGGCGTCGTGATTAATTTCAGTGCGTTAAAGAAAACGATGTTAAATCTGTGGTTGCATCCCCGGGAAGCGCGCGATCACGTAAGCGTACCAGATGCAGCAAATCTCGCTCGGCTCCGCCCACCCGTGACATCACCACAACGACGTGCGCATCACCCCCTGTAGAACTAGGCCCGTTTCACTGGAAGAAAGGGGTCTTACACTGTCATCGAGAGGATATGGCTCAGAAAACAAAACAGTTACCCTTATATTCCCTAATGCCATGTGTTTTTAAAGAACGGTAAACAATCAATTTTGGTATTGTTTGTAATGACCCGTAATGTTTTACTGATTTGTGATTTTTCATGAAATCAAGCGGCTCTGATTTGTCCTCTGTCTCCACCTTCTGGTGAGTGAAAGGACTTGCATCGAATCATTTGTAGGCTACACAAGAAACACTTGAGACTGAGACAGTTTAATTATTCCAATCACATTAGTGGAATGACAATTGTCCTACTGTTTCAAATATTTCAGATTCAATTAATTTACATTTTAAATAAATATCTGTTATACAACAAACAAATGTTTTATTGCATCATTTTCAACCAGCCCTGCCAAATATTTTAATACACATTTAATTTAATAAATATATACTCTCTAAAACATTATATAAAACAAAAAAGTGTTGAGGAGTTTCAATCCATTTGTTACAAATGACAAATAAGGAAACCCCAGTATGTCTGTGTTTTGTTTTTGTATTTGGTTTCAGCATGATGTTGAGATAATCTGAGGCTGATCAACTCGTTTTGCTTCACCCAGCGCTATGAATATGGTGACACCAATGACATTCACCACAGCCAGGACTGAGAACACATTCACCCAGGAACCTGTGACCTCAATCATGTACCCAGACATGTACACCAACAACAAACCTGTGACGTATAGTACAAAGAGAATAAGATATTGGGATAGAAGAAGAGCAATAGAAAAACAGGCATTACAATTAACAGTACAAATGAGGTAGGATCGTAGCTATAAGTAATTGCACAGGGCTTGAATGTGAACATACCATTTTGCAGATTAGTTTAAATTATGAGAAGTTAAAATTATGACAGTCAAAATGTATAATTGTCTAAATTGAGACAAAACTGTGAAATTATGGCATACAAAGTCATTATTATGAGATACCAAATCTAAATTATGATCAATAATTATTGTCATATAAATCCAATTGACAATTATGACATAATTTGAAATTATAACAGAAAATTATGAAATAAAAAGCCAATTAGTGTCATATACTATTATCATAACTTATATAATTATGTTTGTCATAGTTTTAACTTATGTAATTATGTTATGTCAACATTTTCAGATTAAAGATTTCTTCAATATTGGATTACTTTTACTATTGAAAATTTTCTAATTGTCAAATAGAATTTAGATTGTGTACACTGACCTATCAAAAAGTACTTTAAATAAAGATTTCAATATTCTTTCCACAAGTAGCCTATATGAGGAAATTACATTGACTGTATACATGTAATTGGTTACATTACAGAAAAAGGATTATAACCCACCAGTAAAAGCAGAACATGTGTTCATAATCCCTGTAAGAAAAAGAGCAGCATATTTAGAACAATGCTTAAAACATATTGTGATAAAATAAAATAAAATATTCCTTTTTTTTTACAAGCAGAGGAGGACTCACCAAACAGGGCTCCTGCACATGATGGTGCCTGGTCATGCACATTCACAGACACCCCACTGCACATGAAAGTACACACACAGGTTACTCTTGTTTTACTACCTCTTCACTATACAATCAGCCGTTGATTGCCTAAATCTTCTACACATTTATATTTGAGCATGAAAGATCTAATAGACTGTATATAGGCTTATCAATGCTGTAAGATCATGTTTTGGATATGGCAGTTCATTCTAACCTGTTATTAAATGTAGACAGTCCGACAGCCAGAGACACACATGCCACAGCATTGATAAAGCTGTCTGTCTTACAGAGAAGGAAGATGAACACACTGGCTACTCCCATTGCGAAGAACTACACAAGCATGTTTCAAACAGACGCACACAAACACAACAGATTACATAATCCAATTCATGAATTGTTAATGTAATTTTACTCTATATTAGGACACGTTAAAGCTCATAGCTGATGTTGTGTTACCTGCATCACTTTCCTTACAGTCGCAGTCCTGTAGCCTGACATAAAGACATAAATGTGACTAATTATTGGCAGAAACATGAGGGTCATAAAAATACAAGAGGAAGCAAGAAGGTCCACACTTAAACCTAATTAACAGTGTGAAATAAGCAGACTGTATGAAAGCTTACAAATGAGATGCAGAAATTCGACACCAATCACTTTAGTTTTGAATTGCTATGAGATTGTGTTGGTTTTGTTCACCTTGCCTAACGAGATGATCAGAGATAGAGCCTCCAAACAGTGAAGTGGGCAGTGCTACAAACCAAGGGATCACATTAAACACCCAATCCTGTCATCAAAGAAAATAGAGAATGCTTTAACAAATAACAACATCAAACGACCAGTCGTAAAAAAATTTTAGGATTAAACATTTTGTTTAGTAATACGGTTAGATATTGTCACTACTACACATTAACATTATTGGTAAGTACACTGGGAGTGTAAACACTAATAAAAAGAGAAACAACCAATAAAATCAACTAATGTGCGATGGCTGGCATACCTTAGCATAAGGAAACATGTCTTTGAAGAATGTTGGTAGCCATGACATGAGTGTGTAATACGTGCTACTAAAGCAGAGATGAGCAATGATCATAGCCCTAAAACACATACACATGCAGTGAGCAATCTTCTGCATTAATACTTGCACATCTTTTAAAAGATTTAAGTTTTTATTGACATTTTATATGAGAATGAGTGTCCTTAAAAGAAAACAGTCCTGACACAAAACTTTGGAATAATAATAAAACATAATAAAACAATGAGTGAAAGTAGAGAGTAAAATGATGGAAATGTTGATGTATTGAACCTCACCAGACACTAGGCTCTCTAAGGAGATTCAGCCAATTGACTTTAGATGATTCAGATGTAGAACTACTGCTGATCCACAGTGAGTCAAGAGAGAAACTTGGACCTGTAACAAACAATCAAACAAACTCTGTACTGACACATTTAAAACTGTAGTATATAACAAACATGATTTCTGAACACCAACATGAGATTATTAAGATATAGCAGGGTCCTCCGTATAGAAATCTCTTATTCTGTAGTGCTGCATAGTGGCCAGTCAGATTTTTAAAAACAGGGTGTTGTAAAATAACACTGGAAAAAAGATCCAATTAAACTTCTCTAAGAGACTTCATTATACAAATTCTGACCTTTAGAGCAATAAAATAGCAATCAATCAAGAACGAGTGCAAAATCTCAAGAACAATGCTACTTAAGCATGTAAAGGACAATTTAATACCTTGCAGAAGATATTTCCATACAAAACAGGTCCAGCAAACAGCAAGGAGACCAGCTCCATAAAACACACTCCCCCATCCAAACCAATCCAGCATCAGGGAACCTACACCTCCAACCAGCATCATCCTAAAAGAGACAGACATCTCAATGACAAAATCATGAATAGTGTGGAATAGGGGTGGGAAGATGAATGCTTTTATGATAAGAAATTGATGTAAACACAGTCAGTTATGTTTTCAGAACAGGAAAAAACATCTGATATGTCAAAATAGATCTGTGCTGTATTATGAATGGAGCCTATTAACAATTGTTTTGATTTATTATTCATTTATAATTATTTTAAAAAGTAGCCTGCTTATATAATTTAATAAAAATGCACAAAATAAATCTGATATAAAATATATATGAAAATGTAGCCATGTGCAGTAATATTGAAAGCTAAGGATGCAACGAATCATGACATTAAGTGAATGGAATCATGAAACCAGTGAAGATTCACACCCCTAGTGTGGAACACTAAATTACGGTATGTAATTCCAGAGGCACTTGCATACAAGAGTGAATCAGTTTTATTTCACACTTCAAATAAATAAATAACTAAAAATGATTGGGGAAAATATTATTATATCTTACCCTAGGTAGCACCCACAGGCCAGAGTGCTCATCAATAAACCTCTCTCTCCCTCCGTCACACGCTGAGCACAGATACTGACAAGAGAAGGGTAGTGAACCCCTAAAAACAAAGAGAGCACAACAAACTCACTATCATGTCCTATTGAGAATTGCTTTTTACCTTTAGGGGGGTATGGAAGCCCATTTCTGCCACATAAGAAAAAAATGGTAACAAAAAAGTATGACATAAAAAAGTAAATACTAAGTCACATAAGATACTATAATTATGAGATAAAAAGTCTAAATTGTGACATACTAAGACATAATTATAAGATAAAAAGTTGACTTTATGACATATGAGATAAAAAGTCTAAATTATCAGATTAATGTCATAATTATGAAACATAAAGAGATAGTCTAAAATATGACATACTACGTAAGTCATAACTGTGTGATGAGAAGTATTAAATTATATTTTATATATAATGACATGATATGTGACATGATACTTTTGACCAAAAATTCTAATACTAAGTCATAATAGAGATAAAAAGTTGATTTTTTATATAAAATTTGTATTCATGACATATAAAGTAAAATTATTATGTAAAAATTATCATGTAAGGTGGAAATGTTGGCTTACATAAGTGGCAGAAAAAATATAAGTAAATGTAGAAAACGTGTGATGTCCAAAATGAACGACTGAAATTTGTCAGGGTGAGCTGATTCTGATTAAACTAACTTAGACCCTCCCTAGTAATTACAGCCAATGCCCCCAGCAACCGATTTTACTTTTTGACTTGCTGGTTGAAATTTCAAGTTCAAACATGTTGATAGATAACCAAGACTATTTCTGTATATTTTTGTGTTAATGAGACTTTCTCTCTAAATTCCCCTCATTCCTCCCCTCCTCCATCTCCCCAGCTGTCTCTCACAATGGTCTCACCTTGCATTACACCCAATAGAAACCTGGTCACTGTCATGGTAACAAGAGGTCGGAGTCCAATGTTGGCCAGAAGCGGAGTGACAGCCGTCATCACGCCCCAGGAGAAGGTGGACAGTAGCAATACTCTCTCTCCTCCTATCCTGTAAAAACAATGCTCATCATCATTATCATCATCATCTTCTACTTTCCATAACTGATCTAAGACCTGTACCCTTCACCAAAACACTCACCTATCACTGGCATGGCCACCAAGTACCTGAGTAAAACAGTAACCCCAGAAAAAAGCACCCAGCACTATGCCAGTCTCGCTCTTGCTCCATCCAAATTCTTTTGCCATGGTGACAGCACAGATTGGCATGGCCATCCGTGACCAGTAGAGAAGACATGTGACTAACAGAAGCATCAGGGTCCAGGTCCGTGCCAGTGGCCTGCAGCAGGTGGGACATTATAATTACAACAGTGTATTAATCTGGTGGCCCAGAGCACAGCACATTTTAGGTGCCTCACTCTGCAAACAATAAGTTACAAGTTAGGCAGATATATAATTGATGGCATAGGATACTTACACAAAATTATCAGTAAGCTTTCAAAAGACCTACTGTAAAACATCCACCATATCTAATAAACAGAAATGAACGCTGATTCTTACTTCTGAGGATTTTTTTTTTTTTTTTTTTTTTTTTTTTTTTACTTTGTCTTTATAATACTCATTCAGAACCACCTCTCAGCAATTTTTTTAAAAAAGTGTTAATTGAAAGCCCATATTTATATCATAGTATCTCAACACAGTGTTGTCAAACAACCACTCTGTAACCTCAGAATTTAATCTTGTTGCACTGGTATTATTGTACCATGGAACATTTTATTGATTGATCGATTGATTGATTGGACTCATCCACCAAATACTTTATCAGGGGACTGAAGAGACAAAGTAGACATTTTATTACAACGATTTCCAGGAAGTGAAACTGTTTGTTGAATGCTCATATTCATCATATATCATGATAGGCCCTGTCTGAGCACAGTGTTTTCAAACAGCCATGCTGTAACCTCTGAATTTGATTACAGTCAGCAAACAGGAAATACACTGTCAGTAACAGAGGTGACAGTAACGTGTTACCAGTGCAATGGTTCATGCATGTGTATTACCCTTACCAAAAAGTAGTATACTTCAAGTTTATTTTATTAAGTATACTTAAGTATAGTCCAAGTATATTTAGACTTTTTGTAAGTATAAGTCAAGTATACTTAAATGTCATTTTAAGTATATTTCTGAGAAGTACATAAAGCCCATTTCTGAGAAGTACATAAAAAGTAAACTAAAAGCATACTTTCCTATTTTTTAGTTTAAAAGAAGTATACTAATAGCACACTTGAATAAACTTCTTTTTCGTAAGGGTAGTGATGGTGGCTGTGGACTGTTTCATCCTGTCAAAGAATGACTAAACCTCGAGCCAATAGCCTCGAGTTTGAGATGTGACGGAGCATGTGATTTGTTGAATGTAGTAACCGAATACGCCCTTCACTGAACGAGTTTCTTTTGAGTCTGAACGAGATTGAGAGATTTCCTTCCTGAATGAAATGACCGAACTGGTACATCAGGTTCGTGAATGAAATGAATGAGAGTGTACCGGGTCAGTCTCATTAGCAATCAGCAGAAACTATAGCTTGTTTATATACTCATATTTAGCCTATAGAACATAATTCCACGTTTAATCCCCGATTTAGAAATGTGTATTTGTCTGTCTGACCAAACAATTCAAAGTTGAATTATGCTTTGGTTACATAACAACTTATTTAGACTTTATTTATTTAATGAGTAGATTATGCACACATTTTAATAAAGCCAAATCGATTTTTGTAACAAGTGAATACGGTAGTTGACTAATGCTTAAGACATAACACACAAGACACTCTTTTTCGCCACCTGCTGGCGTATTTATATAATATGAAGACATGGTCACTGAACGAATCAGTAAACGAATCTAAATTTGAACGAATCATTTTGATGAACAAAATGAAAATGAACGAATCTCTTGAAAGAATGTAAATTTCTACCACTAACGTGTATACATAGGCGCGGCTCGTCTATATGGGCAGGTGGGGGCAGAGCCCCACCAAAATATATTTATCCAAAACATACACCTCTATATAAACTGAATCAATAATGAATTGTAAATGTGTTGAGCAATCTGCAACAAATATGTTTCGGATTTTCTAGACTAATTTAAGTTGTGAAGTAAGCAGTATATATTTAAATCCCACGCATGGGTTTAGCAGGCATATATGATGCTAAGCGGTCCAGACGGTGCATGAGACCTCCCGAGCTCAACAGCGCCCCACAACTTTGCAACGTAAATCTGTGGTGAAAAGGGGAACTGCAGCGTGCCCCGCTTATTTTCACGTTACCTTACGTGAACCTCGCTCCACCAAGACGATAATTCAGTCCGCTTCAGCTATGTGTCTGCATCAGGCAGTGGTGTAATGTAACGAAGTAATAATGCTTCTTTACAGTACTTAAGTATTTTTGGGGAGTATCTGTACTTTACTTGAGTTTTTATTTCAGCCAACTTTTACTTTTACTCCACTCTGAGCAATGGACGGTTTTTACTTATTGAATGAATCATCTGTATTTGAATGAATCGGTTGATAAAAATGATTCAGTGATTCACGTTTCACTCACTTCTGACAGTGCGTTCAAATAGAGCTGCGTTTCCCAAAACTAGCCTATAATAAGAAAGCATTGATGTTTTTGGGAACGGTAGCCCAGAACAATACAGAAAAAACATACATTTTTGAGTTATTTCACAATAAACCTATCGAAACTGTACCCTAGTGCACTACATCTATTTAAATTGAAATGTTAAAAGTTCATATTACTCATGTTCCATTTTGTATTGTTAATATAAATCATACACTCTCCGAATAAAAAGGTTGCATTTTATGCTTGCAACAGCCTGTTACTGGCAGTCCCTTATGACAATGAACCATGGTTTTCCTGAAGTGACCATAGTTTAACTACAGTATTTGTGAATTTTCATGGTTACTACTACAGTAAACATATTTTAACCATGTGTAAACAAAAATATAACCTAATAAGTTGCAGTTAAGGCGTATTGAATGTTAAAATGCATTTTATAAAGTTAAGTAGGTATTACCCATTGTACTGAGTAATTTAATAAATTCATAAATTTCATAATAAAAGATACTGGCTATTAAAATTATCGGTATGGTATCAAAAACAAAATAAGTGGTATCACCAATCCCTACCCAGAGGATAACGCAAGGACCTCTCTGCCAAAATTTAGTCCCCATGTGTTCAGAGATTAGAATATAAAGCTTACAAAATATTTTTCATATATTAGCGCTACGAGCCAAAATCTGCCCCACCTAAATTTACGGTCAGGTGCCGCGATACATACATATTGATATACATATATATAGATGTGTAGTGTCCAGAGAAATCGTCTACTTTATCTGTTCAGTCCTTGATAATACCAACTTTCTCTCTTACTATATATATATATATATATTAATTCATATTGATATACATATATATAGATATATATATATATATATATATATTTTTTTTTTTTTTATATAAAAAAAAAAAAAAAGGCAGAGAGTAAGGAAACTATCAGGGACCGAATAGACAAAGAAGACGATTTCCATTGAACTATTGCCAGGAAGCGAAACTAAAGAGCGGTGTATGGAGGAAAGCGATATTAATTTCACTGTCCACTGACAACTCCCGCTGATTATACGAGGATGATTAACGCGCTCCAGTGAGTTGTGTTCACAACAGAAACTAATGTTGATGCAGTTGACGCACAAATACATTTAGTTTTGTTTCTAATCTCCTTTAATAAAACAGTTTTTTTAATCATACCTTGGCCATACTGTTGTCTTGTGGTTAATTTGCGTTATCTTTAGCCCGGACGTGTCACACACATCTCTGAAAGGTATTTTCACAGAGTCCAGTGGTGTTTGGAAGTGGTCCAATTCTTGCTCAGCAGCCATTAAATCCAACCGAGTAAAAACCGGACACTGAGGGCCGGTTCTGTGCCGAACAGGAAAGTTTACTACTGCATTTATAGAGCTCACAGTAACAAAAAGGAGGCGGAAACGACCGCAGCCACACCTACATTACATGTTTAACTCATCCTGGTTTGCATTCATCTAGGAATGTAATAATCTAATCTGTGTCATCTCTATGGAATCTGGAGATTCGGCCTTAAAAAAATCTGATTCAGAAAAACACCAGTAAACAAAATCTACTGTGAAATCAACTTTATCCCAAACAAGCAGTACAAATTTTGAACAAAAAGGAAAGACAAAAAAATCATAAACATAAGGCATAATTTTGAATTTAAAATAGCTTATATAACGAAGGTCTAAAACTCAACACGGTTTACTCACATTATCAGCATCTGTAGCTTCTCATAAATAAAAAATAAAGTTGTTTGATCCATTATAAAGATAAATAAGTTATTATGTCAGTTTTTTTTCTTTCTATCCAGGAGCTAATATTTCCCTCAGAAACAGCCTAATATAAGCACGAGGACATAGTACTGTATGTGAAACCAGTGAAGAGGATGAAATAAAATACAAAATAAAACAAAAATTACAAAACCCATATGATACGACAGACTGAAAATGAGCAAAAACAGTACCATAGGAATATTTCATGTTCTTCAGAAAATAGGCTACCAGCATAGTAAATGGTAGATTACAATAAAAATTTAGGTTTACAGTTTTCAGTCAGTATAATTTTGTTTGAAATAAAATCATATACTGTTGCTTAAGTTACTTTTTATAGTGGCATCAAGAAAAAAACAACATTAGATATAGATTTATATTTGCTATCCAGTCACTGACTGTTCATAAATAAGACAATAAATTCAAATGTGTCCATGTGGATTACAGTCTCTACTTCGGGTCCTCAATGGTGCCCTTGCTGATGTCTGTCATTCTGGAGTATTTCACTTTTTTCTGGTCCAGTTCATTCTGAGCCCACAGTAAAAGCTTCAGCAGCTTTGCTAATTTTGGAGTAGATTCTCTGTTCTCATAGTCTAGAACAGCCTGGTTCACCTCGCTCCACACCTATAGAGGGAGACAGAACCCAGCATTAAGGAGGAAGGTATAAGTCCAGAATACACACCAGGTACAGTAATGCCCCATAATTACTATATATAGGTGCATCTCAATAAATTAGAATGTTGTGGAAAAGTTCATTTATTTCAGTAATTCAACTCAAATTGTGAAACTTGTGTATTAAATTAATTCAGTGCACACAGACTGAAGTAGTTTAAGTCTTTGGTTCTTTTAATTGTGATGATTTTGGCTCACATTTAACAAAAACCCACCAATTCACTTTCTCAACAAATTAGAATATGGTGACTAGCCAATCAGCTAATCAACTCAAAACACCTGCCCACACTGCCAAAAGCACCAAAAGTTGGTTAACTGACCATGGTGTTGGTGTGCTTGACTGGCCAGCAAACTCTCCAGACCTGAACCCCAGAGAGAATCTATGGGGTATTGTCAAGAGGAAAATGAGAAACAAGGGACCAAAAAATGCAGATGAGCTGAAGGTCACTGTCAAAGAAACCTGGGCTTCCATACCACCTCAGCAGTGCCACAAACTAATCACCTCCATGCCACGCCGAATTGAGGCAGTAATTAGCAAAAGAAGCCCCTACCAAGTATTGAGTACATGTACAGTAAATGAACATACTTTCCAGAAGGCCAACAATTCACTAAAAATGTTTCTTATGAAGTATTCTAATTTGTTGAGATAGTGAATTGGTGGGGTTTTGTTAAATGTGAGCCAAAATCATCAATTAAAAGAACCAAAGACTTAAACTACTTCAGTCTGTGTGCATTGATTTTATTTAATACACAAGTTTCACAATTTGAGTTCAATTACTGAAATAAATGAACTTTTCCATGACATTCTAATTTATTGAGATGCACCTGTATAAACAGGAGAATCAACTGTCATGGAAACTAAGATCACTAACCCATTATGATGGTTATGTCCTACACACATACCTTCTGCCTCTGCATCATGTTAAGCAGGTCTCCAAACGGCGATTCTTCAGGGTTGTCGAATGCGAGCAGTGCCAGGGTTCGCTCCATCTCAGTAAGGCATTCTCTGCTCTCCTCTCCCTGTTCGGCGAGCTGTGACTGCGCAAACTCTAGGGCCGCCTCAGTCTCCCGCAGACGGATGAGCTCAATCAGATGCTGCTGCTACAAGAAAAGTTAGCAACAGTTTCACAATAAGGGTCAGGTCAATTTTTACTATTAGGATTGTTTTCTTTTCAGAACTTTTACATTTTTGTCATCTGGGATGGTGGTGAGGCCTTCATTACTACATTTGCATGTGCACTGTAGAACACAACATGCCAATAGATTCTTTTATGGTTTACAGTGGCTTACACCTGGTATTTACATATTCACTGATCTGATCATAACACTAAATATAGGTGTGAACACAGTCAAAAACATACTTGTCCAATTTCAACCACTTCCAGAGGTAGTTACAGATTACTTTCATAAAGTAAAATCGTGCAGTGTGTGCCCAGCTTAAGGTGATCATATGTCCCAGACATGTTCTAAATTGCCTAGATGTTTTCCTATTTACATTCTTTCTACAGTTCTCATACGGGGGCAGATGTGGCCTAATGGTTAGAGAATTGGACTTGTGTGGACGGGTGTATGTTCACTTCTCACTGCTGTGTGTGTGCACTTGGATGGGTTAAATGCAGAGCACCAATTCCGAGTATGGGTTACCATACTTGGCAAATGTCACCACTTTCACTTTCACATTACATGTATGTGTATTTGCATTGTTTTGACTCTTCTCTGTAAATTCCACCTTCTTGCATGCCACAATTGATCAATTATTTGTACAACATCTAAACATTATTGGTCAAACTACTTTTCAGTAATTACCTACAGCAAGCATGAAAACAACCGAAAAAACAAAGCCAAAACCCAGACATTTTAGGCAATTTAGAAATCCAGGCCAGGAAATGTCCAGTAAAAAGAAGACAAATGGTCACTCTATGTTACCATTCATATTATTTCCTTTGCATTTAAGCAGTTTAATGGCTTTGGATTGATATTTATATTTGTGTGCCACATTCAGGCCTCTTGCAAAAGTGATGTTAAGTGTGACTAAACAAGAAGGGACCGTCTAAACAAAATCCAAACTGGAAACACATTTAAAACACATTTTAATACCAGGTGTGATCAGGACTTTAGACATCTCCCTCCCTCCCAGCATGTCCATATGAGGTCAGATATTTACCTGAAGGTGAAAGTAGAGGTATCGATTGGTGTCGAGGAGATCAGGGTGGAGGCTGTTAATGAGAGCAATGGCTTCCTGGATCTGACCTTTCAAAACCATTTCCCTGATCTTTATCCTCTCATCCAGAGAGTCTAAATCCACATTTGGCTCAATCCCAGATTCCATACGAAACTTCTCTGCAGCCTCTTTAAATCCCTCTGTGGAATACAATCATGATCAGAGGGGAAGTTTTATTCATTTTAATTTACACATATCTGTGCATTTGACTTTTATAAAAAACTATACTATACAATAATACTGACATACCTGTTACTAGATAGTTCATGATGAGCCTGTTCATATCTGCCCTCTGAATGTGCACATTATTCAGTTTATCCATCCATTCCTCCTTTGTAATATCCTCAGTCTTCTCTGAATAACTCATCATGAATGTACTGTGGTAAACACGACATGTAGAAACAACAAAAACATTTTGCACACATCCAATATAAAAATACATGTGCACTCACTTTTAAATGCTATTATCAGAGAAGTAGACTGATACACTTTTAGTGAACAATGTTTCTGGCGGTCCATGTTATCAAAAAAAGACGCCTATTTTCGCTTTTAAGTAGTCTAAGGTTCTGATGTAGGCGTTTGAAGGTAAATTAATGAACTGCACTGTGCACGTTCATATTTTCGCGGTGTTTCTGCTCATAGACAGCACAGAGACTTTCAGCCAGCGGCCAGTAAACAGAGTACGCGACGAACGAAACTGGAATGGTGACAATGATGCACTTGACGGGTTTAAAATTATGAAACCCTCGCTATTAAGGTATAAAACTTCGCATTAATTAGTTTTGCTTTTATCTAGGCATGAAAACAAACAAGCCCCGAGTGAACCACAGCAGCGCACGAGACTTGCAGACGGGCTTGTTCTGCTATTTTCTAACAATAATTTTTGCAAATGACCACGCATGAAAACAAAGTTATAGCCTGCCAGTTATATTAAATTTAACTGTTGTTTATTCATGTTATATGCTTTTTCCGCAAAATATGAAGAATGATGATAAAATACTTACTGTTTACGGTTATAAATAATGGTGGGCCTCAGCGAAGATCACGCGATAACAGAGGAGAGCTCTTAACGAGACTTGAGGGGAAGTAAGTGATTGGTCAAAATTAAGACGTCACGGTTGCTGTGGCAAAGCTGCTAAGGTTGCCAGATCATTCAGATTTATTTTATTTACGGAACATTAATATCTGGAACAATTTTTATATTTTATTTGTCCCCTGTATATTTTTTTTTTTGGAAAAGTTTTTATTTTTTTTTTTTTTTTTTTATTTGATTGATTTAATATAAATTGCAGTTTGCGATTATAGCCTGTTTGAAAACGGTCAGCTTTTACTGTTAAGTGTTTTACTTACAATCGACATGAAATGAAAATTCATCTATTTTTTTAAATGTATTATAGATCTTATTATGACTAATTAACCAGTGCATCTTTCTTTCTTTCTTTAAATTGACCTAATGACTAATCTAAATTTCATAACTGGACTTTAGCAATAATGACCTAATATATTTTTAGTATTGACTTTAAATTCTCCAGCAATTTCAGTGATTTGTTCATGAAGAGATACAATAACCTTTGATGGTTTACCTTGTTATTCTAAAACCTTCCCAAAACAAGCTCGAATTTGCCTAATCCTCTTATCTAACACAATGCTGTTATTGCAAAACGGGCATCAAAATATGGGCGAGAAAGATAATTGATTGTGTCTCAGACTCAGAGATTAGATGAGACTATCACCTTTATTATGTGGACCAGATGAGAAATCCCCCTGGTGGAGGGGGAGAAGGAGGGGGACATTTTTGTTGCTACATGTCTAGATAATACAGTACAATACAATACATCTATTGTTTACTTTCACTCCTCATAACATAAAAACGACAACAGCCAAAGTTGTGCAGATGATGACCAGAGGAGCCAATGAAAATGTATTTATTTATTTATTTATTTATTTTGGTGATCTGAGGTTGAACCACACCATATGTTATTTCTTAGACAAAACAGGTGATGAAATAAAACTTTTGTCTGTGACATATTTGTATTGTGTGTGATTTTTTTTCGTATTTATTTATTTTGTTAATAAAATCACTTGTATCATAGACTGACATTCTGTAAACAGGCTAACAGCGATTTTGAGGGTATGAATATGTATTTTTTTTTAAACCCTCCACTTTATTAGAGGCTCAAGTGTTTCTTTGTTTCCCATTAAAGAGGTTAGAAAGATACAAATTTTGGGGTGGTTGCATGAAAGGTTTAGTCTAATATTTTTCTTTAAGACTGGTCGTAACATTTCAAGTCGTTTACATAAAACTTTATATTTGTCTAATTTGGATCTTAAAAATTAAAGACTCATTACCCCTTGACTATAACAGCTAGTCAGAATAGTTCTTAAAACAGTCTTAGTGGATAAGTTCATGCAACTGGACCCAAATTTTATATTTTTCATTATCTTCATAGTGTATAATTTACTTGGTTCTTCTATATGGTTTCTGTTTTTTATTTTTTTAAAGCATGCTTTCAAAGAACTATAGAAAAGTATTTTGTGGAACATATGGTTTTCTTGCTTTAAAAACTTTACTCTATTTTTTGCATTTTTCAAAATAAATCCTTTTTTAATGATGAGCTGCTTAAGATAGATTAGTTAGCCTACCTTAAATTATGATTTGGCATGTTTCAAAATACATAAAATGAATAAACAGGCCTACTTTTTAAAAAAAAACTAAACTCTTTAGGCTACTTTTCCTTTCTTTTGAAAACTTGTCTTGACAGCAATGTCTATTTTTTATTTTGATTACAATTCCACAATCGCCAAAACATAAGTGACAGAAAATGTGAATATGAGGCTTCAGATTTCACATTCTTCAGAAAAACGAATCCCTTTTCACAGTTTATTTAGCCTACAGTGTTCATGTTACACTATTTACATAAAGAACTTGCGTGGGGGGGGGGGGGGCAATTGAAATACATTTTGGTGTGTAACTACAGGTCACATTGTTCATAATTGCATATTAAAAAATAAATAACACGTTAAAGGCTCAATCTGACAATGTATGTGGTGTCATAATAGTATTCCTTGTCACGGCCTGCTCAACTATCCTCCGCATCTCCTTCAAGGCCCGAGCTTGCATCAGGATGTGGTTTTTGGCCAGGAGCAGCGTCGCTATCTTGGAGAGTTTTTTCACGTTTTCATTCGGTGTGTACGGTATGACAGCTCGCAGGTCATCCAGCGCGTCGTTAAGATCGTGCATGCGTCTCCGTTCACGCGCATTGTTAAGCAGCCGCAGCGCTCTGGGCTTCTTGATTGTTCCGCTGCTGGGCACCGAATCTCCGTGAAATCCATTTTCCAGACACTGAAAACTTATCCTGTCCATCTCCGATGCTGTCTCTTCGATTATGGGATGGCCCGAGGTTAATTCATCGGAGGGGTGCGCGGGAACTCCTTCACCGAGGCTCTGACCGTAGGGCGAGCTGCTCATGGAGATGTGGAAGCGCAGTTCACAGTCGTGGTCACCAACCGGCAGAGGATTCATTCTCCTGATGTTCATTCTGTCAGCAAACATGACTGTATGATTTGTCCGTGCCCTTGTCGAGTTTGCAGCAGTAAACGCCTATTTGACCTGTCGAAACTTTTGAAGGATTAACAATCTGTCCAATCAAATCTGCGTCCCGTCACACAAACAACAGACAGGTGCTGTTTTGATCTATTAGGACGCGTATTGTTTTACAGTCATAATAACTGTGATATTGAAAATATGTTTACTTGATGGCATTTTGCTTTTATAAACATTTAGTCGACATGTTCATGATTTTCAATCTGAATATTTTGGAGATAAATTTCAAATGTCAGTAAAGAATTGTAGACTAAATGAAAGCAAACAATTAAAGCTATAATAGGCTATATAGGCTATTTAATTAATTTAAGCAATTACAAAATTCAATTCTATCATTTATGCCAACTGGTCAAATATCTGCTCCAGAGAATTTGATTTTGATATTTGATATATCATTTTATATTGGTGATATTCTGTCATATAAACTGATTTTGTGAGGAACAGAAAAGACTGGCTTTGCTTTTGGAAACTGGGTCATCACGCCAAATTACTACTGGGTGTTAATCTACCCTGTGTATGCATGCAAGAGAGTGGAGACATTTTCAAAAATCTCACTCAAAAAGTCGGAAGGAAACTGGGCTTCACACAAACACTGTTTCTGAATGACAGTAGGCCTCTGGTAATAGTTAATGCAAAAAAATAATGTAACATGATTTATTTTAGGAAAACAGTTGGCCCCCATTGTGTAAACAGATTTTTTTGTCAGTCAAAAATGATATAATAAATGACAATATTCCTTCCACACCCGAGAAATGTCCCAAACAAGTCTGATTAATTAGTCATCATTTACTAATGCAAATGAGCATGATTAAAATTAGACTTGCAGCAGTGGAGAAATCTTGGAGGGGGTTGATGGAAGGCAATCCAGTATTTTGCGAGAAGGAGAAACACATCTGTTCAATAAGTGAGAGCTGATGGCCTAATTTGTTTATTCTAATCATTCAAATGCAAACATGATTCTATTAGCCATAAACATGTAAAATAATAATAGACTCAGAAAAATGTTATGAAATATTTACAGAAGAAACAACAACAACAACAACAACATTTTGGATTATTGGCAGTGCTGAGTAAGCCCGGTCTCATGAAAATGCATATAAATAGTAGACCAAATACAAACAATATCATGGTATTGATACGCAGAAATCGACTTTGGTGTGCATTTCATACGCACGTGTTTGACATACATGTGCTGGTCATATAATTAGAATATCATCAAAAAGTTTATTTATTTCACTAATTCCATTCAAAAAGTGAAACTTGTATATTATATTCATTCATTACACACAGACTGATATATTTCAAATGTTTATTTCTTTTAATTTTGACGATTATAACTGACAACTAAGGAAAATCCCAAATTCAGTATCTCAGAAAATTAGAATATTACTGAATGTGTAATGAATGAATGTAATATACAAGTTTCACTTTTTGAATGGAATTAGTGAAATCAACTTTTTGATGATATTCTAATTATATGACCAGCACCTGTATAATATGCCATATGATACGCAATTTGTTGGTGTGCATATGTTACGCAGTTTTTCGTGTACATATACGCATCTACGCACCCCTAATCCTACCCATTGCATTTCATGCATGCCAAAGTCCATTTCTGCATGTAAATAGAAAAAATCTGAAACATAAACTCGTGCTATTGATACACACTTTCTTGAGATCGGTTTGGCTGGAGAAACAAATGGCACTTTTCACATTGTTTATAATATGTTTTCTGTGTGAATTTATCAAATAAAACTACTCTTAAAGGGATAGTTCACTCAAAAATGAAAACTCTGTCATTAATTACACATTAATTAATTAAAAAGCCATTTGAAGAAGATGAATTCATAAATTACTTGTTCCAAACCCATAAGTCCTTTGTCCATCTTCGGAACACAAATAAAGATATTTTTGATGAAATCCGAGATCTTTCTGACCCTGCATAGACAGCAACGCAACTGACACATTCAAGTCCCAGAAACATAGTAAGAACAAAAATAAGTACTTTATTCAACAATTTCTTCTCTTCCATGTCAGTCTTCAATGCAAGTTTATGACAGCATCACAATGCATTCGTCATCAAATTAAGCTTGGACCTTTCTCGGCCTTGATTGTGGTAGCTCTGTTGCTGTCGATGCAGGGTCAGAAAGCTCTCAGTTTCATCAAAAATATCTTCACTTGTGTTCACGCCCCCCTAAAACGGCTCATTCAAACACGCCCCAACACATATCTACGTCACTATGTGGGAATATTTGCCTAATGCCACCCAAATGTTCACGCAAAAAAAGAAAGCGTGGTTTCAGTTACTGCAGTTAGTGTTGAAGCAGCCATGTCAGGGGGATGCTGTGTGTATCTAGACGATAGCAAAAGCACATTTTTTCTCCTTCCGAAAAAAGATGCATTTAGGAATCTTTAAAATTACTTACAACAGAACAGCAACGCATTTTATGGACGACCGTTTCATAAACCTAGGAGAGGAGGTAATTCTGACTTTGCTACAACAATCTGGTGCTTCTGAATCAGCTACTGTAAGTATGTTTTGTTATTAGTTTACGCATTTGCTTTTGAATGTTCAAATGCGGAGTTTTGCCAATAGTTTCTGCTCATTGCGTGCGTGTGTGAGAGAGAGAAGGTCGAACAGTGGAGTCAGCTGTCTTAACCTTCCGTGGCTTGTGTACTGCAAACACATACCAGCATCATCACTGTGTCTTTCACGCGACTCTGTTCCCCTTTCAGGCTTGAACTGATGGTAAAACTAAGGACATTATTAACTGTCTTTACATTTATTTTGAAAGATGAAACTAGCGATTATGGAAAGGGGCATTACGTTTCTGACGCGGTGATCGGCCAATCACAATGCACTGGGTCAGTTGGCCAATCAGAGCAGAATGTGCTTGTCAGAAGGAGGGACTTTGTATAAAACAACTCGTTTGAGAGAGGCGGGGCATAGAGGACCTACAATAATTTACAGTATTTTAAAAATAATGTGTTTTTTGAACATTAAAGAATGTCAACATATTCTGCTACACAAAATAATGATCTTTAAAAAAGCATCGTATGACCCCTTTAATGACAGAATTTTCATTTTTGGGTGAACTATCCCTTTAATTTCTGAGGTAAAATTGTATTTTGTAAATTGCAAATACACATTTTTTTCTTCAGTTTATTGTAGTGATTGCAAAAGATATTGACCAGCACATGGCCTTTAGCCATAGCTTGGACTTCACTTTAGTAAATGACACATGACCAGAAATATATCACATGACCTCATAGTTAAGGACTCCCATTTCTATCTGTCAAACATATAACAATAGGAGAGGAGGGATTGATGATACAATAAAGGAGATGCAGAAATCACCCAGTGACTTATTAGATCAGACACTGGGTGATCTCTGCATCTTCTTTAATGTGTAATAATGGAAATTAAAGCACACCCTCTCATCACTATATTGCTGATGACATTTCACTTGAAGGTGCCCACTAATTTCTATTAATTCTGTTTTTATGTTGAATTAGTTTAAATTGATTAAATAAAACTCATAGGTAAATAATATTATCATGTAATAATAATGACTGCAATGACAGCAATTTTTTTTCCATATTAAAATTTACAGCTTTATGTGTGTGTGTGTGTTGTATATAAACTTATACAAAATGTGTATATATATATATATATATATATATATATATATATATATATATATATATATATATATATATATATATATATATATATATATATATATATATATATATTAGTTTGTCAGATTTGGAACACATCTCTCTTCTCATGGATCTCAACTACCCATGTGATCTACTTTGTGAAACCGCAGATGCCAGGTAAGACAGTCGCACTTTATCACTTATCAGCAGATTCACCCACTGGACTGCTGGCTGTGGGGAGATGGGGGTTCCTGAGTCGAAGTGGGGTGAAAGTAAAACCTGTTGCTGGGCGACTGAATCATAGTTGCTATGGAGAACATGAGTTGAGCAGCTGGTCCAATCAGCTGAGACATGTAGGGCAGAGTGGATCTCATACTGAAGAGAGTGATGTAGAAACACGTGGGAGGAAGAGAGAAGAAGGGTGGGAGAAAGAGAGAGGGACAGTGGAAGTAAAAGATGGGTGCAGAAAAGGAAGACTGTAAGAGAGGAAAAGGGGGAACTTGTAGAAAATGATCAAACAGGATGAAATAAGGAATATTTCAAGTAATAAGGAAGATACAGATTGTGAAGGGGAAAAAGCTGGAAAAATAAAAGAAAAAAAATATTTAGTCCAGAATATTTATGTAGCCTACTAAATGTATTTTACACATTCATTTTTGCCTAATTTTCATTTATTTTTTTCCCTCTTTCATTTAACATCCCACTAGGCTACATGATGTTATTAAAATATTGTGTTTGCTCTGTTCTTACAACAACTATTTGATTATTTTTCATAATGCTATATATTTATGCAATGTATAGGCTAATTATGATATTTGACCAAAACAGTTGTTTGATATTTTTGTATGTTGCCTTTAGCCTATTTTTTTTTCTGTTTGTGAATTGTTTTGTTTCATAATTGCTTTATATTATATAGCTATATATTTTTTTCATAAAATTGGCTCATTGCATTGCAGTACAGTAGCCTAACAATGATTTTTTTTTTAAACGAGCAAGTTTAAACGTCTTTTAATAATCCCTTAAAGAATATGGGGCTTCTTTGACCTCTACAGCAGGGTTAGATAGCCTATACATGACAGTAGAAGCAGGTGCAGGCAGTTAGCCTACTTAAACTCAAAGGGCTTCCTCAGCTCTTATTCATCTACATTATCTTGACTCCTCGTCAATGACAAAGCCACTAAATCGCGCCCCTGCATTACCAAAACCTCCCTCCTGCGCAGTCTCGCATTAGTGGTGTCGTCTTGTGATGGAGAGGCCCCTGTCGCGCGGTGGGGTGGACGGGCCTCTGAAGAGCAGGGACGCACGATGAATGGTCCGGCCGGCATTGTAATGCAAAGACAAAACTCCTCCCTCGCGCAACGGAGAAGGAAGTAGGCCCAAAATATCGCTTCAGGTGAAGAATAAATAACCGTTTTCCCAGTTGAGCATCTATTCTGGGATTTTACACATTTACAGTCGAAGGGGGATTGGAAATGAGGTGAATTCAAGATGGTGGATGGATTATAGACTACTGCAGCAAACTGTCAGGTCCATGAAATCGCACGTGGGTTATGGGCTCCTAAGCTTCCTAAATATTCAAATCCCTTCATTTTCTATCCTCCCACTGGCTCTCATTTGTAGAAATTAGATGGGCCTATTTGTTTACGATACACAAATATTTAGGATAATTCATGGAAAGTCGTGCAACCAAACAATCTGGGGTAGTTCGCAGTGGGTCTCATTTGTAGAAATTAGATGGGCCTATTTACTGTAATATGTACAGTATAATACTGTTAAATGTGCCAACAGTATAATACTGTAAATAGCAAAGGATTATGGGAAAATATATGTTTAGTACTGTAATTGTTCTCTACTGTAAATCGATTTACAGTAGAGACAATGTCCGCGAAAAAACTGACCAATGACAACGGAGAATTCTTTTCAAGTTTTTTTTTCGGTTGGTTGGGACAACTGAGGAAAGACTCAACAAAAAGTTAGTATTGTTTCTGTAATTATTTTATGTAAAACCGAGATATTTTCAAATGCAGTCACTTATTAACAGCAACCTAACACGAACCAGTGCTGCAAATTTGGGTGAGTTGTTAATGTGAGGACAATATTCCTGTCGTCAAGAGACTTTTTTTCTGCCTGTTTGTCAAGGCGTGAGGTAATGTTACAATGGTTACTGCCGTCATCATTATGACAACTTCAACGGGGTGAATAAAGTTTACATTGACTGATATTTAGTGACACAGAAACAAAATAAACCCTTTTTTTTTAATGCTCCTCTGCCTCTTTAATGTAAATTAGCTAACGTTAAGCAGGAGGACTCTGTGGAAACTTTACGTTAACAGCAAACTATATTGAATTTTTTTTTTAAAAGTGAGGCAACACTAAAGACGGAGGTTGTATTATAACAGTATTTTGAAGTGAATATTTTGTTTTCATTTAAAGTTTTTTGCTGTTAGAACCGCGCGCGGAACATCGGAGGTGACTTGGAGTTATTTTCTGGCGGTTACCGTCATCTGAGGAAACTGGTAAGCTAACATCAATTCAATGAGGAAAAGCTGGTGATTATTCCAATCTTTTATTTCTAATAGTTAGTGAGACAGAAAAAAAGAGAGCTTTTTAATGTTCCTCTGCCTTTTTAATGTAAATTAGCTTAGCAGGAGGACTCTGTGGAAACTTTACGTTAACAGCAAACTATCTTGAAGTATCTTGAAGGGGGGATGCTTTTGAAAATTTTTATGAAATGTTTTTAATACGACGGAAATTGTATTTAGTGTGATCTCAGTTTAATAAAATAACATTGTAAGCCTACGTTAGGCCTATTAATTGTACTGATTTAATGTCCACGGTTATTCAAATAACAAATTACATAGAGAAAGCGAGCAAAGAACACAACGGAGCTTTTTGAAACTCCGAGTCAGTTAAACCATTGCGTCGCAAAATGATTCACTGTTTCGAAGCTCTCCAATCGGATCGCGTATTGCGAATCATTTTATTCAGGTCTGGACGTCAGAGCGTGTATCGCGAATCATTTGATTCAGGTCTGGACGTCAGAGCGTGTATCGCGAATCATTTTATTCAGGTCTGGACGTCAGAGCGTGTATCGCGAATCATTTGATTCAGATCGGTATTGATGTGTTTTGCATTATGTTTTTAATCCCAGGGATAAAAGTATTCAGCAGATGCAGGGATGCATAGACCAGAAGGGGGGAAATCCCCCCCATCCCCCCCGGCAAATCGCACCCTGCTAAAGACAGAGGTTGTATTATAACAGTATTTTGAAGGGCATATTTTGTGCTGGTCAAGGGGTTGTATCACAAGATATCACAAAGTGACATATAAGCATAAACTTGATTGGAGAGCACATTGAGAAGTATTTTAAAACAAGATGCAAGTATGTTCTCTATATATGTAATTAATTTCTCCCAACCTTTTGTTAATTGCTCTACTTTTAGGTCACTGCAACTCCAGCAGATGCAGAGAGAAGCCTCTCTTTGCCCAGTACCCCAAGACTGATTGCACTTGGTAAGTCTATTAAAATGCCTTTTTTAATTGATACTATGGCTGAGATTAAAGTTGGTCAACATCTACCAGCAGACGGACACACGAGAGCTGACTGAACGTCTGCTCTTGTGTCAACACAACATGCATGCGTCACGTTGCTCTCTTGAACATGCGTTGAAGATTAATATTTTGTAAATAAAGAGGTAAATTATTTTAGGCAGCAGCCAATCCAACCAGGCTGTACATCACAAGCTCTTATCCTAAAGCTTTTAGGCTGCATTTATTTGATCAGAAACACAGTCATATTTTTAAATATGATTGCAATTTAAAATAACTGTTTTGTATTTAAATATATTTTAAAATGTAATGTATTCCTTTTATCATTACTCCATTCTTCAGTATAATCTGTCTAATCTGTTTATAATCTGTCTACAATGTATAATTAATTATTTATTTATATAGTACATATTGCTTCTATTAACATCAAAGTGCATACAGGACCATGTTATGACTGTTGGGAAATCAGTGGTTTGATAAATGTGTTTTTTCTTGTGCTTGCAGGTTCATTCTGAGAATAAACCCTGATGGCACCAAATGCAAAAAAAATCTAAATCACAGATCAGCCGGGCATCTGGAAAAAGGATGCAGAGAAAAACTCGCCAGCCTGAAACCCCTTGTGGCATCTTTCATCAGAGAGCTTGTTGAATTCGATTGGCAAAATTATTGAAAGAAAACACGACTAAAACATGTTTTTACTGTTTGATTTTTGTAATGGCTTATTCTGCTTTTCAGCATGTTTAAATTTTTAGCCATGTTACAAGTACACAGGATAAATTCATTAACATTTTTAGAATGTACTTTTTAAAGTAAATGTTAAATAATGAAATAGTTAAACAATGAAACAGCACATTTTAATGACAAATGTTCATGAGAACTTATGAACTTGTTAAATTTTATGTTTGTATTGTTTGTTAAATGTTAAATGTTAATTTGTTGAACTTGTTAAATGTTAAACAATGAAACAGCATATTTTAATGACAAATGTTCATGAGAACTTATTTTTGGGGAGTAAAAAACTTATAGTTTACAGCTAGTGGTTTTTCATTCGTTAAACATCAGTTACACCTGTTGTTAATTTCATTAATTGGTTTGTCTTTTTATACTGTGTTTGGTTTTGTTGCTTTGTTTTCGGAGTATTTTGAGTTCTATGTTAAATAAAACTTTGACTGCTGTGATTAGATCCGTTTCATCAACTTTATTGCAACCTTACCTGTGACATGTAGATTCAAATTTAATTAATTTTGTAATAATAAAGTAAATGAAGCTAAACTCAAATCTACAAAAAAGTCTAATTAAATAAAAATACAGTACTTGTACTGTAAATGTAAAAACCGTATTCATACTGTAAATAATAATACAATATACAGTATTATTACTGTATATTAAAATACAGTACTTGTACTGTAATTGAAAAATACAGTACTCATACTGTAAATATTAATACAGTATGCATTATTATTACTGTAAATGAAATTACAGTAATGATACTGTAAACAATTTTACAGTAACTTGTTGTAATACTGTTGATGGTATTTTAGTGTTAAATTTACAGCAACCTTTTTACAGCGCATATTTGGACTGCAACTAAGGTAGCCTACATAGACTATTAAAATTTTTCGAATTAATGTTTGAACCCTTAATGAATATGCAGGGTATGTATAGTTTATACTTTTAAAAAGCGATTTCAAACGTTTAACTGCGAACGTAGTTAAGATTACAAGGTGCAGAGTCGCAAAACGCTCACAAATCTCTTTCAACAACAGCGTCACTAGCGTATTTTGCTACAAAAAGTATCGAAGATAAAATCGATAAAAAGCGGTCCATTTTAATTAGGCCTACTTATCACTATATTAGGCTATAGATTAACTCATCCTTTTTTTTTCTTTTTTTTTTTTTTAAGACAATTGGCGGTTAGCTTATCTCTAGGCGCGCCACAAAACTGTTGCCAGAGATTTCCCCCGAAAATTAGTGTCACAATTAAAATCATTGAATAATTCGCGCATGGACTCTACTTATTTCGCATTTCTTTGAAAAATGATTTTAATATTTAGCTGACGTGTTTCAGATTTATTTTTAGCAATTAGGCCTACATTTTAGACTAAATGCATCCTTCTACATCCACATAAAGCTCAGAATCTGCATGAAGTGCAGGTTTGAGATTGAATAGAATTGTCGCTTCTTCTCTAAAGTCTGGAAATAAATGAGCCAAAAGTATATGTGAAGCAAGTGATAAACCATTGAACTGACCGTGGCAGACATTGTTTAGTGTGCTCGGGGACATTTCTAACAGCAGCTGTGGTTATGAACAATTTTGGGAAGCTACTACAGCAACTCAACTGAACGTAAAGGGCGCTAATGGCTCTCAGTCCTCCGAATGTCAGCCCCACTGGTTTTCAAGGGCACCGTACTGATGGGGATTTGGTTAACGGGAGGGGAGGGGGCCTTCGGTGCGGCTCATGACGTCACCGTGTCCCGACGTAATCCTCTCGCGCTAGAGTCCTATCAGCAGAGGAGGGCGAGCGCGCGGGGACGCGAGGAAGCACTAATCTCTCCAGAATGGATCAGCGTAACCGAGACGCAAACGAGGCCATTTAACACTACAGCAGAAGATGATTACGATTAAAAACGGGATACAATCGGTGTGTTTCGGCGGTAAACGACAGGCGTGATCTCATTGCTCGCTGCGGGATGCAGGAGGGATACGACGGCAGCTCAAAAGATGCTCGACGGAGAAAATAAAGCATCGTGTTTACGGGGGACTTTAGTGGTGTTTCAGTCAATTTGCTTTGGCGGTGATATTATTTTGAATAAGGTTGGTCGACAGCTTTTTGTAAAATAGTTGATCGTGTATTCTGAGAAAGTGTTTTGTTTACACTTGATGTAGTCTGAGGGATGCACTACTGCAGAGGTCAGCAAAATGAGTGAGAATCATAACAATGCGCGCCCTTCGGAGGGATACCTTCTTCATTGCTTCCGTTCTATCGCCCGCAATGCAATTCCTTGATCTATACGATACCGATTTATTCATGATATGCTATATTTGGCCATTGACATTCTTTTTGAATTCCTAATCGTACTGCCACTGAGGCACACAAATCCCAGAGACCCAAAAGAAGGAGGACAATAGCTGTGGCTGCTTGCATTGAGGCTGCAGAATCATATAAAGAGCAGCTCTTAAAGGGAGTGAATATAGGCCACTGGTTGGCCTGCTCTGCGCAATATATGCGTTGGTATTTGACTGTCTTTAACGCGAAACTGAAATAGGAAACAATGTACAAACACTATTGTGATTGTAATTTTGACGTTTTGTCGTCGGCGTGTTGTCAAAACGCATTACGACATCCCTCTTTGCGGTACTCTTTGAAGAGCAGCCTGCTCTGGCGTGCGCGCGTCATGGAGGGTGGTGACACGGGCCCGCCACTCTGCGTGTTCACGGCGGACCTTGATTTAATATCCATACAATTAAGGCACGCGGTGAATGCCAAGAGAGGGGCCTTACAACGGCGAACCTGTATCGTTAAGGAAAATGAGCAGCAGAGATGCGCAGATCCGGAGTGAAGGCTAGTAAAGCCAAAGAGCTGAACAGGAACTGAGGCCGCTTGGTTTGCAGGCGCATGATAGGAATATTAATTTCGGGAGCTGACAGGAATGTGAAATTCCTCTTCTAATTAGTCTATTTCTACTGTTATATGAGGTCATTTTCATATAGCCTATTAATAATAATAAAATAGATTTAAGACTATTTAGTAGATGCTTAAATTCCATAATTTTATCAAGCCATGGAGTGTAAACAACAAAGAATATTATAGGGATTTGGTAAAATAGTCACTACACTGCTTGAAGAAACCTTGAGCAAATATTTAAAATGTTAGACATGAATGTTTTTTGTGTCCAAATGAAATCTGGTTTCCATTGCAAAACTGAAGACGCAGAAAAACCGAAGACAGAAGGTGAACAGTATATCCTGAAAAGAATGGCTGATCAAACATTACCTACATTATCATGTTCTGTGATCACCATTTGGTCTTGTATTGGTAATCGTTTAAAAACAATTGGCAATTGTCTTTGATTTCTAATGTGTATTGAGTGTATACTTGTATAAATACTGCATTCAACTGAAATATATGGATTTGTTTAGAAAAAAATAAAATACGTCAGGAGGACATTATTGTATACAATACATAAGACTTACTGTTTTCAAATATCAAAACTGTCCAATCTTTTAATCCGCACAGAGCATCCTCTGCCAAGACCTGTCACTTCTTTCCACACTTTCTTTGTTTACCTGTCAATAAACCCTCATTTCATGCAAATCTGTTGCCTGCCTAGAAATCTTGCTTCATGTTTTTATTTTTGGCCAGAACTCTGCTTCTGTTATCTAGATGAGTAGAACAAGATGGCAGCCAATCAGTACAGATGGCCGTGTACGCAGTTATCTAGATTCAACTCTCATACAAGAGCGATAGCATTATATTATGAGTTGTTTCAGTAATAGATTCAACACCTATTTCAATATTTTTACATGACCTCTAGGAAATCATACTGCTATTTATGTGTGAGACACAGGCCAAAGACCTCTGCGTTTGACCACAGTGTGCTGATGTAGCTCTCATTGGCTGTTTATTTTAATTACTGATGTTCCATCTCAGCGGTCTAAGCAAGTGGCAGGTGTGCACATAGTAAATAAAGCGGGCTACCATCTTTACACTATTGAACCTTTACTGTGTATAAGGCTTATAGCACAACGCTTGTATAAACATTCTTCAACTCAACCATGAATGGTTAAGGTGGAGTGAATAAAATATTCTTTGCACTATCTGCAAATCTAAAAATGACCAATAACACAACTTTAGACACATGAATACAGATCAACTATTTAACCCTATCAAAAGGAACATTTATGAAGCATTGATGAGTATACCGAGATGAGGGAATTACAGTATTTCCACATTTGTTACAATTAGTTCTATTTCTAAGTTTATTTTAAAGCTAAATAACAAATATATGTCCATCGTGTCTTAAAACTAAGCATGTCTATCCTACGTGTTCATCAAAGGTGATTTCTTAAAATTAAAACTGCTCAGGTGGGTGTGAATAGGTTAAAAGGTGATACAGAACTGTGTTTTGGGCATCAAGGTGCAAAAAACAATTAGTAGAGTAACAACACAGTTTTCCCAACAAAGCAAGGCAGTAAAAAGAACACCTTCAAACACCAATTACACCATATAGTATTATTTTAATAATGAGCATGATCAAATCTAAGAACGTGATAGATAGTGACCTTCCAATACAATGCATATTCATTTCAGGGGTGACTTAAATGTTTGTCTTGTAACTCTTTTTTAATATTTTTAGTATTTCATATATTTTCATGAATCTTTTGTTATATGACTATAGAAATCTGAAACCCTCACACGATTCAATTCCGCTCTCCCACACACAAACACACAAAACAGCAAGCAGGTCCTAAAAAAATCACGCACAGAAACCATATACTCTTTTTTTGTTTGTTTGTTTGTTTTTCTTACCTTTAACAGTAAACCAGTAACATTAATTTTCAGGTTACACATTTGAGGCGTTCTTCGTTACTGTTATAATTAGGCCTATATGATCCTACGTTAAAGCTTAGCAATATACTGAGGACATGGGGAGGGAAAAAAGCGATAAAATTAAATCTGTTAAGAAAGGACAAAGAACAAAACAACAAAAAAAGAAGTGATGCATCTAAAGTGATTTCAAATTATAAGAAGTGAATTGCTACATCTCTCAGATTGGCTTAAAGAAACAGCGACCTCTGCTGGGCGGGGTTTGAACAGTAAGTAGTTACATCTCCGCTCTTAAACATTAAGCATGTATGGGAACAGAGTCTGAGCACTGGGCTCTGAACCGCAACGAAAACATTAGTTTTACTTTTTTTTTTTTTAGTCCAGCCAGTGACAATGTTGACTTCCCTTGGTTAAGGATGCATGGGATGTCGTCTCCCTGATTACGCTGTTTCATTTGAGGTATTGAACAGCCATTATTAAACGGTTTCCGTAGCTTTAAAATGTTAAGGCTCCAAGCAGGAAAAACAGAAAAGAAAAAACAAAACCTGTGACATAAGTGGCTCGTCACTGAACAAAAAAAGAAAAAAAAAAAAAAAAAAAAAAAAAAAAAAAAAAAAGTCAAGTGTTATATAATTCAAAAATATAGTTTTTTATAACATCATCTCATGTCAAGACACATGTCATTGTCCCTTCTATGCAGTTGCACGAATCTCCACAAATCTTGATCTACAGAAAGTAAAACTGGCCATTACAGTTACTGATGCTGGAGATGCCCCTCCCCTCCAACCAGAGCTAGTCTGAACACCCCCCCCCCCAACCTCTGCCATATCACATGACTGACACACACTCCACCACTTTCCCTGATACACACACATACGTACATACATACATAGATCACAGAAGTCACTATCCATTCATTTAACCAACTCTGAATGGCATGGTGAGGAGCAGTGGGGCTGAAGAAACAAAAATATAGGATGAAATAAAAGACTTGTGCAGATATCGGTTGGTCAAAGGGGGGAGGGAGGTGTATGAAAACAATACCAAACAAAAAATAACAAAAGAAATCAAAATGATGACGCGACGTTGAGAGGTGCTAATCGACTTCAGCCCCCACAGGTGAAGCCGGAGGCGCAGAGGCTCGAGTCTGACGCTGGCTGAAGTCACCAGAATTAAATAGAAAAAACATAATGATTGTTTATTTTTTTAAATTTCATCTTGTGTCCTCTTTAAATTTTATTTTCAAATGGTCAGTCCTAAAACAACTGCTCATCATATGTAGGGGGCAGCCTTCTATTGTTTATTTCGGTTCTGGCGTTCCTGCGAGAGAGAAACAAGGAGAGAGAAATGGAGGGAAGGTTACTCTGATGTACATAAAATTCCAAAACTGATTTCATAAAAAAAAAAAAAAAAAAACTACTACTGCATTTCAACAATAAAAAGGCATCATTTTGTACTACTTTTAAAATCTCACACAAAAGCCAGGGTTACTGCCACTTTTTACCCTTGAATTTCCTTGACTTAAACAGTTATTTGTCATTTGGATCTTTAAAAACATTTACACTCAGTCATGTCAGCTTCTAAAGTAAGTTTCATGCCAAGTACAGGGTAGTACATGAGCTTTCAAAGTTTAAAGTGGAGTGTTTAACAAGAAAATATAATTTCATTCTATCTACTTCAAAATTTCATGTATTTTTCGTAATTATTTGTTAAATTTACTAGCGAATTTCTGAGTGAAAACTGTCACTATCATTTTTTTCATTATATCATTACAAAATGCATAAAATCCTATAATAAACATTGATCATTTACATACAGAAAGAGAAAATCTATATAAGATTTTAGGTGCATTGTTTAACAAAATTCTGAAAGATTTCCTTTAGACATTTTACTAAACACAGTCCTCAGGGAATTTTCTAAGTAAAACTGTTACTGTATGTGATTGAACACTATAGTTTAACAGAATATATTTTAAAGTTAAAAGAGTGTTACAGGAACAGCTACCTTCAATAAAAAGTGTAATTCATAACAAATTAAATATTTTAGAGTTGAGCATAAAATCTGGAAATATCAATTTTTAAATCTTCTATAACCATGTTAGCCCTGGAAAACAATACTAATAAAAAAAAAGCTTACTTGATCCAGTCGGGATCGGTTCTGGAGAGGAGCAGGCTCTAGGTTCTGTCAGTGGAGATGAAAGAAAGAGATTAAAATCAAAAACATCAGTACGGTCTTAAATTTTTGTTGCATAAAAATGCCAATAACTAAATTCAATATAAAACTGCCAAATTTATCCATAACCATAAAACCACATATAAACTGAGCAAAGTAGAGCCAGTTTAAGACATATATTTTTGCGTATTGTCACCAGAAATCAGATACAATACAATTTTATTAGCCACTTGATACTTGGAGCATCACAGTACTAAAAACCACCAATGGATGAAATATTAAAGACAGAATAATGAAATAACTGAAGCATCCACAGCAAAAGCAAAGAGCATCAACCACTCCTAAACAACCAGGTAGACATCCACTGATCTATGACACTTAAAAACAGCTGTAAACTTTACATGGGCAGTTTCAGTGACATCAACAGTAGCCTGAACCCTTCACATGCCGTTCAAAGTTCTTTGGTTAATCGCTGATTATGGTCATTCACCTCTAAACAGAAATAATTTACTTCAGTATATGTATCTTTAAACCTCAAGATAGCTAATATTTTCATACAAAAACAATATCTCAATCACTAGCTAAATAATGCAGCTATTGTTTAGCAAAAAAAAAAGATTAGAAAAAGCAAGCTACCTTTCTTACCACCTCTTCCTCCTCCTGCCGTTTCTCGTAGTGTGAGAAGTCATCGAAGATGGAGGTGGTGTGTTTGTAGGTGGCGATGATCTTCAGCACCTGCTTGGCCTTCTCCAGCGGCACCTCCTGCGTGTCACGGGAGTTGGTCACGGGCTTGTTGTCATTGTTCTCCAGGCGGATGTGCCTGAGCTGGCTGTTGGGCACGTCTTTAACAAACAGCCAGTCCACATCGAATTTGCCCTTCCACTTGTCCTGCGCCCAAACGCCGGCGCTGGTGCCGTAGTCTACGGGCGAGCGCATCTCTGCCACGCCACAGAAGTGTCCGCTGCCGTTGACGCTGAACAACAGATAGACAGGACCCTTGCCGTTGATGCCGCGAAAGGCCGAATCCAGCCGCTTGTTACCGTGTTCCGTGCTGCACCAGATGGAGTACTTGATGGAGCGGTGGATGTCGTCCTCCGAGTAGCTTTTAATGATGAAAACCCGGCCATTTTTCAGGTTCCAATCAAAGTCCTTGGGATTGTAGCTGTGCGCTGCACGCAGCTTTTCAAGGACCGGGTGGGATTCCACAGCACCGGATCCCGGAGGTCCACCGCCACCACCGTTGCCGACCCCTCCGCCGCTCGATGAGCCACTGCTGTCCATGCTGCCACCCCCACCGTAAAGGGTTGCGGTTACGTGTGGGGCAACCCACCGGGTTTGAGGGGGAGGAGCAGGGTTGTGGTTCTGGTAAGGCAGTGGAGGGGGCGGACCCTGCATCGCCATCTGATGGGCTAGTGATTGGGCAGATGGCATAGGGGGCTGAGGTGGGGGCGGGAGCCCGTGAGGGTGAGGCGGTAGGTGACCCTGGGAGTGGAGCGGAGGCTGCTGCTGGTGGTGGGGCAGTGGCGAGGCCACTTTAGTCACAGGCCCCTTATTATCCCAGGTGCCAATGTCCATGTTGTGTTTGATGGGTGGCGGGGGCAGGGTGCCTCCAGCCATGGGCATCCCCGGCTTGCTCTTCAACTTCAGCTGCTGAGGCTTGGCCGGTTTGCTGGCGATAGCCGCCCAGGATGTGGGTTTGGGAGGCGGTAGCCCTAGTGGAGTCCCGCCGTTACCCGTGGCCACAGCAGCCGCCACCGGCCCTCCACCGATCACCGAGCCCACCGTCTTCACTCCGGAACCACCTCCGGTCACATCACCGCCGATCTTCAACCCCACCATGCCCTGCTCTAAGCTGTTCATACCAGGCGCCTTATTCAGGGTGTCGCTTGGGAAGCCCGTTTGCCCGTCGGGTACCAGGGTGCCACCTAAAGAACTGGGCGGGTAACTGTAACTGCCCCCGTATGCAGAACTCTGAGTCTGCTGGCCCTGGGAGCCGCTCGTACCCCAGGCGGAAAACGCTGGGTTTTCAGGGAAAAAGTTAAAGCGGTGTGGATAGATGCTGCTACCCAGACCCCCTGGCTGTCCAAACACAGTGTCATGCATGAAGTGATGGTCTCCATTGCTGAGTGGGGCGTATGGAGTGAGGTACGGGATCGGCGGGTCTCCGCCGGTGGACCAGGGGGCCTCGCTGAGGGGGTACGGGAACCCAATCGAGGGGGCATAGTAGCTAGACAGGTATGGGTCGGTCATTGATTGGTAACTGTTATTCTGAGGGATAATCAGAAATAGAGTTGTTAGAATTAATGACAAAATGCAAACCAAATATTCTAATTTCAAAAAGCATTAAAACAGATCAGACCTGATTCTTAGCAGACACTCCATAGTCAAAAGGAAATTATTTTAAACTTCAGGACAATTTATAGACAATGATGTAGTATATTGCACAACCAGTTCCTTTTAGTAATGTACTGTGGTTGTGGTAATATATACTGGTAATAAAAAAAAAAAAAGATAAAAAAAACTACAGTCAAAATTTCCAGAGTAAAACCTAATTGGTTATTAATATTTTCCCTTGCAGCAATTACAGCAGCAGAAAAGTTTTTTAAAACATTTTTCCCAGAGTAAAACCTAGTTAGTTATTATTACTCTTCTTTCGCTAATTAATTATTTTGGTTCAAAATACTGTGTTTTTACATGCACAAGCCAACAAGGATAATGCACTTTAAAAAAAAAACATATTCAGTATTTTGTTTTCTTAAAAAACATGCTTATGCTGAGAAGCAAAACTGTAAAAACATTAGATGCGTTTTCAGAGAATATATGTTGATTTTATTTATGTATGATATGAATATATGTTTAGTTTTTTCTCTATTTCACACCAAGACAAAAACACATTTCTCACCGGATTAGACTGGCCAGTGAGGTATGGTTCAAAGTCATTGTCGTGGACTGTTTCCTTTTGATGAAGAGAGCCATTTTGCACTGAAATAAAAATCGATGTTAAACATCAGGGTTACTTCTCACATCACTACATCTGATAACAAACTCAAAGCACTTGCTAAATCCAACAGTCTTCTCTGTCCCTTGGAAGATATCACTTGACCAACGCTACGCTATTCACATTTTAGATCTTTAACAAATGACAAACGAGTACAGTAATGTGAACTCCACCTCACTGATCTCAGTGAGTCATTCACCACATGTTCTGTCTGACTACCATGATACTACAGACAGTCATAGATGAAGATGACCATCTAAAAATTACTCAAGCCAAAGGACAAAAATTAACTACAGTAGTTAATGCTACAGAATAATGAAGCATAATCTATTTAATACGCTCGAAAGTCAAGATCCCATTGCCAATTGATGTGTCAGAGTGGTGTTAATCCAACAGGAGCAGTTCTGGCCTCCAAGAGGAGGTATAGCCTATGGCTCCATCAGGTGATTGATTGAGCTCTCAAACAACATTATTTGAATGATACAACACAGAACCAGGCCTTGACTGAGAATGAATGCCCGAATTTGACTTAACAGCAACAGCTGAGAGCATTAATAATGGTAAAACTGGACTTAATGTAAATGAATGAGCCTATCCTGGACGTTTCATTTCTAAATATGTATGGACATACATAATATTCAGCAAACTCACCTTTAGCGTCTTGCCCTTTGGATGTCTTCCCATTCAGTAGGTGATTAGAGATGGATAAAAACAACAAGATAAAACATTAACACCTTTGAATTATAAGTCTTCGTGTTTAACATGTAACGTTAAATACTACACAACGTTCCATGCTTTTAATCCACATCGACTCCATCAGAGCATCAGCAATAAATCAATCACTATCAGGAGTCGCTCGCCATTCGTTATTATTAAAGAGAAACGGGGGCTTATGTTGATATTTATTTAGTCAATCAAGGAATTACACGTCCACCCGGAGAGCTAAAAGATTTCGTCGACCACACAGATAAGCCCAAGTCCAGAGAAAACTGGTTATAACTCTCGGAAGCCGATGAAAGAGATTGTGTACTAAATTAAGTTTTATCCTGATGCTCCACTGGAGTAAAACGCATTTTGCGATGTGTCGAACGGAAATGTCTGTTTGGACCGAAGAAACGCGAGGTAGTGTTCAATGAAACGAGTGGGGAAAATGCTAACTCGTTAGCCATCGCGCTTGTATGAAGCAAGCAGAGGCAGAAGCCCGTAATGTCTCCGCAGAAGCGGCGGAGGCTGCACGCGCATTCCCTGCTCCTCCTAAAGGCCTTAGCGACGCCGTGCCACTCCAACCTAACGTACCTGTGGGTCAATACTGGTGGTAGACATAATTCATCAAGAGGGCTTCTTTAGATTCAGCAAGAGTCTTGCAAAGAAAAAAAGAAGCAGCAGCAGCGAGGGTGCTCGGCGTAACCCGAAGCCCGTGGGTTCCTCTCGGCTCCGTGCAGGCTGAACTGCGCTTTTTTCAGCAACTTCCACGACTTGATTCCGGCGATCCGGTCCTCGCGAGCACACTAAAAGTCCAGCCTGAGGATGTTTCCGAGAGGATCAGAGGCTCTGCGGTTTTGGGGTTTAATCCAAGGCTGTCACAAGCCGAGTGTAAATTTATTTAAAAGTGTATATATATATATTTATATATATATATATATTTTTTTCCTCCTTCCAGCCCGCAGTTATTGTGCACCTCTGTTCACTTCCGCCCAATGGCCGCTCCATCCGGGATCTGCGCGGAGGGACTGACGCCACATGGACCGGGTGGCCATGCGGAGGTGATCAACCTGAGAAAATTGGAAAAAAAGTTCTTACTGCATAATTATCTTCTTTCTCTTAGTAAATAAACTATTTCATATGTGTTCTTCCTTCTAATAATTGCCTAAGGAAATTTAAAGTGTAGCTAGTAACCTATATTTAGTTACTAAACGAGGGCTGTACATTTTTTACCTATAATTACATATTTATCTTAATAGTATAAATATGTCTGTAATAAATTATTTAAGATAATAATAAAAATTAAAATATAGATTATAGGGCTGCACAATTAATCGAATTTGTAATCGTAATTACAATTATGGATGCCACAATTAGCCTACGTAATCGTTCAAAGCGGCAATTAATCATTCAAAGTCCACTTATGTTATTCTGCGTGATTAAAATGCGTTTTATTTCTTTCTATGTTATCTTAAGGGTTTTTCCCCATTATTTTAATTTTAGTTTTAGTACATAACATAATAATACCATTCATATTTTTCATATTACTTTTTTTATAATTTAAAGAAGAAACCAATCCGATGTGCTATAGTTGACTTTTGAGGCTTAATAGAAAAGCACTAAAAGTTTCGGCTTGTTTATTTTCATATAAAAATACGGCATGCGGTTGCATCAAACAATGGTATAAACATCATATAAATTGTGGTAATCTTAATTAATAATCGCAATTTCAAGGGGATAATCGACAATTATGATTTTTCAGAGGACATATCACATTAGTTAGTCTATATTGAATGGGGTTGTGTTTAATTTAGACAAAAAGAAGTGATTATCACATACCATACCATATAGGCTATTAAAAGCATACTTTTTTATAGAATTCTATAATGACGTTTCAGGTCATGCTGGTCCTTTCCTCTGGTTTCTTTACATATATATATTTATGTGTGTGTGTGTGTGTGTGTGTGTGTGTGTGTAAAATTTTCTAAAAACTTACAGTCAAATACATAAATTTCACACCAGATGTTATTGACAAGATTGATTACTTGTCATTTTCTTCAAGCTTTACTAAATTTGACTGGGATGATGAAAAATGTACTTCTTTTTTTTTTTTGAAAGCTTGTAATTTAGTTGTATTATAGGCCTAAGCTGTGCTATCACTTTCATCATTTACATTTTCACTGTTAAAAGAATGTCATTAACAAGCTCTGAGCACTCTTGTGTCAGCTAAACCTCATGCTGATAAAGGGCATTCAGGGTAGCTAATTGATATTTAGATCTAGCTATTGATCTTAGTCAGAGATGGGTGGGATGGGGGTCTTCCTGTTTAATAAGTTTGCAGTAGGAAACTATAGGAGACTGGAACCCTGCAGGGAGCAGCAGCTCTGTTTCAACATAACACCCATTTCACAGATAATGAAAAAGCTTTACTGATGAGATGCTTTTGCTGAATTTCCTAAAGTTTAAATATGTTTTCAGTTTGAAAGTGATGCAAAATGAGAGATTTTGCATCACATGTTGGATTTGGATTCTGATGTATTAGGTTGTCCTAGGATGATAAAATATTGAATCACATTGCAAATAGTGATGTCATACATAATAATCCGGTTTATTTATCAAGATTGTTGGTCTCCTAATGCTTTTGTAGTATGGCTGCAAACCGTTGCCCCCAACTCTTATTCAACTTGCGTTCTCTCATTTTATCCACTAGGTGTCAGTGTAACGGGAGTCAATTAGGGAACTTCCTCGACTACATATTAAAACTCGTGTACAGAAAAACCTTAACGAAATAAAGAGCCCCTTTTCTATAAACTATGGTGTTTTCCAAACAAATATTTATTAAGGTATGCACTACACGTATAATTTAACAAAATAAAAAATGATATGACTCACTACAGTCAGCATTCAAAAATACAGTGTTCAGTAAATGCTGTATTATTTACATTTATAAAATGAGGTTTGATGTTCCGAAAGAGTTAACTTACAATGTTTCTGTTTTGCTTGTAAGACACAGACCAGCACATGCAGGTATTGTAATCGCTCTCTCCTATACTCGCTCTCCTCTCAGAAATATGGCTTGTGTTACTGATAATAAAAGATGCTGATCATGAAACTTTTAACAGCATTTAGCTGTGTAATGACACAAGTGCATGTAAAGCAATTAATTCTTCTTCATTTAATCTCCACAATTAATAAATTGTGATCTTTACAATATGTTTAAAATGTACAAAATATAGGCTACCATTTGAACTGTAAAATTAGAAGCCACTTACTTAAATGGTATGCAAAACTGTTTCACAGAAAAATCATATCCAGAAAGGAAAATAAATATGTATTCATAAAAGCATGTGAGGTTGATTGCTGTATCCTTTGGCTTTGGATGAATAGTTACAAGGATGCCTCGTGACTTTTTTTCGTTCACTTGTTGAGTTCAAAGTGTCATTAGGAAAAATAATAATAAAACAAACATACACATATAGTTTTGAATTTTCATGCTCATATTCACATCACTCTTACTGTCTTAATTTGCATGTATTGTTTATACACAGTGTTGGGGAAAGTTACTTTTAAAAAGTAATGCATTACAATATTGCGTTACTCTCTAAAAAAGTAACTAATAACGTTACTTAGTTACTTTTTATGGAAAGTAATGCGTTACATTACTCTTGCGTTACTTTTTATATCTGGGCAGGGCTTGCTTGTTTGTTTTTAATATAAAAAGTTATATTTTTGGCAAACGTAAAAGCCCTTTCACACAAAAAGTGAAATGAATAAGCCTCAAGCTGAAGGAAAAGTAAATTCACCATCAGTACAGTAGAACGCAGAAAAAGTTTAACACACTTTAACTATAAAAAAAGAAGCACAAATGTTTATCTAGAGTCATTTTTTGCTTATTAGTATGGTTGAATTGGATCATCGAAGTTCAGCAGCAAAGACACTGGTTAATAAAATGGGATTAAATACATAAAGGATATTTGTTATTTAACATTTAATTATTGCAGGTTTGGATATTTGTTTTTTTTGATTTTATTATTTCAGGTTTACTCATTTTGAGGAATACTGAATCAGTTTTTTTATGAGTGAGATAAATTAATGCATGTTCACATTTATTCTACAACTTCAGTAACATCTTACTCCCGATTTCTCTCAACATGGGGATATGAGAGCTGTCAATCAATAAATGGGGGAAAAAAGTAACTGGAGTTACTTATTTGAAAAAGTAAATTAAAAATTAATGCATTACTTTACTAGTTACTTGACTCACGTCTCACGTTACTTGTAATGCGTTACCCCCAACACTGTTTATACATGTATACATCATTTGGAATCCATCCAATCTGGTTCATTCTGAGAATGGTTAATGTCCTTTTCTTTCATCTCTTTCCCTTTTTTCTCTTAAAATGTCGATGAGATCTGGACACTGTCACTTATACAAATCTGAAAAGTAACACAATGCAAATACAAAATTAGATTCACATGAAGTAATATCAGTTGTTTAGGAAGATTAATGAGAACCAGCAAAACATACACAAAATTACTAAAGGCACTTTTAAAAGGTGTAAGATAAAAATTATTTTACAAACATGTGTCTTCCTCTTCACTGAAGATGTTGACAACATAGCAGGCGAATACAAATCCCAGGGCCTACATGCAAACAAACAAAGCATTAGATTCAGTAAAGTCACATACAAGTCACTTTTTTTAATGAATTTCTATATTGGTGTATATGGTAGAATTACAGAAAATATTAAGCTGAAGAGTTCATATTAAAACTGAAGTTTGTAGGCATAACTTTCCAACTCAATATTCATTTGTAGGTAACAAAAAGTTGGTATGCCTGGCACAGCAGCATTGTTATAAGAAATGTTCATGAAACCTGTTTGAAAACAGTCATTATTTCGGCACACTTCAGCTTTAACAGATAATGACTTCTTCAGTTTTAGGGTCTTACAGAAATGAAGAGTTGCAGGGCGCTGTGCATAACTTCGATGTACTGAAATTCTAACACACAGCCCAGCTCAGACACCAGAGCAGGACTTTCCAGATGCTGCCATCTAGTGGTTGGGAGGTTTCTGTTCTCACAGCCTGGACCATTGTCCTTCCACCATGAACGGTAAGATGAAAGTCCCAATGACAGATAATTGCTGTCCTGCAAGAGCACAGCATTCTGAATTTGTAAGCATTCATGGCTTTGTAAACATTATTGACTTTAATGCTGTAGTACTGAGGAAACATGCAAGTTTAAAATGTTGTTTAATCCTGTTCATCTGTGGTTTGTAAGCTTATACCACAGCGATGATATCATTTCATACCAATAACATGAATGTATGTGAACTTGGTCCAGCACTAGACTGACATATGAGTAATGGGACTCTTTACCTTTGAAAGCCCTCCAAGGTCTAGATAAAGGCAACAGATAAAGACATTCCAAGTCACCCAAAACACGGTCCAGACTATATACTAAAAGAAAATGAAAGAACATAATAGACATCAGAGTTTTTAAAGATTCAGTCGGAACCACATCTAGTTAACTTCATTAAACAAAAATCCATATCTGTTAACAACCAAATTACTGTATTAGATTATATGCTACCATTAAAAAGTTTGGGGTGGGTGATGTATATCGAAAAGAAATGAACACTAATATTGTGAAATTTTATAACAATTTAAAATACCTGAATTTTGCTTTCTATGTATTTTAAAATGTAATTTATTTCTGTGATGGCAAAGCTGAATTTTCTTCAGTGTCACATGATCCTTCAGAAATCATACTGATTTTATGATCAGGAAACATTTATTATTATCATTTTTGAAAACAGTTGTGCTGATTTATATTTTTCTGGAATCTGTGATATATTTTTCTCAGAATTCTTTTGAACAAAAAGTTCCAAAGACTAGCATTTGTAGCAATCCATTCTAACATTATAAACATCTTCACTGTCCATTTGATCAGTTTAATGCATTCTTCCTAAATTAAAGCATTAAAAATATATATAAATAATTTTACTAATCTCTTTTGAATGGTATTTATTTATTAGTTTTTGATAAAAAAATAATAATATTTATCATATAATAATATTAATCAGTGGAAATTTATTATCGAACTGAATACATTTATTTCAATTTAAAATATTTTAATAAATTTGTTAATTTAGGAATTTTCGTTTTATAATTAGTATCAGTATTTTATAAATAATAAGTATAAATAATGTATTTTTATGAATAAGTTATGTTACATTGTTGTTTTAATGAAACAAGTTTTATTAAATGCAATATTATTTAACATACCTATGAAATTTCAAAAGTACACACCAAAACCGTAAATACAGTACACACCAAAACTATATAGCGGGGCTTATAGTGGACTGTCCCAAACAAGCCCAATATCACCACAATGACATGCAGGAAGTTGACAAGGATGGGTGCCCACTGGTAACCTAGAAAGTCGAACACCTGTCTCTCCACAGCAGTGATCTAAAAAAAAGACAGAGAGTATGATATGATCAAGATCTCTATACATTGATAAAACAGTAAAACCACCAGCTACTTTGCATCTACACAACCAAAAAATACCTCATGCTGCCCCAAACACAATAATGATGGAGACCCCATCTCTCTTTCCCAGAGACACACAATCAAAACCCCACTTCTGTTTTTCCACATGCTGGCTTTTTACTCAGGGTTGCCAGGGTAACAGAGCCAATGGGGTACAAAGCATGTGACAGAGATACAGAGAGTGAGAGGTGGAGAAAGAGAAAAGGAGGGCAGGAGGGAGGGAGATGGGGTGAACGAGAGGAGATGAGGGCTCTCCTTGGAGGTCAGAGGCTCAGTGAGAGGAGATGTATGATTCAGAGAGAAGGTGCTGGGTGTGGGGGATGCTGCTCTTCTCATAAAGCTTCACTGCAGCAGTCATAAACCCTCTCTCTGCCACTAAGCACCCATCCCCCATACAATCTCTCTCATCTGTATGCCATAATGCTGCTGTGTACCAGCTGTCCCCAGAGGTTCCACCTCAAATCAACCATTCGTAGCATGTCTTCACCACAGTCCCCCTCCGCTGTGTTCCAGCATGAGGTGCGTTGACTTTAACCAGCCAAACATAAAACAGTGAGATGTTTCACAGATACAGATGAGCTATCCGCTTTTGGTAACAGACGTCTGCATTACAAACTCAGATTATACAATATATATCCATCCTGGTAAATCTAATTCACAAACATGAACAGTCTTCAACTCATTTGAAATATTTAAAGGATATATGAAATCACCGTTATACACAGCAACAGTGGCTGAACCTGTTGATAGTCGACAAGACAGATGAATGTTAAGCCAAGACTTATAGGTGCCAAATGTTACACAGTATTGGACATGGTATGGCAGACATGCAGCAGACCTCTCTTTTTCTGTTCACTGGCAGTAAAAGGTGTGAAATGGTAAATTGAATTCGTTAAACCGGTTAAACCATACAGCTATATTTTCTTTCTGAGCCATCCTAAGATCAACTGTACACAACTGTAAAGACTAATAACTGCATGCTTCTGTTCTGCGCTGTCTTACTGAATCTTCATCATTTATTCAGTAGGTGACAGTATTTAAAAAAAAGGTAAAGACTGAGTTAATCCACTGAAATTATAGTCCAAATGTGATGTCATATCAGATTGCTAATATGTAAGCATCTCCACTCTCTATTTCTTTCATGCACATTTACACAGTCAATAGAAAGAAAGGAAAGACAGAAAAGCTAAGGTTAGATCAAAGTTAAAAGCCATATAAAGGTTAAGCAGAATAACAGCAGGGATGTAGGTCACTGTCTCTGTTGGTGTTCAGCACAGAAACAAGAGGGTTTGCTCCTGTGGAGAACACAAGTGCAGCTACTGAACTGAGATGACCAGATGTATCCAATATATCACTTTGTTAAAGGAGAAAAGGATCTTGCACCACTGAAAAACCATGTGCAACCAATGAGATAAATATGCATTAAACACACATTCAAATGCACATAAATAAACATTTCTCTGTATAACAATGCACAGTTGACATCTCTTATGTAGGAAATCTGCAATTTAAATAAGTAGATTGTATTCTATGCTGAATAAATGGATGGGTGGATGGATGATGGATATTTAAAAAAATCCTTTAAGAGAAATTTTGATGTAATACCAGAAGTAAGAACTGATACATATGACAGAGAAACACATTACAGTAAATACAGAATATAAATATAGAAATATAAAAATGAGAGAAAAGAACAACAAATGTTTACATAAGCAAGGCTATAAATACAATGTGCACAACAAACACAGTAGCTATACATAATATACTACAGACTAATGTATTATTTGCACTCACTTCAGTTCTCATTGTACTCTATTACAAAAATAAATAAATAAATAAAAATGTAGTTTTGTGTGTGCTCCTTCACAATAATTCATTTTTATAATAGTCCCATAACTGTCCAAAAGTGTTTATGTGCAACCACATTCTGACGAGATATACAAACGCTTCCAATAGTCTACTTAAAAGTCTACGTACAATTATAGTATGTTTGCACTAATTATAAATGAAAAACTTGGGTTATTGGCTCAAAACCTTGATTCTTTCTAACAATGGACTATTTAAAAGACTAAACTTGTTGTCCAGATATTCAGAAACTCGTCTCGAAATGTCATAAACAGTGACAGATTATTAAATGCGATACAAAACTGCAGGGAGTAGACGCTTGTTTTACTACAATTCTATAACGCACTTACCAGCTGAAGAGCGCAGAAGAACATTAACATACACCTCCCCGAGCAGCAGCCCATCTTCACTATTCTCTCCGGTATAAACGTAAAACTCAAAATGGTAAGTAAAACAGATTCATTTTGAGGTAGCCTGTTTTTAGCAGTATTTTTCAGTAAGCTATGCTTTTCTTACAAGGGGCTGTGATCATATCTGTAAATACAAAGCACATAGGGTTAAAAAAAACAATATGAAGCGGTAGGCGGGGGTAAATAAAATGGGGTGGGTCCTTATAACAGCCACCGCCTCCCGATGCGCTGTCGAGAGGAAGCGGAAGGCGGAGCACTAGCGGCTGGAAGAGCTAGCAAATGATATTACCTTCCATAGAAATCCAGATCTGACTACCATTAACGCTACTGGGTTGTTTAGGCTGGATTAAACCAGGGGGTTAACTAATATTGAAGTTTCAGCATTTACATAGCCTACACTTTGTTTGTTATTTTAGCCTATACACAATATTTTCAGAGGCAAGTTTAAGGTGTATGATTTTATTGCATGGTTAATTACAATGGGGGTAAAAAAACTCAGAAAGTTTATGGTTAGTAGTTATTTATAACATAACGGCCGAGTTGCTAATTTTCATTCACTTTGAATTGTACGGCTGTCAAGCAATGTAAGATTTTTTGCGTGTGTGAGTGTGTGCAGTGCCTTAAATTGCAACCTGTTCCTCATATAATTGTTGCTATGTAAGTTCAAAAGACTTTTAATAAACAAGTCTCATTCTTGGTGCCTTTTTTCCCAACAACTAGTCCCCATCCACTTTCATTGAATGGAAGAGAACTTGGACATTCTGCTTCTGGACGTATTGCACATAACAAAATAATAAAGTCACATGGGTTTGAAACAACACTGATGAAAGAACTTCTTTGTAGCCTACTCCCTTTACTTACCTGAGCAAACAATGAAAACTCAACACAAACACAAACGTCAGAACATCATATATGCAATTTTTATTATTTTTTTTTAGAGTAATTAGATGTCAGCCTTGAGGTTGCATTTTTCACCTACTTGAGTAGCCCCTGCAGTGCCCAGCCATGTTCAGCACATATCACCCACCTGAACACAGCTGCCTGCTGCAGTGAGTATATGCTTGCTGGCATGGTCGGTAGTCCCACAGATGGGTGATTAAAAGCAGGGTGCAGGGGTTTAGGTCTGTGAGTCTCAGTATGTGCTGATAAACACATTTTCTTTAGAGAAAGCTGTAGGTTTGATTGGTGTGCTGGCATCTAGAACATGTTTGTGAATCTTTGCTCTCCTTTTGAGCCCATATCTCTGTGTGTTTGCATAGCCCACAGATTCTTGTTATCTGTAGTTTGTAGCATTAAAGGGGTCATATGATGCTGCTAAAAATAACATTATTTTGTGTATTTGGTGTAAATGAAATGTGTTTATGCAGTTTAAGGTAACAAAAACACATTATTTTCCACATACTGTTCATTATTGTTTCTCCTCTGCCCCGCCTTCTGAAACGCGTCGATTTTTACAAGGCTCATCGGTCTGAAAAGTGAGGTGTGCTGTTATTGGCCAGCTATCTAGTGCATTGTGATTGGCCGAATACCTCAAGTGTGTGACTGAAATGTTACGCCCCTTAACATGTGTTGCCCTGTCCCGCCGGAACGACGAGACATAAACATAAAACCCATTATAAAAGTGATATAAACATGATTTCTGGTCGTGTCCTCTTTTGGAAGGCCAAACAAAGTAGTTTCGCATTCTCAATGAAACAGCGTCACACACCGCGGCCTTGAGTGAGCGGAGGCTGGCTTGAGTGAGCAGAGGCGGGGGGGCTTGAGAACGACACGGCTGATGGATTCTACGAAGGAGCGTCCGTTGGTCTTGCCACATGTGAGGACCCCGGGCTGGACTCCGCTTTGTCCACGGTGAAAGCCGATCCGGCGACCCACAGTACAAAGTTGATGTATTTCCTCAGCGACCAGCATAGATCAGCTCCAGGCATGACGAAGTGGATATCGTACTCTTTTGGAAGGCCAAACAAAGTAGTTTTGCTTTCACAGTGAAACACACAGCGTCTATTTGACATGGCAGCAGCGGCAACAATAATACTACAACGAGAATAAAAGGTATGCCTTCTTTCTCTGTGTGAACATCTGGGCGGCGTTATGCAAACCTTCCCACATAGTGACTTAGATGTGGGGGCGTGTTAGAACGAGACGTTTTAGGAGGGTGTGGAAGAGTCTTAACTTTTATAAAGAATATCTCTTTGGATTTGAAACTTTAGTCTTTGCAACTTTACAGATCTTCTTTATTCACCAAGAGCTTGTAACACTCCAAAGAGAAAGGAAAAATTGAAATAGCATCATATGACCCCTTTAAGGTTTGTAGGTTGATTAAATGTACAAAATCATGCAAAACATAGGCTACTGTATGACATGAAATGAACGGTTCCTGTTGTGCTGTCCAGTAAAACAGGAACCGTTCAGTATAATACAGTATAAACATTAATATTGTACATATAATTACAAAAAAAAACAAAAAAAAAAACATTTTCTATTTGAATACATTTTAATATGTAATTTATTCCTGTGATGGTAAAGCTGGATATTCAGCCATCACCGGTCTTCAGGGTCACATGATCCTTCAAAATCATTATGAATTTGGTGCTAAAAATATTTATTTTTATTATCAATTCTGAAAACAGCTATGCTTTTTTTGTGGAAGCTGTGATATGAATTTTACTGTTTTTACAGTATTTTTGATTAGATAAATGCCTATGTGTGCAAGAGAGACTTCACTAAATTGAGAGTTAATGAGACCTTCAAAAACATTAAAAATCTTAATCATTCCAAACCTTTGGCCAACAGGTTATATATATCATCAAAGTAGGATGTAGCGTGGTACTACCAGTACTTTCTGTACTGTTCACCCATTGCCTGTCATTCCCAAACTGTCCGCGCAGTGGCGCAAAACGCGAGCTCCAGATGCCAATGGAGTGGGTTCCGCGCTGTCATATGGTACTGTCGCCGATGCTCGAGACAGGATTGAGGCTTGAGGAGACTCAGAGGCTCAACGGAGGCAGTCTTGACTCGTGACGTGGTCTTGATATCACAACCGAGCCTGGACTTGGAATAACCCAGCTGTGCGTTTGCACCTTTCGCCTTGTGAGCGACGCGGCATGCACAGGAACAATGGGGATGGTCAGAGGTTGCGCTGAGGACGCCAGATGCCATACCGCACACATGTCCTCCCTAACATTTGAATCTAGGCTCAACGCAGGTTATTGATTATGCTTGCGGGGTCCGAACGGGAGCCAGACGTTTCAGCAGCAGCAGAGAGAGTGTAGCGAGGAGGACGCTGCGCGGCGACGCGCACCCTGAATCCCTAAACTGAGTGAGTATCTTCAGCAGCATCTGTATACGCGTCTCATTGGCATGCACTTCTGCCTATGCGCTGACCACACAACGGAATCCTGTATTAAACGCATAGCAGAATGTATAGCATGATAGTTTGCTGCTGGACGTTGGAGCATTACGCGTCTGGTTTATATGAGATTAATGACTCGCATCATATTAATCAGACGACACGTGTGCAGCAGCTTCAGTGTAGCCGCATTACCCTTTGTGATTCGACGCTTAATTAAACGATTTATAAGCAGGTTGTGGCACACACTCTCACTCAGCGGAAACCTGCACTCCTCGATATCACATTTAATACCGTGAATTCTGGAATCAATTAAGAGAACAGTGACATTGCCGCTCGTTTATTTGTTTCCCTTCAATTAAAAGGGATTTCGATGGAAGCCTCTTGCCGTCTGCTGTGGGAGCTGGCCTCGAGGACGCGCCTGCACTGCGCGTGCATTTCCACTTTAATCTTGCGAGATTATTTCCAGAGTGCAGCGGTGATTGGCGGGACAATACCCACGGGAGCAACGAATTACTCGTGTTAAATAAGAGGTCGACCGCTGCGGGCCATAACATATCATGCATCCGCGCTACACATCACATATGCGACCCGGGAAAACAATTGTGTTTCATACTGGCATACTTGCAAACACAGTAACCTATTATTTCAGTACTAACAGCTCACGTTTTAAAATTCATATCAGCCAGGCCGGATCAAAATTTATTCCGCTAACCTGTTGTGTGTCTGGTTAAACCGCCGCAGTAAAAGCAGACTGAGCTCCTGTCTGCAAAAAAAATAGGCGCAGTACTTCAATGATGAGGACTAATTTGGGCACGAGACGAGTTAATAAACGCACTGAACAGGTTAGGGCGGCACACGCAGAGATTTACTGTCGCACTTGCCAGATCAAATGTAAAAGTCTAAACAGAGCACTAATGACTTTGAATTATTCCGTATAGTCTGTATTTCGTTCGTGAATATTCTAAGTGAATGAACTGTTTGTTTAGCTACCCTTATATCCATCCGCTGATTAATTTTGTTAAAGGTGACCTTACACACAGTTTTACCCAATCTCATGTTAATCTTGAGTAGACCCATCTATAAAGTAGTATTGCATCCTTCATATCTCCAAAAAATCTTTAGTTTTATCATATTTATAGAATAAAGATATAGCTTTCCAATTCTTTCCGAAAACAGTCGGTTTCTTAGTGCATGACTGCTTTCCTGACTGACTAAAATACTAGCCAATAGCATTCGTGTGCGGCTTGTGAATAAGAGCAGATCATTGGTCGAATTTACTGAACGAACATGCCTCCTATACTGAACGATTCGCCGTTTTGAATCGGATCTACTTAGTGCGGATTTTTTTTTTCATAAATGAGTTAATGTGAGTCATTATTGTTCAGAAAAGGCGTATAATGATTCAAAACTCTTTCTGGTTTATCTCAGGTTATTTTTAGACGACATTTTTAATAAACCATAGGCTAATAAGATTCCTTTCGGTCACAAATGTGATTTTTCTGTAACTAAATGTTTCATTGATTCACACATAACAGGCCCGGCTGGAGAATCAGATCACTGAGGGTGCTTCTTAAATTAGTGAGGGTCTGTTTATAATTACTAAAAAGCTGTCACTCATCTTCAGTTCATAGCGATCTCACAAAGATAGCCTATTGCTATCACTTCGTGATAAGATGATTCATGCTGAACACAATACCTCAACAAAAACTCCAAGGATCTGAGCAGTGAGTGGATTCTAACTTAAACGCCTCTGATTCAAGAAATCAACAGATATGTATGTGATTGGCTACATTGCTCAACACAGCAAAAACACGTTGAAATAGAAATCGGTCTCCAGAGCGCAAACCATAATGTACTGTATAGTTTGCCAAATCTGCAATAAAATGCCATTATTTCAGCTTTAACTGAGGGTGCTATTGATTTTGTTTGAGGATGGTTAGCAAAAATCCCTGTAGAACTAGGCCTGACTCATAACACAAGCCACTGGTTGACACCTACTGGCTACGAATCTGAATGAATCTTTTTGTGAACGGATTCAGAAAAATCCAGTGATTTAGTGTTGGTGATTTAATTTATTCACTGGAAAGAATTAAATCACCAACACTTGTGTAGAGGGAAGGATTGTCAATGTACATGTCATACAAGACAGATGAAGGTTCTGAGTGTGTCAAGTATGTGAGTTTGTGAGATCAGACCATCGGGGCCAAACTGCTCAGTCACATAAGCTTCCTGTTGATTGGTGGAGACTGGTACAGATATGATGTCCCCAACCATGAGCATCAGAGAATGCAAGCAGAATGTTCTGTACTGTCCAGTCAATGAAAGAGAAATTCCACATTGGCTCACATGTGATTCAGTGTAATGTTTGGAGTCGCGAGGGGTAAAAAAAACTATTTTCTATTTACATTTTTTTTTTTGTCCAAAGAGGCAAGAAGGCTGCACTTGTTGGAATCCCTGTTATTACAGGTTGTAATATATAAGTTCATCTTCAAATTGGCAGCTGTCAAATTTAATCTTTTAGAAAAGCATTATGTTCAGTTCTTCTGTTCTGGAAACCTCTTACATGAATCACACACCTTGTTTTGTCACATCTGAAATGTGTTTCTGCTGTACTCAATTTCCTGAACCTCTTGTTTATCCTGGGGTGGCCTACTAAGTGAACAGCGCCTTCAGATTTTGAGAGAAGCGCCAGAGATTTGCTGTAGGTCTGTAATGGTGTGATAAGGCCCTGCAGGCAGACATCCATTAAACTTGAGGCTCTGCCTGATGATACTGTGAACTGCAGAGGAGTTATTCTCTCAGCCTTATCGTGAAGCAGATGAGTGGTCATAGCTCCTCACAGGAGGAAACATACAGCCTATATCTGTCCTTGAACATATGTGTGTGTGCATATGTGTGTCTGTGTCTGCAGGGCTTTTAGACCTGCAATATCTGCCAGAAGAGCATTTGAAACCAAATCCTAATAATTTCCCCCCAATGAAATCATGAATGTTTGTTGACTTGGCTTGAGAGATATATCCTGTGGAAGAGACCCTTTCTGATCAAACCAGTATGATTCAGCTACTAACAAAACTGCATTTCAACAGTCTCTTAGCAAGAGGTCAAGAGGTCCTTGTCTCCTCCATACAAAGGTCGTGAAGCCAGGAATCTCTGGTGACCTTAAAATGTGGTATTTTGAGTCATTGTGTTTTGGTTCTCTTACAGTTCAGAGGCTGTTCATGACACCAGTAATTTGTCCACATTGTTTTTTTTTTTTCTAATTAATTGAACAGGTTTTTAAAATCACAAAAGAAAAAAAAATGTAAATCATAAATAATATTAGTAGGCTATATAAATAATAACATTATACAAATAATGCTTAAGAAAACAACAATGGCCCTTTCCACAAATTATATAATTTGGTGAACCATTACATTTAAAGCATGGATGAAGAGGTTTTTATTTTTTTACATTTTGTTAAATTTGATGTTGATTTAAAAGATTAGTTCACTGTCAAAAAACAAAAAGCGAAACATTTTCCTGATAATTTACTCACACTTATGTCATTCAAGATGTTCTTGTCTTTCTTTCTTAAGTCTAAAAGAAATTAAGGTTTTTGAACTAACCGCATGTGACTTTTCCAACATGATTACGTAATGCATGAAGACGCACATGTGCATTGCAGAGCTAGTGCAAGACGAGCATTAGTGGTTGAAAAGTATATAAATGTAAAAAAAAATTTCAGAAAATGACAGATTGTTTTGCTAGATAAGACCCTTATTCCTCAGCTGGGACTGTGTAGAGCCCTCTGAAGCTACATTAAAAATGCAATTTGGACCTTCAACTCATTGGCCAACACTGAAGTCCACTATATGGAGAACAATCCTGGAATGTTTTTCTTAAAAATCTTAATTTCTTTTCGACTGAAGAAAGAAAGATGTATGTTGTAAATGTGTTGCTAATGTGTTATGATTTTTTTTTTCTTTGTATTCGATTGCTATATGGTTAAAAGGGTGTACTGGGTGGTTGTTAGGGCATCTTCAGATGGTTGCTAGGAGGTTGCTTACTGCTCCAGGTCAAAACAGCTGACCCTTAAGTTTGATCATTATATATGGCTCCCTCAATAGGATATTTTTCATCATTTATATTCTTACTAAGCAAAAGTAAGTGTTATTTCTCTTCAGCTTGGTAGGAGACAAAACAAAATACCGTGACCCCTGAAGCCACAGTGCAGAACAGATAACAAAACATGTAACAGACAAATACAGCTACAGGCAGTTCAGTGGACACTGTAGCTGTGAATATGAACATACACTGGAGCTGTTCTCTGAAGTGAGTTCTAGTAGCATTAGCTGCTAGTGCTGTAGGGTGGAAAAAGTGGCAGCAGTACAGCTGTAACTAATAGTATCAACAGTTAATTATTCTTATTTCTTGAACAAGTTGTACTCTTAGAACAAAGCAGTTATGTAAAGGTAGCGCTGAGGAGTTTGGCTTTTAGGATGTGTTTGTTTTAAACTCAAGACAAGATGACAGAGGACACCCTGTTTTACCACTTGCTTGCAAATAAATTATTTAACATCCCTCATGCTAACAAGCTGCTTAGAGGAGACTTCAGGGCTGTTCACACATACAGAGATTTACAGCAACAAAGCAGCAGGAAGTCATTCATTTTCAATGAGAGTTGTTGATTTCTGATGAAACGAACGTCAGCAACAGAAGTTGAGCGGAGTGCGATGCGGTCACGACTACCAATGAAAAAGCAGATAGTAATTTGCCCACTACAGTTACAGATACAGCATATGAACGGCTACTAAAAATGTGTTTTTGTTTCATTATATTCATTTGTCGTTAGAATTTTTGCAGTGTAGCCTACATCTCATCTTATACCCATTCCCCCATTCTTTTTGCTGATGTAGAATGGACAGACAGAGAAGGAAAAGAGTGAAAAGGGGAAAAACGAGAGGGGGAGGAGGCGAGAGAGTCATGTCTCGGGGGTTTGGGGGGACGTGCCAGTTTCTCTCTGACTGAAATCTAGGGCTTCACAGTAATTAAAACATGCCATTCCCCAATCTCTCTCAGTTTCTCTTCTTCCCTGTTCCTGAGCTCCTTACAAACTGACACGCTCTTTCTCTTTATTTCTCTGGGGAAGTAATTGACTGGAAAATAGAAGTATCTGGTATCTGACATGGAGATGGAGACCTGCCATTGTTACGTGATCTGATTTAGTTTTTGGTTAAAGAAACAAGATTCATTTCACACACATGCAACCCATAAAAGAAATGAAATACAGAGAACCTCAAATAAAAAATGTTAAACATGTGCTTTTGACCTGGAGTTACTGGAGTCTGGACATGCTGAAGCTTCATGGAGGACTCAAGAGACCTGTAAGCTTTTGTTGTTTGATATTGCATATCTGCAACTGCATACAACAACCGCTAGGGAGCAGTATTTTAGGCATTGGATTTGTAGAACTGTATTAATGGTGCTCTATGTAAGATTTTGACTCTAATAAAGCATAAAAATACCATAAAATATTTGCAGATATTTAAGAAACATGCCAAGTTAACATACTTGTATATCTGAAAAACAATGCTACAGTCAGTTATTCTCCTTTGAAAATGTGCGTTCAGGGCCGGAATGTCAGTCTCTGTTTTGGTTTGTGAAACCCGCCCACTGCCAGTTTACTCAATTGTATTTTGGCACTCCGGGTTGCCAGTTGGCAGAAAACACAGCGTATTTCATTTCATTCATTGTCAAGTGCGCTCGTTCCTGTTTGTGTCGTCAGTCTGGGCACCTGCATGTGCGTCAAGTCTGAGGAGGAGGGGCCGGGTGAAAAAAACCCTCTCCAATATTTTGAATTTGGACTGTAATACATACAGTAGTTCAACCACTCTGTGTCAATCCTACATACAGCACCTTTAAAGGAATAGTTCACCCCAAATAATTTTGTCATCATTTACTCACTCTCACGTCGTTCCGAACCTGTATACATTTCTTTCTTATGTTAAACACAGAAGAAGATATTTTGAAGAATTTTGAAGAACCAAACAGTTGTTGGGAAATAAATACTTTGAAAGTCAATGGGGACCATCAACTGTTTGAGCACCAACATTCTTTAAAATATCTTCTTTAATGTTAAAAAAATAAATAAAATAATAATAATAAAAAACCTTGGAACAACATGAGGGTGAGTAAATGATTTTGTAAATGATGAGTAAATGATTACATTTTTATTTTTAGGTGAACTAACCCTTTAAGTATGTTGGATGGGTTTGGATGGTTTGCATAGCCCCTGCTGTTATATATCATAACTAAACTAGTCTCAATAAGGATATTTCCTCAACATAAATACTGTTAATAATTCATTACATTATAGATGTTTTACATTCGCCAGTATTAAAGATTTTTTTTTATTTATTGATAAGTATATTTAAATTTATTAGTAGGCCTAATTTCTGAGTGAAAATTGTTTGCACACCCATTTTTTTAGTTATCAAATAGTTTTTGATGTTTTATTTTTATTCATTTAGACAAAATAATATACAATTGCTGTCTGCTAAGCTCTGAAGTTCAGACTCTATTCAATAAACCCTGCTCACTCTATATCATCATTTCATCTCCTGCATTCTGTGGCTTCACGGCTTCCTCTGTCAACGTCTCAGTCTGATGAGCTGGTTTTGGATACCAGACAAAACTGATATCTTCTGATGGAACCTTGTAAAGAGACTGGATCTAATTTCCAGGCGTTGAGACACAATCCAACATCATATCTGCAATAGTTGTCTGCCATATCATGAAAATGATTATCTAGGCCTGCTATAATTAATAAATATTTATGATTTGAAAGTTATACAGGTCAGTATCAGCCAGAATTTTAATATTGATGCATCTCTACCTAATTATATATATAATCTGGAATCATTATATACAGTATGTAATAATTTCTTGTACTAATAGACCAAGACTTCTGTTTAATAGCATTCAAGTCTAGAGGGTTTTTTTCATTTGTGTTTCATTTAAAAATGTGTGGTGGACTGAAAGTCTCCAATTAAGAGCGAACAGGGTGTTTTGGTTTTTGCTTGGTCACATTAATCAAATATGAAATGGTAATAATTTTAAGGGGATTGTCTTGGGTATCCTAAAAAATAGCGCAGCATTAGCTGATTTGACCAATTAAATAGGATTTTGTCTTGCTGTAATGAGTTGGTTTTCAGAAAGGCAAATTAATCAGTCTGAGAATAAAGACAGGGACTCAGTATCAGAGACAGGCTCTGCTTCTTCCCAAACAGTATCTGTGTAATTACACAGGAAACAAGCTCTTTACTGTTTAATTAGCCCAGCAAAGACAAGATGTAGATTTAGCCACAAACTCCTCACACTTGCCAAGTTTGACTCAGTCCAGAAAGTGTGATTGGAGTTTAACTGTTCTATTTTTGAGAGAGAGTTGAATTTGAACTTTGACAGAACACATATGTGTGTGCATATGTTTCAGTGATGACTAAAAGAGCCTGAGTCTCATAAACAACATTAGGTCCGGTCCACATTGCAGCTTATTCTGGCCAAGAACCACCCACTTAAGACAGGAGCAGACCAACATGTATTGATTATACCAAAATAATAGTGCTGTCTTAGTTGCAGACTTGAAAACAAAAACAGTTTTATAATTTATGGCCATTATTAATGGAAAGACTCAGTGTAGTTAGTAAGCCATAAATCACACTGAAATGCAGCTCATGTTCTGTAGATGCAGAATATGGCAATATGTCAGAAAGTTTAGCATCTATAATACCTTTGATTGGGTTTATGTAACAGTCTAGTTAAGTCATATATTTACATGTGCTAAACAGCACCTGTTGTCAGTGACTGGGACTATTTATTCACCCAGCTCACGCTTGCCTAGGTCTCTGCATTAAAAACAAAATTATAGGGAATGACTTCACAAATCAAGAGGACTAACATGTGATTCGGCCATTCAGTGGGGTGAAACACAGTCACATCAAGCTCCATCTGGCCTCAGACTAATGATGTGCTCATGACAGAACAATCCCTGATGGAGCGCTTGGTTTCAGCATTGTCCTCGCCCCTTTCTTTCCAGAAGCACACAGGACAACATACTAGTACAAATTTGCAATATGAAGGATTGTTTTGCTTTTGTTTAAATAGTCGTGATTTAGCAAATACTTTATATCTGAATAATGACAAAACTCTTTAATAAAAAACTAAAATTTTGTCCTAGCTACAAACATGTTGTGACAGGATATTTTGATGAGTGTTTGGTGTCTATTTTTGCTGCATCAAGCTGGCAAGCCCCGCCCACTGTGACATCTCATTGGTCCAAATTCTTCCTGCTCATACAGAGTTCTTTAGTGCCAGTACACTTTTAAGCGGTGTTGGTTGGAACTGTAGAAGTATTTTTACCATAGGAATTTTAAAAAAGTCTTCGTTATAGCATTATAAGCCATGAACCATGTGAATTACAACAATAAAAACTTTTATTTAATGCAAAAATCTTTTTGAAAACTGGACAAAAAGGTACAAGACTGTGTACAGATTTAGTGAAGGAAAGAACTACCAATCCCATGAAGCACTGAGAATAACAGTTAAATTAAAAATGAAAATATGTGAAATATAAAACTATTTATTTAAATTTAATTTTATCTATAGAAACAGTACATTTTAAGTTTATTGCAAAATATGCAAAAATATTAAAGTATTCTGAGAGCGTAGGGATTTTGTCAATTTGCTGGCTGCAACTCTTTGATTGGAATTTTTTTTGTACAGAATCATGGGTGATGTAATTTTCACCACAAATTCCACTGTAAAACACAATTATTTTCAAAATAAGTCCAAATAATGCAAACAGATGGCTTCATCAAAAGCATATGCCAACAATTAACAACCTCAGAGCTCACAACAGGTCTGTTAAAGGTTTATACATTATCATTATAAAAAAAATAATTAGCCTATGGAGAAAATTAAGCTCACTGTCGCATTCTACTGCACATCAGTTATGATCTGATTGATTGTGATTGTCTAACAATGCACAGAAGTTTCATGTTCAATGTGGACAGACAGTGAAAATTTGTTGCGTCAGACCTAGTTAGGACACAGTGCTCTATAGCTGAAGGGCATTATAGAGATGATGATTTTTGTAACTCTGCAGTTCATCAGGTACTTTCACGTGTGATTGGGAAACTAGAAACCAAGAAAGCTCAATTCATAAGCCATTAGGCTGCCACCAGCAAATTCTGTCATACCACTGCAACCTGAATAAGTAGCTCATGAGCAAAATTTTGATTCACCTGCAATTAAAATCACAATGGGATTTATTATTGTGCTAAAAACAGGCAATCTACAGAAAGAGAGAAGCTTTCAGTCATTTTGCATTTAATTTGTCTGTAGGCATTAAAGTTATTTGAAGAATGTCATTGCCAATAATGAGATTTGAAATATGCCAAATCACTTATACTATGATAGAATATTGGCAGTAGATATGTTCCTTGAAAAACTGCATTAAAGGGATACTCCACCCCAAAATGAAAATTTTGTCATTAATCACACCCATGTTCGTCTTCGGAACACAATTTAAGATATTTTGGATGAAAACCGGGAGGCTTGTGACTGTCCCATTAAGCTGCTTGCATTCAGTGGATATTCTCCAAAATTGCGCTATGGTGATGCAGAGAGATACAGAGGAGACAAATTGTTGAATGAAGTCATTATTTTTTGTTTTCTTCATGTACAAAAAGTATTTTCGTCACTTCATAATGTTACGGTTGAATCACTGATGGCAGATGGACTATTCTGACAATGCATTTCATACTTTTCTGGACCTTAACACTGTTATTTACTTGACAGTCTATGGGACAGTCTCAAGCCTCCCGATTTTCATCCAAAATATCTTAAATTGTGCTGGAAAATGAACTAAGCTTTTATGGGTTTGGAACGACATGGGGGTAAGTGATTAATGAGAAAATTTTCATTTTGGGGTGGAGTATCCCTTTAAGTCAGAATACCTTCAAATGCCAAATCTTGACCCTTTGAACCAACCAACTAATCAGTTAAAGCGCAGTCACATTAGCGAAGTTTCAGCAAAACTGCTGGCAAAAAAAAGATCCATTATTGTCAATAGTGTAGTGATGTATGAAGCACAGCTCTCCAAGAAGTCCCTTTCAAACCAAGTAGATTTCTGCTGGTCATCAGCCCAATGTAGCAAATCTGCCAAATCTGCATTGGGAAATCTTTGTCCTCACAAGAAATTGCAGACTGTGTGGATTCTTACTTATATAAAATCAGGGAAGACACCGTATTTAATTTAAAACGGATGAAAACAAGGCTATGAGGTATAGGCTTTCAGATTTTCTTGCACTGTATTAGATCATATAAAAATAATTGTCAAAAAAACATTTATGGAGTTTTTTCTGAAAGCTTTTTGGAAGATCAGCTGAACAATTGGCAACAGTACAATCCACTGAACACACTGTACTTCTCTCCCTCACAGACTTGTTTTCATTCCTGTCAAAAATTCAATATAGCACTACCCTGACTAAAGTTGAAAAGACTGAATTAATTTACAGAACAGTAAATGTGATCACACCTTTAGTCAGTTAAAATGTGCCTGAGAATTAAGAAAGAACCACATAAAGGACTCGAGCTGTTTAGAAACCAAGCTGCTAACACCTAAGACTGTGTCCCTGCTCACCCACTGAGGAGATCCTGTTTAAACAGATCATTAAAACCATGATGCACCACAAGAGTCGGGATGGAAGGATTGAGAAAGTGAAGGTGAGAGACAGCGAGAGTTTCATTAACACTTAAAACACAGAGATGTTGGGTTTTGTTATCCCCAGTGTATATTTATTTCATTTTGCTATAAATAAATAAGCACACACACACACACACACACACACACACACACACGTATGTGCTCTCAACTAAATCTAACTAAAACTCAAATGATTAAAAATCATTTTTTTAAATAAAATATAAATATTAGATTAAACGTAAACTTAAATGCAAATGAAAAATAAATATAAATACATATAGCATTCACACATAATATAAAAAAATACAAAAGATGTGTATATCTTAGCATTTAACTAAAAACTCTGATAACTGTGTAATTAGGTCATATTTTCTTGTAGTGTCTAGTCCTACTGCAATCATTTACTGCCACCATGGTTAGTTGTTGGTTTAAATATTAGTTTATAGCTCCAGCTCAAGAGCGGCTGTAGGTTTTTCCTTGTTCCAGTTGTCCAAAACGAAATAAGTGCAGATCATGACTAGTTTGTTCTGGTCAGAGTGATTGAATTTGTTTTATTTGGCTCCAGTGGTGTTGCTATTGTAATATTCCAAAATATCTGGAATGTCTGGATGCATGCCTTAGCCTAGCACAGCAGTTTTCCTTACTTTAAGCTGGCAGCCTTTGACAAACACAGTCTCTGTTTTCTGTGTATATACAGGGAGTCAGTGCATGATGGATCCACTCATTAATCTTCAGGCATGTTCTTTCATTGATGCATACTCAAGAGACCCGTGTACAGTTTAAAAGGGGTCACCGGGAATTCAAGTGCAACTCAGGGCAAGTATGCATGCGCACAACACTTCTGACAACTGCATTATAGTAAAAAGGACTTTTTTCAGGCTGACAGAGAGTAAGACACAATGAAAGAGATTTTTTCCCCTAGCATTGTCCTAGTATTTCGACACGCTATTGTTTGCTTGTTCTTCTGGGGTATTTTTAGCTCTTATCATGACTCACTTCCCCTTGATAGTACTAAACCAAGAGCCAAAATAATTAAAACTGGGCTAATTCCTTATCTGACAAAATCCACATACTTCATCTCATGCATGATGTCTGTAAGGTGTAAGTCAGAAATAGCCATAGAATTCCTTGTACCGCCACCAGCAGTACAAATCTTCACATTGAAAAATATAGGCTGGATTGTGTGTGCAAACAAAAAGTGACTGAACGATTCAGGACTTGCTCTCCATTCAAAAGCACTGGCCCATTCAGAAGATTTCTGATGTAATGGAGAACACTAGACAATTGGAGAAGTGTGCGCAATAATGCAATTAAGTGTGTAGACTGTACTATACATTTGCTTCACATGGGTTCAATTCAATGCAGCTGTTTTACTGCAGTCATCTGCGATGTCCCTTATAGAAACAAGAAGAGCATATATATATATATATATATATATATATATATATATATATTTACACATATATATTACATATTGTATATGTAATGCATACAACATTTATAGAATTTTAGATTGTAATGCATAATAGTGTATCTCAATACACCAATGTGATCATATTAATTTCTGTGCTAATTCAAACTTGGCGCATTGAGATGCACAGTAGCAGGTTGGACATTGTTGCTATTAGTTTCTACATGTTCATCACGGATTGCCAGTGGCCTCCAAAGCCTCAAGCTGTGTGTCCTGACACTGTCAAATGAAGTTTAACACTCGGGCTCCTGGCGAATACAGCACAAGCTGACCACATTGGCCCCTGGGACCCATGGCGCATTTAGCAGTAGCTGAACACTTGGACCCCCGAGCCCCACGACACTTTCAGTGTGAGCTTACTATGATGGGACCCTGCTACTATTTTAGTAATCTAATGTTATTCTGCTAAATCAAGTGTTCTTAAAAACAATGTCATTTAACAGTTTGCAGAGTAAGCGCGTCCAGAGCGATTTTTGTGTCTTTTGAAGTAGGGGGTGTAATATAGTGTTTTGTTCTAGCACTGTAACTGTTTAGAAAGGGGCTTTTAAGTGAAAAGTGTGAAAGCTCAGCCTTTCAGCAACTGCATTTACTGTCGCTTTGTTCACGGCAGGTGAGGTACTTGATGCTCATGAATCTTTGCATGAAAAGTGAAAAATGCCCCCCAGTCTGAGACAAATGTTTCCACACAAACGCTGAGTGACAGTCAGTGGGCAGAAAATGACACACTGTGGGAGAGAAGAGAGAGAGACCTGCAGGAGACACACATGAGGAGAAAGACAAAATAAAAGTACAAGAGTGGGACAAGAGAAAGTGTGGGGGAGACTCACTCTCTGTCATTCATTCACACTTTAGAGAATGGCTGCAGGGAGGAATGAAAGAGTATGATTCGTTTTTGTTATCCCTCTGATGGGTGAAAAAGGCTCGTTTAACAAAGCAAAGGAACTGATTCTAGCACCTTCACTTTTCTCTTTCAGATCTTGTGGACAGTGTTTGAGAGTGTGTGTGCATATGTGTGTGCGTGTGTGAGGGCGAGCGTGAAAGTGTGTGTGTTAGCACTTCCACATGGCCTCCATGCAGGACGGGGTGAACTTCTCTACTCATCCCTACGGCAAAGTACTGCTGCTGGGGGCCATCGCCGCCGCCTCGGCCTTCGTTGTCACCATCCTCATCGTCGTGCTATGTGTGGGCTGCCAGAGGTGAGTTGTAAACACAAACACATATGCTCATATATAAAATGCTCTGACTGCTTGCCCTCTTTGGTTGGTTGGAGTTCCTTTGGTGGTTTATTTGTTTAGATTCATATTCTTATTGTTTAAACCCCAAACCTAAAATGCATAACTCATCCTGCTTTTGTGTTGGGGACATAATACCTTAAATCATGCAGCTCATTGATGAGAGGCTTACGATTTTTCCTTGTGTACAAAAAACCAAGCCAAATTGGCGAAAGACTTTCATAGACTTACCCTGAAGGATTAACCTCAATCATAATAGCAATCATCTAGAAATGCTTTAGCAACCCCTCAGAAAACAACAGAAATCAACCATATAGCAACACTCCAGACTCATAAATATGATATCGATAATTTGGCTCTTTCATACACTACCATTCAAAAGGTTAGTGTCTGTTTTTTTTTTTTTTTTTTAATGTTTCTGAAAGAAGTCTCTTATGCTCACTGTAAAATACAGTAAGTTATATTGTGAAATATTATTACATTGTTTCATTTTTATGTATTTTACTATGTAATTTATCATATATATGGCAAAGCTGGATTTTGACAAAGCATTGCTCCAGTCTTCAGTAATGATCTTTCAGAAACCATTCTTATATACTGATTTGGAGGTTAAGGAACAGTTCTTATTATCAATGTTTAGAAAACAGATGTGGTTCCTAATATTTTTTTGTGGATACTGTGTTTTCCAGGATTCTTTGATGAATAGAAATTCAAAAGAACAGCACTGATTTGAAAAAAAAAAACAAATGTAGTTTCTCTTAAAAAAAATCTTACTGACCTCAAACTAAACAGTAGTGTACATACATAAATAACACTCAAATTGAGGATAATACCCAGGATAAAATATGAAATATATTTGAATAATATTTCAATTCAATATGCACACTAACAGTCTCTTTTAGCACATTCTGTGCTTAAAGCCATTTTTTCCTCCCAGTCCATTCCATTCAATAAATTATAACACTAGTAGATCTTAACTTCTGAGGTGGACTTTACTTTAGTACAGTATTTCTGAATGAAGAAAAAATGCCTCTAATGACAGAGATTTTGAATAGCATGTTCACACCGAGCTAGCATTCTCATACTTGTAACAGTGTGCTCTGCACTGGAAATCTTAATATTGTCAATATTGCAGAAAATGTTCCTGTAATATGAAGCTACATATACCGTGTGTGTGTTCCAGGATGAAAGCCAGAGATCACCTGTCTTCACCCATCACTGTCACTAAGGCCTTTAATAGAGATTATTCAAAAATGTCATTGAAGTTCACCCACGCCTCTTTCATGCTCACTGCGTAATGGTGGGCACGTCATTTTGACATGGCAGTGATGTTTAAACAGGAAGTGGCTGTTTTTTTTTCTTTTCCATCTCTGTCTCGCTTGTTCCACCGATGATAGCACAGAGCATGCTGTGTGAATGCTAATGTCTCATTTTGTCAAAGCACATGATGCATCTGGTAGTGGAAGGACAAAGAAAAGGTATTAGAGGAATGAGAGATGGAGGTTTATGAAGGAAGGTGAGTGAGTAAGTCGAGGAGGAAGAGGTGTTGTGAGGAAGAAAAAAAGGGTGGTTAAATATAAGAAAGACATTGCAGGGAAAAAGTAAATGAGAAAATTAGAGAAGATGTTGGAGGTATTGTCAGTTTTCCTACTAGATATGAAAACAAGTAAAGATAACGTCTAAAGGTCAAAATTGCTGGAAAACTTGTGAAATGATGGGATTTCCATTAACCGATGTTATGCAAATAAAACATAATTTTTTCCTCTTTTGATAAGTCAGCTTGCTGTCTGGGTCTCTGGGTGCTGCAAAAAATGGCTGCCCACTGCTGCGGGTGTGTGTGTGTTCACTGCTGTGTGTGTGCACTTTGGATGGGATAAATGCAGAGTGCTAATTCCAAGTATGGTTCACCATACTTGGTCACTTTACTTTCGTTATTCTTTTTTTGGCATTCTTGCATTTTTCTTGATAGTGTCAATCTAACAGGAAATGGTGGGCAAAAGAGAGACAGGATTGGTAAAGGTCCACAAGGTGGGATTCGAACCTGGGACACCTCAAACGCAACGTGCCATATGTTGGCACGCTACCCATGAGGCTATCGGCATCGACAGAGAGGCACTTACTCAGTGGTTAACAGATTATAAGATTATAAATTGTGGCCTATTTGTCATACAAAGCAATGAAATATATTGTGTTAATAGTATGGGCCACTTTCATGATGCTTTTGCATAATTTCCGAAGCTTGAAATCTCCCATTTATTGTAACTACATGGTTAATCAGATTTTTTATTTGGGTGAACTGTCCCTTTCAAGGCCAAATTCATGCTTATATGGTCACTCATCCTCACTGACCTTCCACATCATTTATCATATTAATTAGATCTGAAATATTCAGCACAGTATATTTTCTAATTGGTTTAAGAAGCTGTTCGTGTATACTATATATTTCAAAAAAAATTTGAGAAGGCTAGATGTTCTTGTGTGATATTATACTAATGTTTTTTATTCAGTTATGTCTTAAAAAACAAATATCAGTGATTCATGGGAATCTCAGTAATAGCTTTAGTACTTTACAAAATCTACTTTGTATCCATTTCGCTCTGCTGGTCGGCAGATTTCAGATACCTACACTGTTCCTGTAATCTTATCAAAGCAATGCAAGCAATCAGAAGGGAATGGCTGACATGTTTTTTTCAAGAATAAACAGATGTCTGGTCAAATTTGGCTGAACATTCCAAGCAATGGGACTGGATCAGGGCCCGGTGTATGTGTGAGAGAGGAAAGTTTAGATTCTTGAGTCACTGACAGACATGACTTTGTACTTGTCTTCTAATGAAGAAAATAATCCTCAGCATCCATTTAGCTATTTTAGTGATGTTTGAATTGTATTATGTTGATGGTTTGATTGATTTTGAGTTTTGGCCTGAACACCGTTGCTCCGCAGTTACTCAGAGGCCTGTTAATCATCCAGTGAAAGCCTTCTGTTAGTTCAAATGCCAATCTGGACTCATTTCGAGGACAGTGCATCTTCAAAGCACTTGCATGGTTACTTCTGATCAAATGACTTCATTCAAACAGTTTATAAAAAAACAACTGCCTTGAATCCTTCGAGTAGCCTAATTCAATTGAAATGTGCATTTTCTTTCTGCACAAGATAAACAGTTGGAGCTACTAAAGTAAATTGAATCAGGGGCTCAAATGAGTCAGCGCATTCAGCCTCCATAAATCACTGGATAAACGGAGCATTTGAAGTTTGAACCTAACGTTCTAAAATTTTTGATTTGGAACAGCGTGGTTTACATCTCGCTGATTGTGTCTTGCAGGAAGGGGAAGACGCACAATGGCCCTGGAGAGGAGAGGAAGCACAGGCTCATGGACATGGTGAGCATTTTTAAGTATCTTCTCTTCTGCTGCCTTTTCTTCAATTTTCTCACAAGGTGTCATTCACTAATAATTGCACACAGCTTGTATTTCTCAAAAATATCTTCATCCATTAAGTTATCTGTTAGTATATACACACACACTATATATAGCCTATTTCTGTTCAGTTTGGGGTCAGTTGGTGTTTTTGAAAAAATGCTTCTCATTCTCAACAAGACAACTTGTTTTGATTTATTTAAATCCAAATTTCTTCAGTCTTCAGTGCCACATGATCCTTCAAAAATCATTCAACATGCTGATTTGGTGCACTGGAAAATTTCTTATCAATGTTGAAAACAGATGTGCCACGTATTTTTTATTTTTCAGAATTCTTTGAATAGAATGGAAAGTACAACATTTATTTTAAAGGGGTCATATGATGTTGCTAAAAAAAACATTATTTTGTGTATTTGGTGTAATGCAAAGTGTTTATGCGGTTTAAGGTTAAAAAACATTATTTTCCACATTATGTACATTATTGGGGCATAACATTATGTACATTATGTACATTATTGTTTCATTATTGTTTCTCCTCTATGCCTTTCTGAAACGTGTCAATTTTTCAAAGCTCATCGTTCTGAAAAGCGAGGTGTGCTCTGATTGTCTAGCTATCCAGTGCGTTGTGATTGGCTAAATGCCTCAAGTGCTTGCAAGCATGTGATGGAAATGTTACGCCCCTTACCACAACGGTTCCCAATCCTAGTCCTAGCGCCCCCCTGCTCAGCATATTTTGCATGTCTCTCTTTGTTAACACACCTGATTCATATAACCAGCTCGTTAGAAGATATGTGCATGAACTGTGTTCCGACTGATATGATCACTGCAACGTGTTCATTGCTCCCTACTCCCTGAGCAGGGGAAATCCACTGAAGTTTACTTCACTTCTGAACATTCATTCATGGATTTGTGCTGTGCTGTTGCCTGCAGCGTCTTCACACACAAACGAGTGTGACATCATATACCTCTGTAAATAAATACAATTTAAATTCAAGTCTAGCACACTTTAATGCCCTTTAAATGAAACATATACACTCGTTTCGAACTTGAATCATGGCGGAATATCCTGTGATGTCTACTTTGAATAGAACAAATGTTGTATGTGATAAAAGGACTGGGATTGGGAAACGCTGCCAGTACGATTTCTAGTTTTGGAAGGCAAAACAAAGTAGCTTCGCTTTCACAACAAAACACAGCGTCTCCACAACATGGCGCCAGCGGCAACAGCCAGAATAAAAGTTACGCCTTCTTTCTTTGTTTGAACATTTGGGCAGCTTTATGCAAATCTTCCCACATTGTGACGTAGAGATGTGGGGGCGTGTTAGAATGAGCCGTTTTAGGAGAGCGTGGACAAGTCTTAATTTTTATAAAGAATATCTCTTTGAATTTGAGACTTTAGTCTTTGCAACTTTACAGATCTTCTTTATGCACCAAGAGCTTGTAACACTCCAAAGAGAAAGGAAATTTGAAATCACATCATATGACCCCTTTAAATAGAACTCTTCCGTAATATTATACATTTCTTTACTGTGTCACTTTTGAGCAATGTAACGTGTCCTTGCTGACTAAAAGTATTAATTTCTTAAAAAAAACAAAATCCTACTGAACCCAGACTTTTGTATTTATATAAGCAGATTAAAAGGATATTAATCCTAAATTAATGTTTAGAGAGAAGCCTTATTGATAAATCACGATTTCTGGATGAAAACTTTCACACATAGGTTTTTTTGCACATTCATGTGTACACATTGCTAGTGAATGAAACACCATTCTTCTTCTTCTAAAACATTTCCCTCTTTTTCTCTGTATTTTCTAAGGAACCCAGGTGTGGGCTCAGTTCCATGTCAGTTCAAGCAGTTCATGGTTTTGTTTCAGGATTTAAATTCTTCCCTCACACTAGTTTTCAAGTAACAAATTGAAGGCTCCTCCTGAATTTAATTAATCTTCTTAATCGGCTCAGTGGAAATAGATCTGACCTAAACTTTGAATGGATCTCTTAAGCGTTGAATCTAAAAGGATTTGGCCCATTTCAGTATTTAAGTATGTCCCCTAACATAGATGTATTTTTTGTCACCCAGAAAATTTCTCAACTGTTTTACCCTGATTTTACCTTGGATATCAAGCAGTGATGGTGACCCAGCACAGTACACAATAATATAAATTACATACAACAGTAACAAGTAATTATTTCAAACATGAATCTATTAATATTGCCATGTACTTGCTTGACCCAACAATATGCCCAGTGTAGGCTGAATAGGAAAATTTAATGTTTAGTTGTTGTATTGTTTATGCTGTTTTATTTGAATACATTTTAAGAAGTTTATCTGTGCATCTGTTTTCAGAGTATACTGCGACAGTCCAAGCTGACCTCCATCAGTAAGTCAGACACCAAGCTTCATGAGATGAACAGACTCAACTGCAATGGCAAGAGTATGTACTGTGCAATCACATCTCTTAAAGCTTGATAGTCTCTAGTTCCTCACATATACCTGCAGTTCGGGGGGAAGGTCTGAGCATGGTACCAGCTATGTTCCAGGAGTTTCCATAGGGGCTATTAGTAGATATCTATCTATATCTATAGTGATTGGCATGTGTCTGCTGCCCTTTGCCTCTGCAGTTTCGAGCAAATCTTTTTATTGTCTCTTTGAAAAAAACAATGGTTTTGCTTCTCAGATTTTGGTTTATATCATGCTGCTCTCTGTAGAATCTTCTAAGAAGAACCGTCCTGCCAGCATGGATCTACTCCTACTTCCTAGCCGTCGCTCAAACTCCGACCTGCGTTCTCAGGGCCGCCAGCTGCCTCAGATCCCCCCTGGTGAGGATGGGGAACACACGTACGCCGAGGTGGGCCGCCGCTCTTCTCCCACACGCAGTTCTGAGGATGCCCGCTATGGCGTTGGAGGTCGAGCTGGAGAGACGGACACACCCGCCCCACCGGCGGTCCCTGCTAATACCCCTGCTCCACCTGATCCCGACGGGGACTGCTTGGAGGGTGGGATTCCAGAGCCAGAGACCCTCCCCCAAGTGGTAAACACGCCCCCTCAACCGCAGGAAACAGTGGAGTATGCCTGCATTAGAAAGGTACGGAGAGTGGACAAAGCAGCACAGAAGAGGGACAATGGGACAGAAACCGAGGAGGGGCTCGGACAACAACAACGACACAGCAGTGGGGACATTCGACATGCCCCGCCCACTCACCCAGCCCCACCTCCAACACACCCACACAGTCAGAAGATTCCTCGGAAAAACATGGAGGCCTTCAATCTTCCATCTTTCCCTAAGGTATCTATCTATCTATCTATCTATCTATCTATCTATCTATCTATCTATCTATCGGCGCTTTTCCACTGCGTGGTACGACACGGCTCGGCTCAGTTTGCTTTTCCACTGCAGTTTAGTACCGCTTTAGAGTTGGTGGGATTATTCACATCGTTTTATTTGCTCCGCCTCTATTGCCGCGACTCCTGAAAAATGTTTTCATTCTGTGTTGCCCCTATCAAGCTCTCGCTGGATACACTCCTCTGCTATCAATGAGAGGAACGTCTGTACTTCCTCAACAGACCATGTAACACACATTTTTTGGTAGTTAAAAAAGGTGCGCTTCTTTTGTGTCTCGTGTCGCAAGTTCAGTGACGCAGGTAGTGACAATTCTCTCCGGCCAATCAGTGATCAGCAGGGTTTACACGTCACGTTTTGGTAATGGTATGGTTCGCATGGAACCTCAACCAAGGTGATACTGAAAAAAGTTCCAGGTACCAGGTACTGTACCCAGTGGAATCTGTCTATCTATCATCAGTAAGCCCTTTAAGCTTTCAAAACTTTTTTTCAAAACCTTCAAACAAGATTTACATTCCAAGTTTATTATTTCAAACAGTTTTTAGTTAAAAATTACACTCCTATAGCCTCATGGGAAGTGCACTGATATATAATGCTGTTGCACTTCGAGCGTCCCGAGTTCAAGTCCCGGCTCGTGGACCTTTCCTTATCTGGTCTCCCTCTCTCTCACTTCGCTTTCAGTCTAGCTACTGTCCTGTCATAAAAAGGTCAATAACAGCAATAATACATATTTTTAAAAAATTACAAACACATGAGTTTCTTTGAATTTTAATTTGACTTCTTTGGATTCAAATTCAATTTGGATGCAATTCTGTATCCAGTTTGGTGCCTCAATTCAAATTTAATTCAAATTCTGTAATTCAGAAACAGTAATTTTAAGGGTATTTTCAATTCAATTCTGAATGGCGCACTTCTTTACATACATTCAACGCTCATGTAGTATTCAGTTATTTCATAGCACTGCAACAGCAGGGATTTAGCTGAGGCTACAAATGTTAAGAAGCACCACTGCGGCGCTTGAGAGCATTGTTGCTGATGGAAACTATTTGTCCTTTCACGACTACTGAAAGCCTTTGACTCACTGTAATTTGCGATTGTGCTTTTATATTGTGTCTTAAAATGGAACATATTATAAATAGAAGCATGCTGGAAATGGCTTCCCCTATTTTTGTATGCATCAGCACTAGTGTGGACTTGCAACTAAAGTGGATCTGCAATTAAGTACATTGCAAGTGTACTTCATTATTTTCTCAGTGAGAACACAGTTCGAATCAATGATACTTGCGAGCGTTTAGTGGTCCGTCCACAGCATTCGGTGTATTGCACATTCACAGGCACTTTACTATGAGGATGATGCAACCAATGGAAACACGGAGTAAAACCTCTCAATCACCGAAACCCAGGCAAACAGCCAGACCCAGAAAATAGGCCAGTCCTAATGGAAGACAAAGTGAATTGCTATGGTGAACGAAAGAAGCTACAACAACATGCTAATCCTTGCCTTAAAAATGGCACTGTGACACACCCCATTGCCCACCTTCCGTTTCTCCTGCATAACAATGAGGAGAAAATGCACAGCAAGCATCAGCCTGTTGCCTCACGCCTGAGTACTGGAAACACATTAAGCTCAATATCATTAAATGCAGAAGATGGTTAGACATGAGGGCAGGCATTAAGAGGGGGGACAGTAGCCTGATTGTGCTACAAAGGCTTATTTTCATAAAGAGTTTTTAACAGACCGTCAACAGTATGACTGTGAAACTATCTAATCTAAACTATCTAAGCATTCTGTCAGTCTGTATAATTTTTTTTTCAAGCTATCATCTAACGTTCTTCACAAATCGAACTCATCCCGTTCTTCAGTATGACTTTTATGAGTGACTCATTTCTAAATAGTTTCTCACACAAAGACATCAAGAAGACTGAATATTGTACACAGTTTTTATGGACAATTTTATGGTATTTTCATGCTGCTTTTGCACCTTTTGAAGCTTCCGTTTTGAAAGCCCCTTTAGTCTTCCACAGAAGAAATAAACTCATACTGATTTTAAACAACATGAGGGTGAGTGAATGATGACAGAATTAATTTTATGGGTAAACCATTAATTTAAAACTACTGTTTTAAACCCCTGAATTGCCCTTGGAGTGCATTGCTGATGCTGTTTCATGATGCTGTTCTACACAGCTCTATTCTCAGGTGTATATTGTTTAAGATGGCACCTTAAAAGGTAACATAATATTTATTCTAGTCAATTGTTTTTTAATATATCAGGAGGCAGTGTTTATGGGAAATGGAGAACAGTACATATGGAAACCTCCGGAAGACGATGAAATCATCTTCCAGCACAAGCAGATGGGTATTTTGAGCTCTCATGCAGGAGAGAATATGGCAGCATCTGCAGCAGGGGTGAGTGTGCATTTAGTTTTCCACAGTCCTGAGACACATCCTCTATTTCTCATTCTGTGCAGTCAAAATGTCTTCTAGGTATTATACATTCTTGAAACATCTTCTGTGAATGATCCCAGAGTACTTCCTTACCCATAAACACTATTTCAGAGTTAACCAGAAGCAGCTGCTAACCCACAAATGTGTATTCTTAATAGGCCGGATTGTTTTTGTTGCATATCAGACAGCGGGAACTGGAAAAACAAACTTTTGGAGTATAAGATATATACACAGATTTTTCACTCATGAATATGTTTCAGATGGTTTATCTCTCTATTATCATGTAGATCACAGAGATGTATTCGAAAGTCTGCAAACCGGGCAAAAAGAAGCGAGGCATGCCTGGCTCCCCCACCTCCACGAGGGACATCAGCGGCTTTAGGACCTTGGCTCGAGGTGACCGCGGTGAGCGTGACGGGGGTTTCAGTGTGGTAGTCAAACCCCAAACGTGGGCCCCACAGGAGGGCAAAGGCACGAGAGCACCACCTGGCTGTATGGAGGACCACTGCTACGAAGCCATCAGCACTGAGGAAACAGACCTGGCTTACGAGACCATGGAGGGTGGGGGAGGATGGAGGCGTGACAGGCCTCCACCCAATGCCAGTGCCACCTTGCGGCCCAAGCGGAAGCGGCCCCAGCAACCCTTGCAACAACCACCGCCACCCCCTCCACCCCCCCAGCAGACCCCTAAACTGCAGCATCTCCCAGCCAAAACAATGCTGATTCCTGGGGAGAGCCTGTACGAGAGCATCCCTGACCTGAAGCAGGGCTCGGCCACCTCCAGCACAACCACCATCTTTACTTTTAATGACGGCATGGAGATGTATGTCACTGGCCTGTAGGGGGTGCTCTGGGGAAGGGAACTTTCCTCTCTTGGGGCTTGAATCTTGAATTGGGACACGCAAGCGTGTCGTAACCCAATGGGATACGCGCATTGTGCCACTGCTATATATTTTACATGGGTTCCAAGTATTAGTTGAGCATTAATTGAGTTTTGTAAGTCTAGTTAAAGGTCAGTATTCTCGCAGCACAAATCGATAGAATGCTTACGTGAAAATCCAAAAGAAATGATTTCGCCTAGTCACATGCCTTCATGACGAAGAAGAAAAATAGTCACCAGCCATGACATATCACAACAGACACAACATATCACACTCGACAGTAGCATTCCTATAGAGGAAATTCTTGTTTTTTTGTCATTACATGCTGTAGTTAAGGACAAAGCGACCACTGGATTTGGAGGTCAAACTTGTATTTGATGCCTAGAAAATCCCAAAGTAGAAAAAAACAGAGCACAAGTCTATTACAAATGTAATTTGTTTAGAAGCACAGTTTAATTGTGTTCCCGTGGCCCTCTGAAAAGAAGACAAAATTATAATTTGGTAGATGCCCTCAGCAAAGTACCAGTTTAAAAAAAAATGAATATACAGAAAGTGAACATTATTAGAAAGCCAATCAAAGCTATTGCCAAGCAAAATATCTTATATTGACAAAAGCCTTTATTTAATCTGTTCATAGAAGAGTTGATCCTATTTTAAAATGGCTAAAGCTATCTATTTCCTAAAAGCTTTAGGAAACACATGGTCCTATTTTTGTAAAGTCATAGCCTCTATTTATGTAAAAAAAATTAGAGCTAAAATAAAGATTCTAATTCGATTGGTCAAACAGATCCTGTACGCCAAGGAAGTATTTTCTTATTAAGCACAAATATCTCATGCTTAGCATGTTGTCTGTCTGAGACAGTGCCCTTCTGAAATTGAAGAGTACTAGATTTAAAATCTGTTAAAAGTAATAGATGGTAAATTGCAATTGTCAATAAAGCAAGATCATGGAGAGAATTAGCAAAAGCTCAGGGACAGTGAACAAAAATATTAAATAATTGCACACAAAACGTTATAAACTAAATCTCACAGGAGACCCCAAATGTCTTTTCATGTTGTTTTCTTGTTTGGTCATACATCAATTAAAACTGTCACATAAGTCACCACAGCACTTCAATGCGGTAAAGTAAGTGTTTTTCTTTGTCAATACTGTTTATGCACTTTGCCTGATTAAAAAGATGCATGCTTTCAAGAAAAAAGACCCTTTTAAAGGGATAAAAAAAAAGAAAAGAAAGAAAAGTGAAACTAGCACTGTCCTGTGGTATCAGAGAATGGTTTATTTCTTGCTGTTGTTGGTGGATTGTTTGATTTATATGCCTTTTTCTTAATCTGAGAAAGAGCACAAATTGAATCGCTTCAGGACTGAGGGAGACCAATGAGGACTCGAGGAGGACTCTCTAAAAAAACTGGACGATTATGAATATATCCCAATTGGTCAGAAGAAATGTATCATAGACAACCCCTTTCCCCCATCATTTCAGAAGCAGTCAGGATGTCTATGTATGTCCATATCAGATTGAATGGAATCACATATATTAGATTGTTGCAAAATCTCCTGTATGTTACTTGAAAATAACAGGAGATTTAAAAAAAAAAAAAAAAAAAAACAGGTACACTGACTAAGCAACTTAAAATTATTGTATGTCGCCCTGTAATTCTAAGGGAGGGGGGTCTGGGATTTTATGGCCAGATAGTGACAAGTTTCACCAGTGGACAATGTCAAAATATCTATAATATGTGGACTATAGCCGCTGTCTTTTGGTGTCTTTGAATCTGATGCTAATGTGATCTGGATTAAATTATCCCAAATGGCTGGAGCACACAAAAAGGCGCTCAGGTCAACTAAATATAATCAAACCGCTTGTCTAAGCCCTCGTTGCTATCAAATGTTGGTGCAATGTTGTAAATATGTTACAAGAAGAATTACAGAAGAAAATGGGGGGAGGGAATTTGCTCTTGGTGTTCCTGAAAGTATTTGTTTCTTTCTGGTTGTCCTTTTGGAATGATTTTTCTCTGGTGAAAAATTATCTCAGCAGTATCTCTGTGAGTTTTGATTGTGTGCTTTGGGATTTTTTTGTTGTCCACATCATTTTAGCTATACTGTGTATCTCAAAGACCAGTTGAGTTTAGTGTGGCAGCTAATGTCGTGCGTTTGCTTATCAAACAACAGGGTGGTGTGTATTAAAGCTGTGTAATTAAGTACTAATGTGCAAAAGATTGTAATGTTTTTATATCAAAATGACTATTCATAAAATGTCGGGTCAAGTTTATACTTTTTTAAATAAAGTAGCACTTCAAAAAACACAAAGCATATACCATTTACATGGTGTTTTCTCGCTCGCAATTAGCCATTTATTAATTCTCTAACCACTAAGTGCTCAGACAATCCGATCTTACAAAAAAATGTAACAAGGTGGCAATTACATCTGAATTTGTATGATGTGATTTGTATGAAAACGTACACTTTTGAAAAAAGCATGAAGGTTTGCCCCAACCCAACCTCTAAACCTAATTATCAATGACATGTAAGCAGATTGTATGAAAACTTAAGAATGAGATTGTAGAATTCATATGAATTATAGTTTGAAATACTTTTTTTGGTAAACGCATGTAGTGCTGATATAATTCTATCATGACAACTACCGAAAGTACCGAAACTTGCTACTGCCAATAAATCCATGACATGCTGTTGTGAGCATGTAAGAAATACTGCTGCTGCACATATAACATATATTAAATATCAGCCATATATAGCATACATAAATTACCCCATAGCAGGTGGAGCTGGGGAAGGTGGAGGGTATCTGAAGCGCACTGCTATTGCTACAGCAAGCACTAGCCAAGTATTTCACTGTTGAGCAGCAAGCTCATTGGCTGCTAACACACACACACACAAAAAAAAAAACATCAGCTATACCATGTGATGATGTCATTATGAGTTAGACGTATCGGACTGCACCATCTAGAGTTTCATGACAGAACTTTGGATTTATATGATCATTGTACATCCACACTGGTTGTCAGAGTAACAACACAAAAACCAAGCACAAGATTTCAGTAATGGATGTTTCTCTAAGGCTTTTTCATGAGTGCAGTACCCACATCTGAACATATCTGTAGCTATAAAAATCAGAAGGGGTGGAATATGCAATATTTATTAGCAAATACCACAGTTAAAGGCACAATATGTAAGATTTTTTTTTTATAAAATATCCAAAAACCACTAGAACAGTGTTATATATTTTGCAGGCTTGTGTACTTACATTATCCCAAATGTTTATGAGATATTTTAAGTATGGTTGAATAAGGAGTTTTATGTAGTTTTATATAGTGTGTCAGACCGTGTCTATAGTGTCCTGCCAATGAAGTCATAACCCCTCGATTTCCGGTTTTGTTTTGTAGAAAACATGGAAACACCAAAGTCCTTTTTATATATATATATATATTGTGCGTTTTAATAGACTGGTGACGACCGCACAGAGTAGCATTATAACAGAACTTTTAAACGTATCTAGTATGATAAAACTGCGCTGCTTCCCACATACGCATGACCAGAAGGAGCGGAAGCGGTCTACTGCGGCATAATAAAAGCTCCACTGCTTTCGAGCCGTTCAGCGGCCTCGTTTCACTTCGACGACTTTTAGCCTCACCCTGCTTCATTCTACTACGTTAATAAATCATTAGCTCATCCATGAACATGATTTCTGCCCGAGTCCTGTCGGATTGCATCGACTGTGAGGATGAAGACGACAACTCCCATGATTCCACACTCAGTCACGACATCATCAAACTACTCTAGCTGGTCTTTGATTATTTTGAATACGCGCCCTCTAACGGCAAAAAATTACATATTGTGCCTTTAAGTGAGGGCTATGAACCTGCAAAGGTGAAGAAAAATGAGATTTTCTTTTGTTTTGAAAAAACATGAAATCTGATCTGATCACTCATACCAAAATGCATTTAAATTCTCATTTTAATCAGATTTTAGGTGTTTCCCTTGTTCAGAAAAAAAAATTAAATTAATTTTTATTTATTTTTTTACATGTAAGAACTTGCAGATTTGTTTACAGTAAATATTTCTGTCTCTGGGAACAAATTAATGGCAAAAGAGGAACTAAACCTGAACTAAATATTTAATAGTTCAGTGTTAATTAGGATATTTAAAAAGAAAAATGGATTTTTACAGCCGACAAAGATGTTCACAGACGTGAGATCTCACATAGGCAAGTCTTGCTCCTCCGACTTACTGACTTAGAAAAGAAACAGATGTGCGCCTGTGTTAGATTTGCATTTTGTGATGTCTGTAGGCATCAATGCAAAAGGTTCAGCAAATATTCCAGAGGACATTTCTCATTCTAAATCTGGATTTGATTAGGCTCTGATTAAACCGGGTTTGATTAGTTTATATACTCAGGTAGATGAGGGATTGCATTAGAGTTCTTTGTTTACCCTAATTAGCCATTGAAGCTGCAGTCACATCAGCCTTTCACTGTGGTACATGCTGTTCCTATGACAACTGCCTCACTGTCATGGTATGGTATTTAAGAATTCCCCTCCATTGAGACAAAATCTCATCGAATTTCACATTAAGATCACATTACAAACAGATGGAGGAGGTCATGGGATTTTTTTTTTTTTTTTTATTTCATTCAAATCCTCTACCAGAACATATGAACTCGTGTTTGCAAAAGTGTAACCTGCTTTCCTACCTCTCTTACTGTGTCCCTGTGTGTGTTTATGTGTGAGAGTGTCACAAGCTTGCATCTGACTTGCTCTGGAAAAAAAAAAAAAATAGGTCATCCTTAAAACAAAAAGGGTGCAGTCAACGTAGCAACCGTCTGCTGTTTTTTTATTGGCTGACTTGTTTCCATAGTAACAGGTTAACCTTGAGGCTGCAGTCGCAGACCAGTTTGTTGTCTGGGCGAATCCAGAACGTATGAAGAGCTCTGCTAAGTCAAGATGTCACCCATGTTTCAGAGCTCCAGCAACACTGGAGAAAGGGTCTGCATGTTGTAGCAACCTAGTGAGAGTGCAACGCAGTCTCACCAGTCTGCAATGTCAGCCTTGTACAGTTCCTGAAAAAAAGTATTCACATTATTAAATATTTTTTGGGGAATTGTACATTAGGTTATTTTTTTCTCATACTATGTAACATGTATTGTTCTGCCATTTCTAAATGTGGAGAAGAGGTTAAATTTTTAATGCAGTGTTTCCAAACTTGTTTGCCTTATGTACTCCCAGAACCCCATCGATAAGTATCTAGTGCTGTTTGTCTTTAACATTAAACCATAAAAAAGGCATTGTAACTCATATTATACCAGATATTTACGACAGTAACGACAGTTACTGGAAGTGAGAGAAAAGTGTATATGACATTTAAAATATGGATATTTTTGTTACAAAAACGCATCGATTCAGTACAGGAGGCCTTTATTCACCCCCCAAAGCCATATGAGGCACATTTTATTATGGATGGATGCACTTTATTTGGCTTCTTTTAAACTGTTGACAAAAATCACCCATTCACTGCCATTATAAAGCTTGGAAGGACGATTTTTAATTTAACTCCAATTGGATTTGTCTGAAAGAATAAAGTCATATACACCTAGGATGGCTCAAGAGTGAATAAACAATGGGCTAATTTTCATTTTTGGGTGAACTAACCCTTTAAGGACAAAAACTGACTTGTTTTTTAATAATTCAATGTCACATCGACAAATAATTTCCTGATATATAATTATCAAAACGTATCAAATTTGTAAGAAGATTATCGTACACGAGTCAAACATACAGAATACAGCTATCTACCATCAACATTTGGACATGAACTGCAAATTACCACAATAGATAAATAACTAGGCATACCTCAGTGGGAAGGTCCAAACTCCACCTCTGTACAGGTCAAAATTATTGTTCATATTCGATAATTAACGTACGTCTGGCAACACTGAGAGAGAGAGTTTTAGAAAAGAAGCTTGTTTCTATAGGTAATAAAATGTAATAATGGAAAACATGTTAATTGATTGTCTTTTTTTATCCTATTGCTTGTCATTGTTTCTGACCCTGCATAGACACAACGCAACTGAAACATTCAAGTCCCAGAAGGAAATCGATAAACATCACACATTCAGGAGACTACCACGATGCACCACGAAATCTTCAAAATAACTGAAATAGTGTAGCGAAGTGATACTGAACTGTTATGCAGTCGACAGACCTGAAACTACTTCATAGCTGTGGGTTTACTGGAAAATATATGTATATTTCTTGTCCTAAATGCAGATGGGTCAGATTCTGGCCTTTAAAAACATCTCTTCCATCAAGCTAAATAAGTCATACCTGTAAAATGTTAAATTAAGAGATTGATGATGTCTGGTTTGGTCTTTGACAGCTGCCCTTTGTTTCCAGTTGCCTAATTTGTTAAAACAGTCTGATCTGTAAAAGGACTTAAAATGCCAGTTTTGCTCAATTTTCTTGAAACAGATGTCACATCTATCTTTTCTTACCTTCCATGGCTTTTTCTTTGTAACAACTTATAACTTCTAACAATCTCTGCAATTTTCCTGTACATGGTCATTCATTATTCCATTGCAATAGAAATTTTTTCAGTTCCTCTTAGTGAAGAACTCTTCACCTTCACCCAGAGGTATCTAGTATATGTGCAATTGTTTCCTCTCAGGGTTTCTCAACAAAAACACCTCGAGTTTACTCGAGTCACTACTCTATTTAGTTACCAAGGTCATGGCTAGGTCAAGGTCTTCTTCTGATGTTTTATTAAGATTGTAGAAACATTTTAGCTAAATTGTCTCTTAACTCCTGAGTGAACAACAAATTTTCCCCAAATGTATTTGAGTTCCATAGTTGGATTTGAAATGTCCTTACTGAACCTGCAAAATCACAATGAGACAGGAGGAGTGAAGTACTGCCCCCTGGTGTTAATACTGCAGCAGTACATGTAAGGAAAAAAACTCTTCCAACCTGCTCTCTCGAAGCTAGCTGCCTCAAGAATGATCAAACAGAAACATCTCTTAAAAATGTAGAACCGATGTTGAATTTAGGGACATAGACAGTTTATTTTATGTTGAATGTGTAAAACCAATAAACAGCCAAATGGGTCCAGCAATCCATTCTTTTGTATATTTATACAAATGTAAAAACTAATATTTAGAAATATATAAAAATGTCTAGTTTGAACATTTTGAACTATCGTGACTGATTAAGGAAGAACCAATAATCCAGAATAAAATATCAAATGTAACATATGTTTACTGCTAAAACAGTTTACTGTTTTAGATCCTATCATGAACATACGGTCATAAAATGAAGTGCTACAAAATACTGCACCTCATGAGTGTACTAGCAAATGTATTTTTGTTCCTGGCTGGTTATATGAAATTACAGTAAGTGTTGATCCTCGCTATCCACAGCTGCCTGAATTGCTTGAACAGTGGGTCAAACCTCTGATGAGCAGCTATGTGGTTCTTGCTGCTCTTCATCACTCCATGATGAAGACCCATCTGTCCCAAAGTAACGATCACCAAAGTCTCCTCAATGACAGCAAACACACACCCATAAGATTCCAGCACATACTGAAGTGTAGGGTTTATTTCTTTCTTATATTTATATACACTACCATTTAAAGATTTGGGCTCAGTAAGACGTTTTGGTATTTGACAATATGGTCCTATTGGTTAACATTAGTTTATGCATTTGCTAACATTAACTAACAATGAGCAATACATTTGATTACAAAATTATAATCTTTGCTAACATTAGTTAATTAAATACAATCGTTAATTGTTAGTTTATATTAGCTCATTAAATATATTAGTCCATTAAATATGAAAAGATATAACTTTTAATACTGTTTTAGTAAATGCTAAAATTAAAGGGATAGTTAACTCAAAAATGAAAATTCAGTCATTTATTACTCACCCTCATGTCGTTCCAAACCCGTAAGACCTTCGTTCATCTTCGGAACACAAATTAAGATATTTTTGATGAAATCCAACAGCTTTCATGTGAAATCAGTGGTTCAAAAATTTTATGAAGCTACAAAAAAACAAAAAAAGTTTTTAAAAAATCTTCTTCGCGTCACCCTAGCACCATTTTGGAGAATACCACGACGTATGTACGTAAAAAGTTTTTAAAAAATCTTCTTGGCTTTATACTGGGGGTATTTTAGAGAATACCACGACGTATGTACGTAGTTGCGGTCTTATGGGTTTGGAACGACACGAGGGTAGAGTAATTAATGACAGAATTTTCATTTTTGTGTGAACTATCCTTTTAACATAGCATTATTAATTAAGATTAATAAAGACTATAGATGTATTTTTCATTGTTAGTTTGTGTTAACGAATGTAAAGGTTGTAAATGTTTTTGAAAGACGTCTCTTGTGCTTACACATGCTGAATTTGTTTGAACAAAAAAAACTGTGGAATATTATTACAATTTAAAATAGTTTCTATTTAATATATTTTAAAATGTAAGTTATCTCTGTAATAACAAAGCTGAATTTTCTTCAATGTAACGTGATCCTTAAGAAATTATTCTAATTTGCTGCTCAGTAGATATTTCTTTTTATTATCAATTTTGAAAACAGTTCAAAAGGACAGAATTTATTTGAAATTAACAATAAATTGTAAATGTATTTATTTCCATTTTCACATCCTTGCTGAATAAAAGTATTTCATTCTTTATTAAAAAAAAAAAAAACTTACTGGCCACAAATTTTTGAATGGTAGTTTATCTATGTCAGGAAAACTCACCTATGCCTGGAATGACATGAAGGAGGTCATCTAGACTCTTGTCCACAGCAGTGGTGATGATTTTGACACGAGGGAAGGCGTAAGCCACTGTGTGAACACCCAACTCTGCCATCAGCAGAGACACCAAAAAAACCTTGTCTTCCTGGACATCATGGTCCTGTATATACATATACACACACTCACCTTCTACAAATGTATCATTTTCACAATGAATTGCTACACCTAATTACTTTATTGATAGAGAAGACAGTCAAATACGCTTTGTGCAAAATTGTGTGGACTGTACAGCCGTTTCAGGGTTTGTACTGTTTGTTTGTACGTTGTGGAATGAATGAGGTCGATGGCCACATACCAGCAACACCCTCACTGCCATCATGGCTGCCGCTCCTGTGGAAACGGTGCTGTCCATCAATATCACATGGTCCTCACTGATGTCTCTGGGCAGTCGCAGGTAGTGCAGCTAAATGGAGGAGGCGGGGTCTTAGTTACCATGGAAACAAAGTAAGAAAGCGGGAACCACAACCACCAAAAAGAATGAAACTGAGGAGTCAGGAGATCTCTGTTACCACGGAGACAGAGACCAACAGGCAAAACAGACATATAGGGTTTGAGAAGAGCCGAGAAAATACCAAAATATATAATTTTTTTTAATTTGAAAGTTGCTAGAATTAGCCAAACTGGGATTTATTAGTAAGATCTTTCTTACAATAGCTAAGACAAGCAAGAAGGCTTCACTGCATTTTCCATCTGTTACTGATATTGTGTGCAGGGATTTGAGGCCTGTGTTACCTCTGGTTCTCCTGAATCTAGATTAGTCTGGATCAGAATCTTGCCAATACGGACGTCTTTGCACACGGCTCTCAGAGCAGGTTCCATGGTCTCCCCGGCCCGAAGAACGGACACACCTGTGATCTAGGTGACAGGAGGACAGGTGCTGCTTCAAAACCAATATGATTTCAATCAAATATTTGATGAAAATAATTGTGGAAATGAATGTTTAAATACTGAAAATGAACAGACACACAAATTTACCCCTTTCCCACGAAATCTGCGCCCCTCATACTCTTGGCCTTGTGGTGTCTGGATGAAACAGGCCTGTAAAAAAGATGGATGTTTCTGTGTTTATACATACTGTAAAGCTGAGAAGAACATTTTTCACTCTGTTTTCCTTAAAAGGGATGACAAAAGGTCAACAAAATATTTATATTAAGGCAGTCATACTTACATTAATATTTCACCATGAACCATTTATTTATAATATTTATTTTAAAAAGTACTTTCAAAGTAACAGGCAAATTTAGTATGATTAATTATAAATAATGAAAAATAATGCGATCAAACGTGCCAACTGACTTGTATGCTGATTAATTAGCTGGCATTTACTGTAATTAATTCAATTAAATTTTATAATCATATAAGTGTTATTCATTGCAATTAGTTTGATTAATTAAAAATTTGTAGTTGCATACTTTAGTGTGTGTAATTGTTGCTATTAGTTTGATTAATCAACAGGCATAATTAATCCAATTCACATTTTTATTGATATATGTGATTATTAGAAATTCATTTGATTAATTAACTGCCATTTAAAGTAATTAATTAAAACGACATTTTATTAATACATGTGTGACTAAATGCTATTCATTTGATTAATTAACTGGCATATATACTTAACCCAAATTAAAAATTGTATTGCTATATGTGTGATTATTAGCAATTAATTTGATTAGTAACCAACAGCTCATGTAATTCATTCCATTAAAATTTTATTTAAGCCTTACTTATAGTTTAAATCTCAAATTCAGGTTTGATCGCACAATAATATCAAACTTTGGCAAAAAAGGCACTAAGTGGCACACATACACACAGAAAAACACCCACACACCTTGGAGGGCAAGAAAGACAGCGCATGTTCAATAAGCAACCGCATCAGTCTCTTTGAGTAGAAGATGAACTCATCACGGCTGGTGTCTTTGTTCCTAAAAACAAACAGAAAAATTGAGGAGGAGTACATAAAAGACGCAGAGAATAGGGTGAAGCATGCCAGTCATTAGCCTGATTCACACATGTGAGGAATTCTGAATGTCAGCCGGAACAGATGAATGGATTCCAAAACACATTTCAACAATGAGCATTAACATTTAAAAGTAGGATTTCTTTTGATGTGCTTCAGAGAACTGATTCATATGACACACACCTGATGATGGTGTGGAGGCCGCGGACCTGTGGTGTGCTTTCCAACACACTGAGAGTCTGAGGAAGCGGCTGGGACTGATGGGCCGTGGCCAGGAGCGCCCTGTGTGTGTGTGTGAGTGTGTGTGCATATGAAAGAGCAAATCCGTACCGACAAAGAGAAAAAGATGATTCAAATACAAATGAAAGCCACATGTACACCGGTCCATGACATTTCTAACACTGTCACTAAAGGATCCATTGGGGAGTTTGCCTTAATTTGAAAACATAGTTATGGGTTATAGTTCTGTTTAAATGGACAAACATACACAACAAGACCAACTATATATATATATATATATATTTATATATATATATATATATATATATATATATATATATATATATATATATATATATATAAAATAAATATAATATATATATATATATATATATATATATATATATATATATGTATATGTATGTATGTATAGCTGGGTGAGGGCTAACTGTCACGCAGAGAATATTTCTATATTTTAAAAATGTATTTTTTTACAGACTGTAAATTTGTGTTTATGTATGAGGGTGTGTGTGAGAAAGAGGAAAACTTCTCTACCTGACACTAATCTCACGCTGCCGAGAGAATGCATGCAATAGAATAGAGATGAAAGAGCAGTGAAAAACAATGAAAGAGAAAGAATGAGGCTGGGAGTGTGAGAGAAGTCATCTGTCTTGAGTAAGTATCACTAGGACAATTGTTTCCCTAATTTTTCCTAAATTCACAGGCAGAGGGCGCAGTTTCTGTTTGTTTTGTGTGGAAACGTGAAGAAAGCTGAAGCTGAAGAACAATATTTAAGTCTATTCAACAAGCCACACAGACTTTAGCATGTTTTATGAATTGTATTTGAATGGAATGCGTGTTTTGTATTATTTTACCTATTGTATATTCCACCAATGATAACGTGCAAAATGAGATTTGTGAGGCAAGGCATTTTGTGCTCCTTTATGAAAACAGTTTATGATTACAACAATACAGTGATTTTTAATTTTAAATTGTGTATAACACATAGCAATGACTGTAAAATATTTATTTTAGGTATGGGAGTGGCATATTTTGAGGTCTGGATTTTGGAAATGAGCTATTGGGCTATTTTTGATTGGTCAATGAGTTAGTTTGTTTTGGTGACCTGGCAACCCTGCCCCTTAGATTTTGGAGATGATACTGGGAGAAAAACATCTCAGGTTTACATACTAAGCTTTTAAAAAGATATTTTTATTTTGTATTTTTTATTTTTGACCTGTCTTGTCTAGGGCAGACTACCAATGTGACCACAAAAAATAAGTGAATTACTTCTCCTGGTCTGGAAGCATGAATAAGATTAGTTCACAGAACACTATCATAATGTCCTTTTTCACTCACCTCTTCTAGCTGGCTGTGAACATGCTGAACGATCAAGTCAATGGCCACCATGTTACCTCCACCTGTGTGTAAAGGAGAAAAATAAATAATGGTAACATCTACAAACTGCAATTATTCACTGCACCAATGCATGTTTGTTGAACTCACCACGTGGCACCACAATGTCTGCAAGTCTCATGGTGGGTTCGATGTACTGCTCGAAGGCTGGTTTTACAAATTTGTTATATTGTTTAATGACCCCCTCAATGTCCCGGCCTCTCTCTGTGATGTCCCTCCTCAGCCGCCGTACCAGCCGGATATCTGAATCTGTATCTACAAAAATCTTCATGTCCATCAGCTGCAAAAAAAAAGAATAAATATTATGTTTTCAGTTGTAGGATATAGTGACAGAGATATTCTTACACTCAAACCAAGATCAAAAATGAAGTAATCAATAGGAGAAATTACTTTAGTGATCAATATGGACTAAACAGAAAAACTTCTAGGAGCACATTAGCATATAGATCCTATTCTATTCGATATGGGCTAAAAATCACAAAAGACAAATTTTGATGTTATTAAGATGGATTTGTGATAATGGTCCTTTAACATCTCCCTTACTTCATCACCAAAATATTTTTATCACTTTCTTTGCTTTGAATTTTTATCTGTATATTTACTTAACATTCAGAAATCGAAACATTTTATCATACCTGCAAGAGCTCTTTGTCTGCAAAGGACAAGATGCCTTCAAAGATAATGACGCTTGCACCATAAACATTTTTCTAAAGGAGTATGAAATGAAAACGCAAAGACCATCAAACAAACTGAAATCTTTTCCAAGCCATCATCACTATTATAAATTATGACTGTATCTGTGGTATATATTTTTAATATACTTCTGGAAAATATGTGAAACATCTGCCACACACACTCACCCAGTTTTTCTGGCGTCCATGTGTAGTGAAGTCATAGACTGGGATTTTTACACTTTTTCCCTGTTTAAGTTTCTGCAGAGTGGTCACAAGCAGCTCAAAGTCGAAAGCTCCAGGATGGTCAAAGTTATAGTCATTATGGGCAGCCAGTGCTTGTTCCTCTGGAGACAGAACCTGCAGATGGGTAACATAAGGTTGCATGTTTGATCACTGGTGGGGCGACACAGACACTGGAAAGATCACAATCCTGCCCTACCACCATATGTGCTTTAACAGCAATGCAAGGGATGCTATTATATTCTAATCACATAAACCATGGCATCTGGGGCTGCTGTTAATATATTAGGATTAGCGAAAACATGTTAAGAGCTACATAAAATAAAAAAGTTTGTCTAAATAATGTTGTTATTTTTCTGATAAAACATACAGCATGACCAGTTTAGTCTGATTCCTAACAAACTTAAGATCAAGTTCTCTTCAGTAGATCAGCAGAAGTAGTAGTTTCTGACTGGTTCTTCATAGCAAAACCTTTAATACTATTTAAAGATACACATGATACACATTACGAGTATTTTCAAAAATTTGTTTGTGTGGTTACGTGTTGGTACAAACATCAACAGAGATGAAGAGAGAAGGAGAAGGATCACAAAGATTTTCACAAGCACTAACAGGCTAACTTCACATGGTGGTGCAATCACTCATTCAGATCTCACACTCAATACAAAGACTCACAAACATCTCACCTTATAGAATGAGTCCATAGACAGCAAAACCACCCAAGGAACATCCAAAGCTTCAATGATTTTATTGGCTACAGTAGTTTTTCCAGAGGCACTGCCACCACACAGACCTGTATTAACATGATTTCTTCATTCAATCATTCAGGTTTACTATTTAAACTCAAATCTACAATAAAACCTAAACTGAGCCAGTACTGAAAGTATCTTATTTGAATGATATTTTTCTGTTCAGCATGAATTCAGTATGTTTCCAGCGACTCGTACCAATAACAAAGGCTTCTTTAAACTGGGCTCCATGTTCATTGTACCAGGGCGGTCTGCCGGCTGTGTATATGGTACGTGTGCCGGTGCGGAGCAGTGGAGGTTCTGTTTTACCCAGAGTGCTGCTTTTCCTGCGAGAGGTGCTGACCGCAGGGAGGAGTCTGTCCAGAGAGTCTTCACCACTTCCACTGGAACAAAAAAAGAGAACTGTTTAAATCTTAGTTAAGTTTAAGTTTTTACTAATCTTGGTTCATCTTAATTTCAATATTTTTAAATACATTATTCAAATCAAATTTTGTATCTGTTAATATTATTTAATGAACCTGAGCTAAATCTATTACTCATTATTAGTTGATGCAGTTAGTTAGCATTAACTAATGGTACCTTATTGTAAAGTGTTAACAAGACAGGTGTAGGTTGATTTTCCCAAAAAGTGTGAACACTGTTTCTATCAAATCAGGTGTCTGACCCACGCAACATAGCAAGAGCAGCTCCACCAATGAAATGCATTTGGGGAGGGGCAATCTGTATGTCCAACCAATTGAATACAAGAGTGTTTGGGAAACCTTACTGACAACAGTTATTTTTGCTATTCAATTGGTGCCACTAGTGCTACGTAAATTATACACTTGACATTTTCCATAACGTTTCATGCAAAATAAATACTTACTTAAAAAATAAATAAATAAATAAATAAATCAGCAACAAAGCATGTACCACAGAACTAAATAAGCTGCTTTGATCAAAAAGAAACAAAGTAATACTTTAGTGTCTTTTTGTCTAGTTTATTATAATTATGAACATATATTTTATAACGTGTTTGATGTTTATAGGATATAAATGCCAAATGCAATTGTAAATGCCTTACAAAATGAACTGGTAGTGAGTAGCAGGTGTCATTGATATGCTTAACAAAAAGTAAAACTAAAACTATTAAAAATCTTTTGGTAACACTTTACTTGAAGCCATTATGTATAATGCATTATAAAGTGTCATTAAAGGGTATAATGCATTATAATTATTCATAATACGCGTTGTTAGATATTATATCTTGTCGTAAATAATTATAACCAAATTTAAAATGCATAGTGTAAAAACGTATTTATAAGTGTTATAATGTATTATATGTTTTTATTATTGTTTATTGGTTTGTAGGGTGTGTTGTAAGTTTCTTAATTATGATTGATTAATGTGTTATGACAACTTTTATAATGCATTATACATAAAGACTTTAAGTAAAGTGTTACCAAACTTTGTTATTAACTGAAATAAGGCTGAAATAAAATGGAATATTACACATATTATAAATGTTGCCTTCACAAATGAAATGAAATACGTTTTAAGTACTAAAATTAATACTAAATTAATACTAAACTAAACTAAAACTAAAACCAAAATAAAAATAAATGAAAACTAAATATTAAAACAAAAAACCAATATAAATGACAAAGCACATACATTACAAATCAAATTACTAAAACTTTAAAAATTAATATAAATGTAGAAACACTATAATAGTCTATACAGCAAATATTACTAAAACAGCAATGTTGGGTGTGTGTGTGTGAATGAATGTTTAAGCTATTTTCTTGTTCATGATCAACTGATTCAACCTAAAACTGAAACGAACAAGCTTTCAGTCATAAAAATCCAACTGAAATAATTGAACAGGTTTAAAACAGCAGCCAATAGATCTTTTCACCTGCATCACGTCAGTGTCATACACAACCTGTCTCTCACTCTTTGTATCAACATGAGTGAGTGACTAAATCAGGCCACCAGTCACAGCACATTAAAAAACAGATCAACAACACAGAGCAAAAGAGAAAGGTGCTACTAATACTATGGTTAAAGCCAAAAGACATAACATCTTAAAAATGTATAGGGCCCTGAAATAAAAAAGCACAAAGCAGACTCAAAATCTAGACTATAAACTCTTTTAAGCGAAAAGGTTAGAGGAAACAGCAGCTGCAGCACTTTAAGCCATTTTAATGATTTACTCTTTAATTGCATATGTCACTCTGTTCAGATTATACTCAAACGAGTGGATAAAGCGGCATTTAATTAACCTTTTAAATACTAAACAGTGCATTTAATAACTTACCCTCCATCTGTACGGAGTGCCCAGCAGCCTGATATTCTGGCCCCTGTGTATCCAGGCAGCGTGCTCATATCAGCTAAAATAGTCTGACGGCTGTCTTCCATATGAGCAATAAAGGTCACATTCTCATCAAAGCTCAAACGGCCAAACACAGATAAACCAGCTAATAATCACAGCTGAAGCACAAAGCCTGGGTCACAGAGAGGGCAGACATCATCGCACTGGGAAAAACACACGCCTTCCCTAAGAAAGCACCAGATCTGTAGATAAACACTGGGATCTGCCTTTGTTTTATCAGAGTAATCCTTGACGTTTGATCATTAGCCGACCACTGACTAATGTATTTGAGAAACCTTTTAATAAATAGAAAAACGACTTCTTGTGTCTGGAAACTCGCTCGCAGTGCGTGGGCTTGATTGAATAAGAGGATCAGCTCTACAGGTGACATGGATGGAAAGTATTAATAGAACCAAGAGACACAGAGTACCCGAAGGAAAGCTTAACTACTCAGAGCTCTCAGATTTCATTTAAGTGTCAGTTTTGTATCAGATGTTTCTTTTAAAATTCCTCAGTTGAAAATAGTTATAATTAAACAAAAAAAATAGAACCAAAACCCAATGGATAGCAATAATCTTATTTGAAATCATATTTCGCTACAGTGAGAGACACAATCTCCTGTACCTTTCTTCCTGAATTCTTGAGGAGACAAGTGAGATTGCATACATATTTTACTCAGAACAAAAAAAATATATGTACAAAATAGCTTTTTGTGGCTTTTTATATGCTATAAGTTTCCCAAACTGGGGATCACAAAACCCTGGGCTTCATGAGGGAGTTACAAGGGTCTTATGAGTTGATGAAAAGCTAATAATTAATTATAATATAAAATACATTTTAAAATAAAAACAATCAAAATAAAATGTTTAATAAAAATGATAAACCATTTCATTTTAACTACATGCCATGTGACCATTAATTAACATCAGAGAAATTTGCTGTTAAAGTATTGCAATTCAAATGTGTTGTTAAATTATTTAATCAGAGATATTAAAATCTCACAGAGTAAGGTCTATTTCAAGCAAATTTTACAATCAAAGGTTGTAGTGTGTTATACCAAAAGTTGACTTCACTGTTTTCCAAATGTTCTTATTCTGAGCTGGCCACCCCACCTACACTCTGCTATACAACTATAATAATGTAGGCTTTACATTTTACAAAAAGAATGTGTGTGTTATATTAAAATATAGGTCATACCACCTGGTATTAAAGAATTATTATAAACCACAATATTTTTAATGCACGAGTCCATTAAATCGACATCTTAAAGTTCGAATCTCGGTTGGGGGTCAGTTAGGTTGTGATCTCTCCATGGTGCACTAATGGGAACACATGTCGTGTCAGGAGGGAGACTTCAGTCTATAGTTCATTATAATAATAACGCGTCATTAGCGCGCAGCAGCCGCCGCCTGCCGAAACTGGGGCAGGAGGGAAGGAAGGGGGTTAACTAACGCAATGATGATTTATGTTCTTATGATGATTAGTTTTCTTTCATCATCAGAACGATGAAACGCTGTATTCCACAGTATGAATAACCGTTCCATACCATGGCAAAAAATAAAATAAAAATAATAACAGATAGCAACATCACGGAGAGGTGCACCTGCGTTTCCCTATAATTTATCTCTAGCTATATGTTTGTAGAGTAAAGGGTGGATCGCAGACAGCTGTATTGTGATACCTGTTCGACCGGCTTGAGTTTTTCCTCCTGCACTCCATCTCACACATAACTCTCCACTTATATTCCGACTCGCCATGAAGCGGGTCTCGATGGTAAGCTCAGCTGTTAATACATCGCGAAAAGCATTGTGGGAATTGTAGTTTCGACACGCTCTGCGTGCAATTCTTACAATTCAGTGCCTTAAAGTCCCTAAAGCTGTGGATTTTATCGTTTAAATTTTTCTCTGGATAAAAAAATGGCTTAAATGTGTGTTTTAACTTACTTGTTGAAAATAATTAATATGTTTTATTGTGTTAGTCTCAAAATGTACCTGTATGTCATGACATCATAGGCCAACCTGAAAGGCTACTTCACAAGGGGTTCACTCAGGAAACTCTTGTAGATTTAGTATTTTAGTAATTCATGTGGTCAACATTACTCGAAGCTGACTGATTTATCAGCCTAGGTCACGTCTCCAAAATTGTTGTAGTCCAAGTTTCACAAGTTTAGAAGTTTGTTTTGTAAATAATATTTAAGTAGGCTAAGTGCATGAACTGTATAAACTGTACTTTATGATGAAACAAACCCACTTTTAAAAACTAAGTTTTTTTTTTCGAGTTTCAAAGCTCAAAAGGCACCGAATTGTAGGAATGACCCAAATAAAACAAATAATTTCACAGAAAGAAATCTCTTTAAAAATTCTCTCTAAACATTTATGCAAGTTGTGCAGGCTTACTTTATTTTAAATAAAAAGTTCACAAAACAGCTTGAGCTGGGAGTATTGTTATCTCTGAACTAATTCCCATATCACACACATACTCATACACAAACAAAAAGTATAAAAGGAAATGGGGGGAAAAAATGTTGCTTCATAACAATCACAAACAACCTGTCATATATAATATGTTTGGAAATAATCATTTAAATGTAAAATGTAAGAAGCAAAACTACCTGGATGCAATATGTCAAATACACAAATATGCACGATTAATTTAAATGGTAAAATCACGAATCAGTTTAATATATAACTTTTATGATCAGTTAGAACAGTCCTTAACTGTAGGTCTGGAAACCATACAAATATATGACAAAATGCAAATGTTTCTTTCAGTAAAGGGTATGTCATGTAAAACTGTGACAGTGCATTCTGGAATGTACAATGCAGATTTAACATGAACAGCACTGCCCTCAGGTAAAAGCACATTGTGTAATCCGAACTTTGACTGAAAAACAAAAAAATCCCTATTTTTTAAATGCCAAATCAGTTTGCTTTTCGCAAAGTAAAGATAATCCATAAACTAATTTAGCCTCTTTCAGTACAAATCTATTGCCTGTAAAGTAACTTACAGTACATGCCAATGCACTTCACACAGTATTAGAAGAATGTTTCTGCCTAACCTTGACAGGAAATTTATAATCAAATCTAATATATCACAAGCTGAGTCACGGTGTCACAACACTAGAACTCAGAATCCTATCATTACTTCAAATCAAAGTCTTCACAAAATAACACATTTACGCCATTTTGCGTGTCCAAAAACACTTTCAGGTTGTCACACTGTATCATCTTGATGTTTTGATGTGGGTTTTTGAATGTTCTTTTGGGCAGGTCCACACGTGAGTCTTTTTTTAGGCTACAATGCAGCACGTCATTGTTCTACATCTGTCATCTGCAATTCTCAGACACTTACAGAGCTTGTAATTTACACAACATAAACACAGCCTTTTGTGACCAAAGATACGTATCATTGCACTGTAAATGCTGCCGTCATTGTCACACGGGGAACTAGTTTTTTTATCTTTTTGTTCCTAGAACAGAATCATCTGAAGATAAAAAGAAACTAAGTTTTCAGAAGAAAAAATACAACCCATTAAAACAGGCTGTCCTGTTGGGTTCACAGTACAAATGCAGGTTTAAATTATTTAGGTTCATCTCTAATGTCAAATGATTCCTGGAACACCTGCAGGAACTGGACACATTTTACTTACGTAGTACCAAAATCTTGACGGGCACGTTTGAGGGCACGTCTGGCAAGGTCACATTCCTGCAGAAAATAGTTAGCAAGCCTGTTTCTGTGGGCAAAGTTCATAATATAGCAAGTTCTGACAGTATTACCAGACATCATTGTAGAAGGTCTTGTAGACTTTAAAGTGGATCTGAGTTTTTACTAAATCCATGGAACTTTGGTACAGCCAGCTGGGCCCTCCTTTATCAGATATGAAGATTCGAGATTCCTCTGCATTTTATGTTTGCATTTGGAAGTAGATTTGGGGTAGATAAATCATGAGTGCACATGAAAGCTCCTTTTGTAGGTTTCATCTGGTATGAGTTTTCTTTAAGCCTAGTGAGAATGTGGAGGTTGAGCTGTATAACTGAAACCTGTCCCTGTGTCCCAGTCCATGACAGCTCCAGTCAAATGTCTCTGGCCTCAGTCTGACCAGACACACTGATGTCCCTTCAGAGCGCAGCCAGCCTGGTAGAACTGCCCTATGCATGGTTGAAGCTATGACAGGTTTCCAGATAGCCCTGGAAAAAAAGAGGGAAAGTGAGGGATGGAGAGAAAAGAAAAAGCATGAATGAGTGAATGTATCTATATGTCTCAGAATAGTTCTCCAATGGTAACCTACACACATATATCAGTGCTATATGCTGGACATTAAAATTGAGGAGGCAGTTTTTGGGCAGTTTTATGGATTTGGGTTTTTAATACACACTATTATTCAAACGTCTGGGGTCAATAATAATTTTTTTTTTATTTAAACTTTAATAATGCATTAAAATTGATCAGAAGTGACACTAAAGACATTTAAAATAAATGCTGTTATAAATGCTGTTGTTTGCAACTTTCTATTCATCAAAGACTCTTGAAAAAAAAAACTCTATCAGAGTTTTGACAGAAATATTAAGCAGCACACCTGTTTTCAACATTGTTAATAATATGAAATTTTTCTTGAGCACAAATTCAACATCTTAAGGCCAGTAGCCGTAAGAACTATGTATAGAACAATATCTTTATCGTTATCTTTACAGTTATTTTCCTTGATGTAAACAGGCCTTTAGAATGACTGCTGTTTTGCAATCACAGGAATAAATTACATTATAAAATATATTAAAACAGAAAACAGTAGTTCTAAATTGTAATAATATTTCACATTATTACTGTTCTTACTTCTCTCAAAAACATAAAAAAAAAAAAAAATCTTATCAACCCCAAACGTGGGACTATCAACAAGCAACCATTATCTTAGAATTTTTATTTGTCACTAGTACTGACTGTTCATAAAATTCACAAATGTTAATTAATTCATTAATTTCTTGATTTATTTCATACTGTGAGCACACTGGTTATTCTGTTCTAATGACTGTCCTAGATTAGATTTTTCTTTAGGTTTATTCATCTGACATAACTCCAATAGTGAGTAGAAAAAAAGATGTAGTCAACTAAACACAATGTAAATGTTTCCTAAATATTTTTTAATTTAATCACTTTTTTGGCTTATGTTGTTGGAAAGGATATCCCTTGCAAGAGGATCAACATATTTGGGTGTCTCTGCCATCAAAAAATTTAAAACCCCCTGCACTAAAGCATTAAATAGAGCTGCTTAGGAGAGATAAATAGGCACAAAATTCACCAATCCACCATAACTTTCATTTTCCATTATGCTCACATTATCGCTTTTAGGTCATGCCACCTGCTGCAGAATATTTCTTCTTCATTTTTCTCTTTATTCACAGACACAAACACACACCTCTGCTCAGCAGCTGTAAGTTGCGCCCCTCCTCTTGTACTTGTAGTTGTAGAACCTGCTGGAGAAGCTCTTGTCTCAGAGTCTCCTGAACCAAACCCATCCGCTCTAACTTCTCGCCATTCAATCTCAGGAGAGCACGACCTGACAAAGACAAAGTGACAGAGAGAGACAGTTTCACTAAACATGAGCTCTTTGGAAACACACAAGCTCTGCAGCCTCTGCATTATGTATGCACAGTTTTGCTGGCAGCTATAAACAAGTTACAGCATTGCAAATCCCCCTAAGGTTATTATCTCCATGTTCCCAGTGATCTTTGCATGTGTGACTATGGTAACATGCTGTGTGGAACCGCTGCCTGAGGGCACAGGCCGCCCCGGGTTCATTTCCCACTTTATTTCCAACTGAGCCTCTCGTGCTGTGACTCTAAACACTTCAGTCCACAGCCTTGCAGAAAAAACACTGCACCTGTTTTTTAAATCTCTATATTCATTTTCTCTCAATTTCCTTTTCTATGGATCTCACCCAGTGTGTCTGTGATCTTGATGCTTTGTGTCCACTGAATGAAAAGAGAGGATTTGTGGAGGACGGGGAGCCACACGGGTCCCTAGTGAGCGAGAGCACACTCAAGGAGTGAGTGGGAGAAGCAGTGGTCTAAGCGCCAGTGTGTGAGTGAGACCCCGTGATATGCTCAGACATGAGTCGCATATTCACACCATAATGCTTCAAACCCAAGAAAAACATGGTAAAATAATAATGAAGAATATCAGTATGGCCAGTGAGTCCTAGCTTCAAAAAAATCCAGCTGGCTGCAGCTTTCCCCATTGATGGCCAAAAAAAGTACTCAATTATTTCAGCTTTATTTTTCTGGCAAAAAAATATACACTACCATTCAAATGTCTGTGGTCAGTAAAATTTTATGTTTTTGGAATGATAATATTGTAAAATATTACTACAGTTTTAGCCATTTCTTATGTCTTCAGTGTTACATGATCCTTCAGAAATCATTCTAATTTGCTGATTTGGTGCTCAAGAAATACTTCATTATTATATATTCATTATTATTATTTAATTATTTAATGAATAGAAAGTTAAAAAGAACAGCATTTATTTATTTTTTGTAACAATGCAAGTCTTTACTGCATTAAATTAACGCACCTTGCTGAATAATTTTTTTTTTTTTTTTTCTATAAATATACTGACCCTAAACTTTTGAACAGTGCTGTACAGTATATCACTAATGTTATTACATGACATTATATATAACAGTAGATATGTTTCTTTTCACTGGCACTTAAAAGCTTGAAATTGATACATTTTTTACTTGTCTTTCACAGCTCAGGCAAGTAGCTAATGAAGGCTTTGGGACTGTACATGTTCATGCATCATGAAGGAAAATGATACATGTCTCAGATAAATGGCTTTAAAAGTGTCCATGAGCATAGATAGCGGATGTCCAGTTTCATACTTTGGAGGATTCAGTGCAAGTATTAAAAAACTAAATTTTCTAGAATATTGAAAATGGAGCATGAAAGACTAAAGCACTATAATTTCAGGGGTTGAGAAAGAAATAGAACCAGTTCTTTGACAAGAGACGTATTTTTGGAAAGCTAGATGAGCACAGGTTGGCTGACCTTCAGCTAAAAGGTTAATGCTTCTGTCATACCATATGAGATATAGTAGATGTGCTGGTGTCAAGGGATTGGTCTATAGCTGCTGAGTACGCAATACCTTTTAAAAGGTGATTTTGTGCAGGGTCACTGTGAGATTTTACACAGAATGCAATTTCCATATGAATAATGTCTAATATGTTAAAATCACATAGGGATATATTAAATTATAAACAATAATAGTTTTTTTGTTTATTTGTTTATGCCGGATAACACACCTGTAATGGCGTGGTGGGAGAAGGCTTCAACGTAGGTCAGGTAGTTGTGTGGACAGTGTTTCTTCAGCCATCTGCACACATCCTGCTGAGACCACAAAACCACTGGCCTGGAGAGACACGGCAAGGTTGGGCTGGTGTGGTAAACAGAGCACGATTCACCTGAACGTAACTGAAATACAAAGAAATAGAGCATGGGGAAGAGAGAGACAGGGAAACTAATTTAAATATGCATTTCACAGAGAAGCGGTGTTGAAAAACAAATTTCAAAATGTGACTGAATTGTATGCGTCCTTCTGGAGTCCTACCACGCATGAATGCCCAACTTTTTATAGCACTACTAATCTGAAATCAATCTCTTGCACAATAAAACAAGTATATTAACAGATAAACAGCTCTCCCTTTTGCCAAGTCCTCTGGGAAATATAATTTTTGTTTAAATAACTGTGTTCCATGTCATGCACCGGCAGTGATTGAGATGGATGTTTTCATCTTACACAGCCATCTGATTGGCTGCCTAACGGACACGGCCATGATTCTGCACATCGAGCTGTATGAATGAAGGCCATTCTAGAATGATTAGCATTCGTTACAATGGCTGCGCTAGTGACATGAGCCACAATAACTCTCGCTTGACCTTCATCACACACTTCCATATGTTCACAGAATAATTATACAAAATCATCCCGCAAAGATAATTCCAGCAAATCATCCACATTTAGAGCTACTGAGTGTTTATGAGAGCTAATGAAACTGAGTTGAATGCATCTGTGACATACAATATTATGATGTTTGTTTACTGTGACACCAAAGAAGGATTGCTTATATTCACACTTCAGTTAGGAAGTTTGGGGTCAGTCAAATTTTATTTGAAAGAAAATAATTTTGTTTGGCAAGGGTGCAACCAATTGATTAAAAGTGACATTAAAGACATTTATAAATTACAGAAGATGTTTATTTCAAATAAAAGCTTTATATTCTTAAAAGAATCCAAAAAAAAAAAGGTATCATGGTTTTCACAAAAATGTTAACTGAGTGTCAACAGAGACTTTTTTCAAAAACATAAAACATAAAAAAAAAAAATCTGACTGCCCCCAAACTTTAACATCATATACCTTCCAAAGAGACCCAAAAAATGGAGTGTGGTGGGCTCATGGATAAATGAAAAACAATGCGATGTGCAGCTAATAAGTATTACGTGCCCTTATCCATTGATGTCCAATTAAACTCTGCTTAAATACATTCTATAATAAATGTATTATATATTATTTATATATAATATTTGACTATTTTCTAATGTGCTAGGTTGCCATAAATTCTGGTGACTTGTTTCACAAATAGTTTCATTCCCTGTGTTTTGCATATTTTCTTCCCTTTCCTTAGTGTTCCATTTCATTAACAGTCATTTATCCTCAGAAAATCACAGCCCTCTATTTTCCCACTTCTCCCTCTATTTGTTTTGTTTTTCTAAGCCATTTGCCGCCATCTGTACCCCATCCCTCAAGTTCATCTTCAATTTTCTTTCTCCTTCACAGTTTTTGCCCCATCTCTACTGCTCTCTCTCTCTTTCTCCCTCAGGCAACTTTCTACTTTATGCCTTTGCTGTGTTTGCCCTTGAGGGCAGTGGGGATTTTTTTCTTCTGCAACTGCAGGAAATCGCACACATACATTCTTGCATGTGCACATACATGTATACATGCATGCGTGCACACATAAAGGCTGAATAAGTGACTGTTCCACTCAGCTGGTCCTGGGCAGGATGCACATCTCTCCAGCAACTGTCTTTGTAGGGCATAAGAACACTGCAGTCCCTCAATGGCTGCAGAACCCCTCTTAAAATAATAGTTCGGCCAAAAATGAAAATGTACTCACCCTTTGGAAATCCAAGATGTAGATGAGTTTGTTTCTTTATCAGAGCAGATTATATTACATGCTCACCAATGGATCCTCTGCAGTGAATTGGTACTGTCAGAATGAGAGTTAAAGGGTTACTCCACAGCAAAATGAAAATTTTGTCATTAATTACTTACCCCCATGTTGTTCCAAACCCGTAAAAGGTTAGTTCGTCTTCGGAACACAATTTAAGATTTTTTGGATGAAAACCTGTAGGCTTGATACTATCCCATAGACTGGCAAGTAAATAACAGTGTCAAGGTCCAGGAAAGTATGAAAAGCATTGTCAGAATAGTCCATCTGCCATCAGTGATTCAACCGTAATGTTATGAAGTGACGAGAATACTTTTTGTACACAAAGAAAACAAAAATAAATACTTTATTCAACGATTCCTCTCCTCTGTCTCTCTCCAAATCAGTGTAGCGCCATTTTTGGCAATTTTGAGCAGTACGCAGTACGTTTCTTGGTGTTCTCATCGCTTCATAACGCTGTCTCTCTCCAAATCAGCGTAGCGCCATTTTGGTAATTTTTTGATGCTTTTCATACTTTTCTGGACCTTGACACTGTTATTTATTTGGCAGTCTATGGGACAGTCTCAAGCCTACCGGTTTTCATCCAAAATATCTTAAATTGTGTTCCGAAGACAAACGAAGCTTTTATGGGTTTGGAACGACATGGGGGTAAGTGAATAATGACAAATGTTTTATTTTGGGATGGAGTATCCCTTTAAAATGCTTAATTATGGATCTGTTTATTATAAACACACAGCTGTGCACTTCACAAGAAATTAATTGATGAACTGGAGTCATGTCGACTACTTGTGTATTATTGTGATGTTTTCATCAGCTGTTCGGGCTCTCATTCTGATGGCACCCATTCACTACATATGATCCATCTGGGAGCATGTGATGTAATGCTAAATTTCTCCAAATCTATCCCTATAAAGAAACAAACTCATCTACATCTTGGATGGCCCGAGGGCCAGTAAAATTTCAGCAGACTTAATTTTTGGAGAAACTATTCCTTTAAGCCCTCGTAGATGAGATTATCAGGCATGTCAGTGAGTGCATTTACATCTTTTTAAGTACCTTGTTTGTGATAAAATAGATCTGACTAAGCAGCTTTCAAACTTCCCTTATTTTAATGCCCATTATTCCAGATACTCTCTTGAACTGCACTCTGACATACGATGGAGACAAGTTGATGCAATCCTTCTTACTTTGCAATGTCCCTATAGGCAGTGCTATAGAGAGAGTCTATACATTACAGAATCTGTCAGTGAGAAAGGAATTCACACCACTTAAATGTAAAACATGAATTATTTACAGTATGAGTTCCATTCACACAGACACTAGAGGATCAGTGTGAGCACAATAATTAGAAGATACAAACCCTAACCATCAAAAATGGCCCCAAGTACACAAATGCATACATAACAGTCACATTTTTGACTACAAAGAGTCAACAGGCACTTGAGTTCCTAATTTCTCCTTTGATCATTCTGCGATGACATGTCTGGGGAAAGTGGCGTGTCTTGGCAAAGTTTATAGATAATCACAACAGCGCTGATGAAAGTGAAAAAAGATTTGTGATAAAAGTGACGTTTTCTATTTTCTTTTCTTCTTTGTTCACCCTTTTTTTCTGGGAAGAGCACACTGTGTGGTGAGATGTCAGTGAGTCTTTCATGTACTGAGATACACAAACCTGCATAGTTGAGAAAAATACTAACAAGTGTAGCTTGGCTGAACAAAGGATTTGTGTATGAAGCCATTAGGGGAAGAGATAAAACAGAGCTGTTTATCTCTCCTGTCACTGTTGGAAGAGGCTAACAAGGTTCACCATTCATTAATGATGGTTTAAATTAAGGCCAAAAAAGTGCAGAGGTTAGTTAGGATCTCATCAGCTCCTGTTTGGGCTTTCATGAGGAATAAATTAACATGGATGTCTGATCACGCCAGGCTTTTGATCATGAATTCACTTTTTGGAAAATCAAAGGCAAACAGTCTGAACCTTCGCACTCGGTTCAGCAAAATGCAACAAATTTGAACCCAAGTTCAGAAGATTCAACTTAAGTCTGGTGTTCCTCTTCTAATTACTCTGGCAAAAAGCAAGATTTGTGAAAGTTGTAGAAACTGGTGTTTGATGCTTAAAATAATATAAGATGAGACAATAAAATCAGATGATTTTTATCCATTATAAAATAATAATACATAATAATATATAGATGATGTCCTTTTGATCTTTGTATCATATGTATCATATTTTCCATAAAAATATTAAGCAGCACAACCATTTTCAATATTGATAGTAATAAGAACTGTTACTTGAGCACCAAATCAGCATATTAAAATGCTGTCTGAAGAGTGTTCTTTTAAGCCCCTTTCACACTGCAATTCCAGAAAATACACGGGTAATGTGTCCCGTCAATTGTTTCCGGGTCGCCAGATTTTGCCCCTTTCACACTGCCAGTGATTTCCCGGAATATGTGCGTGTGTTCACACACACCCCATAAAGGTCCCGTAATGACACGTGACATCAGGATGTGACGTGTAAGGTACAAGTCAAAAAATGCTAGGCACGTTAACTTTCACTTAAGCTGGCGAATGATCTCAGCTTCGGCGCGGATACTGAGGAGCTAACTGATCTCTGCTTCATTACAGTTTGCACATATTTTTTCGATTCGAACATTGATCTGCCTTCAAAACACCAAGTAAAAGAGTTGCACAATAACGTGCGTTATCACTACGACACACCCTTTATGTTATTATTTCTGGCTTTTGTTCACACAGACTCGTTCCGGGACTGAACCCGGCAATGTTACTAGGTCTCCAACCCGGGATGGATGCCGAAATCAATCCCGGGACATGTTTGCTTTCACACAGAAGGCGACCCGGCAATTTTCCGGGACCAACATGCAGTGTGAAAGGGCCTTTAGTGACCCCAAAGTATATTTAAAAAACTTAGTGACCCTAAAGTATTTATGTTTTATAATAAATAAAAAATTATACTATACTATGTGTAAAAATTATTTTCAGAGAATGGCAGTGCCTATCTAATGTGTTAGTAACATTTTAATTTAGCAAAATTGGTTAAATATTTTATATACAGTATATATTATATTTGTCAGCTCCAGTGGCGTTTGACTCCTAACCCTAAGGTTGTGGGTTTGAGTCTCGGGCCGGCAATACCACGACTGAGGTGCCCTTGAGCAAGGCACCGAACCCCCAACTGCTCCCCAGGCACCGGAGCATAATTAGAGACTTTAAGCAACAACAGCTGATAGAACGGCAACGCCAAAGAACGTGCAATTGCACGACTTTAAGTGCTACCTCGTGACGTGTACATTGTAACGGTCTACTACGGGAGTACAGGTAATTTGCTGTAGTCGCTACTATGTGACAGATTAAAAGGCGAGTATATTTTGCTTGTTAAATCTAGGTTTTTAGACCTATTGGCATCATACAAGACTAAAAACTCTTCTTCTGACAATAAGTTGCCTGTTCAAATTACCTTTTTTATTACGCTAATGATAAATGATTGGATGTTTCACCGTCCTCTCAGTTGTTGCTGTTGCTTAGTGATTTTTGCGATTTTTGGCTACGGCAGTTAACAGTTTACGTCAGATCGCCGTTGCCATTCCATCAGCTATTGTTGCTTAAAGTCGTCATTGCATTTGTTGTTGTTGGTTTGTGTTTTTTGGGTTTGTGTGTGTGTGCACTTTGGATGGGTTAAATGCAGAGCTCGAATTCTGAGTATGGGTCACCATACTTGGCTGTATGTCATGTCACGTCACATACTATATTTTATCCACTAAACAAAATTTCCAAATGAACAGCACCTCTGCTAATTTCACTGAGGAGATAAAAAACTAATTTAGCACTAGAAAAAAAGAAATGGAAATGAAAATGGAAATGACCACAGAACACTGGATTTGCCTCAAGTAATTACTTTTGAATACTATTAATTAAAAGCAGAACAGATAATATTATCTATCTCAGTTTAACAAAATCAGGTTTGGGTCTAATTAGTATGTTCAAACCTGTCGTAAAATCTAAGAGGAGTCTAATTGCGTGGGCGAGACTGACTTTGACCCACAAAGCTCTGCAGACCCGACTAGAGGCACTTGCTTCGTTAATATGCTAATGCAGAAGATCAAATGAAGTTAAAAACACACATTACGACCCATATCTTTGCTTGCAGTGCTCCAATCAGCAATGCCCATATGACCTGAGGCCCACAAGGCTTTTTAAAGCCATTCTGTGGAGAGTGGTCTCTATCTTCTCTACCCTCTGGCCTAACAGCATCTTACTCATTCTCTACAAATGAAACACACTTTTAGATGGATGGAAAGATGGAGAGAGAAAGCAAGCATTTTGTTGCCAGACACCCCCCTCCTCCACCTTTTTTAATGCACAGGTTTTCATACAAGTGCACTTCTGAAAGGCGAGAATTTTTTTTCCCCAGTATTAATAATGCAGCAACGGACAGCCATACATACATTATATCAGCATACAAATTCTCTAATGATAAAGTATGGAATAACTGAAAGCTTTCATCGCATTAGCTCTGCTGTATAATAACTATAGTTGCCTACTTTGTGGGTTTTCATATCGGTCACATAAATTTGCACTGCAAATAGTGAAGTTACTAGTTTATCCACTTTCCTTTCATATGGTATATGAATATGGTAATCAACTAGCTACATTTTTGAGTCTTTCTCAATGTGCTCTTGAGGTCAATTTCAACAACGTCGGATAGTGCACTAGAAAAAGCTTAAAAAAGATTTGGTTTTGATACTCAAGTCATGTTAATGAGATCATTTGAAGCTGATACAGAGAATACATAAAAACCACTTTGCTTTGTACTTATCTTTATTATTTAATCTGAAAAAGAGGAATGTATGTCTTTCTCATGCTCAATGAGACTTTTACACCGCCAGCTCTGATAATAAGACAAAAGACTCTTATCACAGTCTGCGATTACGTGTTTCCACAGTTGTTAATGTCATAAATGTAGAAAATATAAAATTTTGTTATATTTTCATTTTCAAAAAATGTATTGTACATTTATAACACTATGCTATATTACCATCAAATTGCATATAAATTGGCAAATTACATATATTGGCATCAAATTACAAAAAAAAAGAAAGAAAAAAAAATTCTTATCTTAGACCATGACTGAAAAACTGCCAGGAAAAATTAGACACCTTTCTCTGTTCAAACTTGCATAATCAATCTCTACATTTTTTCTTTTTAGGAAAGTTGTGAAAACACTATAATGATTTTTTTGGGGAATTTCAAAAATAATATATTTGTTACACTCCCGTTCACCAATATAGAAGCTGACCCAACTATCACGTGAAAAGGGTTCATGTATGACTGAGATGTTTTATTAAAGATTTCCTTCTTGGTCTCACCTGCAGTCCTTCGGTTCCAGGCTGTTGGAGTAGTTTGACCGTTCGGCCGCCGGCTGTTTTGCGGCTGTGCCCTTCATGCCAGGTGAGGTTCCCACCTGCACAACGACTCAGTTGGTACTTAAAGTCCTCTGGAAGAGCCCTGTACTCCACTGCAGGACGACAGAAAGTAAAACTGGAGGCCGCTGCAACAGAAAAAGAGAGATTTGGCATTTATTCATTCATTTAAACACAAATTCCATCATTCATTCTTACATTCTCACTTCCCTCTTCGAAAAGACTCAGAGATGTGCAGCAGCACTGTTCATTTTCAGTCAGCAACCTGGCATCAGGATGACTAGTGCCTTGTAGGTGATTTAGTGTTTATGTCAACAATGCTGTGGTTACAGGTCAGTTTGAGGACTGTGTTTGTCATTAGGGTTTTGGTGGTTAAGAGAAGAGTTTAAGGTTTAGGCTTAAGTAAAAGCAAATAAGAAATGTTTGAATGACCCATATCTCCTGCGGCTGACTGGGTGGCTTGGATTCTTCCCAGAATAATACCTAAAGACGCTAGTCAGCAAAGTTAATGGGAAAATTATGCATTAGCGTGTCAGAGGGTGATAAAAAAGCAGAGCATTGGTAGCCCATGGGGTAATCTAATGAAAAACATATGAGGCTCCAGATTTCCAGGAAGGAAAACTTTAAATGCTGCTAAATACCGAACGCCTCAGAAACATCGGTTCTTGCTGAGCTAGACAAAACTAGCATTTGCAATTCATGAAACAGTTAAGAGAAAATATAATTAATAAAGACGCCTGCTAGGATCTTCCTGGTACAAAATATGATTTAAAGGAATAGTAGACTTTGGTTCTTTTGTGGAACACAAAAGAAGACATATTGAAAAATGCTCCAGTGTTGTTTTTGGCAGGGTTATTATAGTTAACTAAAACTAAAAAATTAAAACCATAAAAATAACGTTTTATTAATTAGGTTTTATCGTTATGTTTAGAAAAAAAAAACGTTTCATTTCAGGATGTTGCTAAGTTGATGCAGTAAATAAAAATTAATAAATTATACTAAAATATCAAATATATATTTGGACCCCACTCACTTTCATTATATGAACAAAACAGCTAAAAAAAAAATCTTCAAAATATCTTTGTTTGTGTTCCACAAAAGAATGAGTCATGCAGGTGAGTAAATGATGACAGAATTTTCATTTTTAGGTGAACTGTCCCTTAAATACACAAAAATTAAAGGGAGAGTTGTGGCCTAATGGTTAGAGAGTTTGACTCCTAACCCTAAGGTTGTGGGTTCGAGTCTCAGGCCGGCAATACCACCACTGAGGTACCCTTGAGCAAGGCACCGAACCTCCAACTGCTCCCCAGGTGCCACAGCATAAATGGCTGCCCACTGCTCCGGGTGTGTGTTCACGGTGTGTGTGTGTGCACTTTGGATGGGTTAAATGCAGAGCACGAATTCTGAGTATGGGTCACCATACTTGGCTGTATGTCATGTCACGTCACATACTATATTTTATCCACTAAACAAAATTTCCAAATGAACAGCACCTCTGCTAATTTCACTGAGGAGATAAAAAAACTAATTAAGCACTAGAAAAAGAGAAATGGAAATGAAAATGGAAATGACCACAGAACACTGGATTTGCCTAAAAAAATTCTGAGTATGGGTCACCATACTTGGCTGTATGTCACGCGGCTGTCACCGTCAAAAAGACAGTGTACATACATTTAACTGTGAGAGTAAAACTGTGAAAAAATGTGCATATTTCTAAAAGCAATACAGCAGACAAGTACAGCACAGTTTCGCTCGACTGGTGACTGTAAATGAGTCAGTGGGCAGCATAAGAAGATTTTCTTCCAGACGCTGCGAGAGGCTAGTGCATTAACAAACAAAGACAGAGACGGTATGTGCGTATGTGCTCATTAAAACCTCAGACTTCTAATCACCACCTTAGTCTTAGCACAAATTGGTACAATCAGTCATCTCTGTGCATGACAACTTGTGTGATGGCAATATATCTCCATACAGTATGTGTGTGTATATGCATAAGCACGAGTTGATGAGAGGGAGAGACTATGAGTTTGTGTGTGTGTTGGAAGGTGGAGGCCTGGATGAGATAAAAGGGATGTCTTTTGCTCTCGTCCCCTGCAGCCTCACAGGCGGCTACAAAGGCTGTCCTCATCAAGAGTGCATGGGGGATGCCTGCCTGTGTGAATGCATTTGGGATGGAGTCACAGATGAACACAGTCTTTCATCAGAGTGCCTCTGAAGCAGACATTAGAGAGATGTCGCACAACTGTGGCTGGAGGGTGAAAACACGCCAAGGCCTGTTAGTCCTGGACAGATGTTGCCCTTATTTCTATTTATGTGTGCACAAAAAGATTTGCTTCTTGAAACCTTATTCTTGACCCACTAAAGGGAAAATGGAAAAGTCTATAGAAAGCTGAGTTTTATATGTACAGTAAATGTCGCTGAAAACCTGTTTTTATTCTGTAAAACACAAACTAAATTGCTAAATTATCATGTTGCTCTACTCCATACAATACAACTAAATGGTGACCAGATATTTTCCATCTCCAGACTTGACAAACAACACCAATAGCAATTTTTTTTTGTGTCATTTTCATTCACTGTATGAAAAAGCAGCATCACCATCTCCATTTTTTGTCTACAGAAAAAATAAAATGGTATGAGTTCAGAATGACATTAGCGTGAGCACATGATGACACAACTTTCATTTTTAGGTTAAACTATTCCTTTAAACTATTACATTTGAATATCATAAATATGTGGTTACAGGCAGGCTTCATGGCCAAGCACATGTGACCCATTTCATTGCATGTGTCAATCAAAAAAATGAATCTAAATTCATACTTTATCTAGAGATCCATCATCCATGACAGCTGTTCATTCCCTGAAACACATAATTAAATCCAGGCCAAGGTGTTTTTCTCACCTGCTGTACCCACTGGACTGAACTAACGATGTGGTCTCTTGTGAGAAACCAAGCAAGTGTGCCAGAGATCTCCAAAACAGCATGAGGGGTTTGAACTTCGGGAAGGGAGAGAAACACAACATCTGTGTGGAGTAATGAGCTACTACAGACTGAAAGAGAGAGAAATGTGGAGCTGTAGCTGCTTCGGATCTGTTTGGCCTCATTATCTATGCTGATGAATGCGAAAATGAATATGCAAGCCTTCATTAAAGTGGTGTAGTGACACAAACTGCTCAGCAGGTAACTGGTTCACTAGAAAACTACAGAGATTTCATACAGTTCTAGGTTTGAATGTGTGAGGGGAAAAGGAGAGAGTTTTTTGAGTTTTTCAAGGGCATGTTGAGATGTGGAATGGTGTGCAGTGTTTTGTCAATGAGAAGCCATTATTACAAGTCAACACCCTTCAATTTACACACAATAAATAAATAAATAAATAAATAAATAAATAAAAATCACAAAATGTTTAAAGAAACGGGCTGATAGATGAAATTCTTAACTCAAACTTCACAACATATCAATAAACCAGTTATTTTGGCATTTTATACTCATAATGAAGAGCCGGAGAAATAAATAATAATAAATAAATAAATACAAAAAAAAAAAATATTGCTTGCTTATTAGAGTTAGAGTAAGAAAATGCAGCGCGTGTACATTCATTAACAGCAAATAACTCAATTCAAAATTCATTTGAACTGAATCAAAATACAAGGCTGTGACCCTGAACACAATGAAACACAAAAATTAATGAGCTATCATACACACATTAATTAGCAGACTGTCAACATGCTTAATGCTTTAAAACCAACTATGTCACTGGGTACAGGCTATTTTATCCTAAGCAGATATGCCTTTAACTGGAAAACAATATCTAATTTGCTTAAAAATACGAGAAAGTGCCTACCTGAGTGCAATTACAACATTAATATTTAATTCAAATTATATGATATATTCAAAATTATATAATCAGGAAATTAAAAAGAGAATATTATTCTAGGACAGCAGATACATCGAATCATCTCTAGCTTGCAACGTACTAACTACTACGATCATCCTTATGAATAAAAATAATTACCGTCTACTGCCATGTCAACAGTCCAGACTCTGTAACAAGAAACAATACTCCTGTTAGATTAAAAGTTGAAAATTGAGGTCTCCCATTTTCCGCCCTGGGCGCCTTGAAAGGTGTTTCTTTAGCAGGTACATCCAGTGTGTAGTGATCGACTCACGCGCTTCACAGTGTAAAATATGAAAGTACACACATCGCGCGCTGCTCATTCTCACACTGACGCCTCCCCATGCACACTGTTCACTTCAACCAGCTCTGTTATGAAGCTTTTCATATTTTGTGAAGAAACGCCTCTTTATTACATAATTTTATGTAATATATTTAAAATGTACGATTTCTTAAATAAAATAAATGAAACATACTTCTAAGTATGTAATTTAGCCTATCACAAATAAATATGTGATGCACGCAACATAGCCTAGGCTATATAAAATGGGCTTTGCTACTCTTAAATCTACACATTTTAAAAAAGTAATTCAAATATGCAATTCATGTGGAACCCCCTAGCATCGTGTATTTGGTTATTTCTAATCGTTATATTTGTCACCAAAGGGGTGTTTCGTGAGAAACAGTCGTCTGTTCTCTCTCACGTCCTAGTGGGAGAACGCAAAGCCTGTAATTATGAACGGCAACATGCACATTAGGGGGTGTTTTTATGTGACCCTTCAAATATTTCATAAAAATTCGGAAAATAATTGAAAATCATTATATTGTTAGTTTTATTGACTTATTGACTTATGCACGAATGTCTGTATTATATCCTACACTAATGTTTATAAACGATTTTAAAATCTTAGATATTTTCTTCTTGCAATATAAACACTAGAGGGGGGCATTTCACCTCAATTCTCTCAGCAAATCTTCAACAAGGCCCTCGCCTAAACTCCATTCGGCTGTTCTATATGTAACGTTACGTGTTCTGTGCAGAAGTTTGTTATTAGTTTGCAAAAACAGTCCTCCTACATCGAGTATCAAACCTACATCGGAATGTAAATTAATAAAGTAAACAGTAGGCTACCCACGTAATAACCAGCTGCATCCCCTGAGATTCTATGGGTTCTGAGCAGAACCTCGGCCAAAAACAGTCCTCCTGTGAGTATCAAACCTACATCGGAATGTAAATTAATAAAGTAAACAGTACCCACGTAATAACCATCTGTAGGGAGCTGATCAGATTTGAAAAGTTATAAAATATAAGAAATGGGACAGGGGGCTTTTTTTGTTGTGCGTCTTCGTTACACTATAGTACTTGCTTAACTCCACCCATGTAAATTACTCTTGCGGTTGTTTGCAAGTTATCGGTCAACATCTGGGTCAGAAGAAAAAACTTAAAGGGGTCATATGATGCTGCTAAAAAGAACATTATTTTGTGTATTTGGTGTAATGAAATGTTTATGTGGTTTAAGGTTAAAAAAACTCATTATTTTCCACATACTGTACATTATTGTTTCTCCTCTATGCCCTGCCTTCTGAAACACGTTAATTTTTACAAGGCTCATCAGTCTGAAAAGCGAGGTGTGCTGTGATTGGCCAGCTATCCAGTGCGTTGTGATTGGCTGAATGCCTCAAGCATGTCGGAAATGTTATGCCCCTTAACATATTGTGATGCCCTGTCCGGCTGGAGCTATGAGACATAAACATTTAACCCCATTATAAACGTGATATAAACATGATTTCTGGTCGTGTCCTCTTTTGGACGGCCAAACAAAGTAGTTTCGCTTTCTCAGTGAAACAGCGTCACACACTGTGGCCTTGAGTGAGCGGAGGCTGGAGGCCTAGAATGAGTGGAGATTGGCTTGAGTGAGCAGAGGCGGGGGGGCTTGAGAATGGCGCAGCCGGCGGATTCGACGAAGGAGCGTCCGTTGGTCTTGCCAAATGTGACAACCCCGGGCTGGACTCTGCTTCGTCCACGGTGAAAGATGATTCTGCGATCCACAGTACAAAGTTGATGTATTTCCTCAGCGACCAGCATAGATCAGCTCCAGGCATGACAAAGTGGATAGCATCCTCTTTTGGAAGGCCAAACAAAGTAGTTTCGCTTTCACAGTGAAACACACAGCATCTCCACAACATGGCAGTGGCAGCCACAACAATACTTCAACGAGAATAAAAAGTATGCCTTCTTTCTTTGCGTGAACATTTGGGTGGCGTTATGCAAATCTTCCCACATAGTGATGTAGGCATGTGGGGGCGTGTTAGAACGAGCCGTTTTAGGGGGTGTGGACGAGTCTTAACTTTTATAAAGAATATCTCTTTGGATTTGAGACTTTGGTCTTTGCAACTTCACAGATCTTTATGCACCAAGAGCTTGTAACACTCCAAAGAGAAAGGAAAAATTGAAATCGCATCATATGACCCCTTTAAACACTCAATTTCGAGAAACTTTACTGAATACTGTACATGCAGTCCTCAAACCATTCAGGCACTTTTAGACATCAGTGTGTTATTTGCAGCCTATATACACTGGCACTACTTTAAAACACTGTAGTTAAAATTACTCAATTATTCAATCATTCATATGTGGGTGAACCTGAATTTTCCATCAGTAGGCTATACCTTATACATTGACACAGATCATATGCTTTAAAAAATCTTCTTAATTAACAAATGTTAGTCATGTGAAATACACACATTTGAAGTGTATGTAATAGAGATAACTGACTAGGGAAACTTGAAATGCTATGTCTGTGTGATTGCGCATTATTGCGCATAGTCTACTTGTTGGGCCATGGTGTTCCATCTTTAAAGGCTTGTCCTGGGCCGGAGAGTTCAAGTGACGGCCCTGAACAGCACTTTAAAAAATCTTATCCTTCTGTCATCACTCTTAAAATGAAAATAGTGACAGTATATCATCCAATATTGAGGATTAAATGAGGAATAAAATGGCAGACTATAAATTTGTCCACTCTTTGACTTTAAGCAGTGATGTCATGTATGAGAGTGAAGTAGCATCGCTGATAGAATCTGAGGGCAAATTAGCCCTCTCTACTAAAGTATTCTCTCTGTTTTGCTTCTCTGTTGTGCTGAGATATTTTCTTTTCATTTTTGTGATTTGATGTTTTTTTTTAATTTTTTTGTGTGGTTGTATTTGGGATTTTTTTTTGTATTTCAGTATCATATCTGTAAAACTTTGATATAATATCTGTAAACTTTAAACTTTTGATGAGATGTTGAGATGATAGAGAATCCAAGAAAATTTAACTTCAAGCTCTGTACTGAGTTCTATACATTTGTCTTGCAGTTCTGGTGAAAAGAGAAGAAACTGATGGTCACGCTTGCTTCTGGACAGAGAACAAACATTCTCAGACTTGTTTCCGTAAGTTTCAGTTTGGTGGAAAGGTGCCAGGCCTGAGCCACACTTCACACCAAACATAACAGTCTTGAGCAGACAAACACGCAGTTGACTTGACTGATTTCACCACTAAGAGTTGAATGTGAATGGTTGGTGCTAATTTTTTGACAAAGACAACAGAAAAAATACCAGAGAATTAAAGAGAAATAATCCATCTTTATCCATGTCAAAGGCCTTACTAAAACTTTTGTGCATGGTTTCTGTCCCCTTAAAATGAACATTTGACCCCGCACACACCCCATAGCCTATTTACCATGTTTTGCGCTCTTTAAATCATTCAATAGTTTTGGCTTCTACAAGGTGCAAATTGTGAATGAAATGAAAAAATGCTCCACCCTGCTTGAGGTGTAACACATCATTACACCTGATGAACGTGGGTTCTGCCCACTACTGAATACAGAACAGCATTATGAGAGTTTAAGGCCTGAACAGCTGGTTCATTGTGATGTCATGTCCTGTGGACTTCCTGGGTGGAGGTGGTTGTGAAGAATGGTTTATGTGTGCTCGGTGTGGTAGTGGAAAGCCAGTGCCAACAACATACTGTGCATGTTTTGTCAAACAGTTGATGAATAATATGAGGGTGGTGTCACACAGACAAACATACTTAACATTCGAGAGTCATTTCTTTAGAAAGCCATTTAAAACCAGCCAGAGCTATGGCATGTGGTCTTTTAAAAAGACCTCACTTACAAAGTTTTACATTTTTAAAGGACATTGAGCAGTCAGACACGCATAATAAACCAAAACAGGGTGATCAGGACACCAACGTGAAGCAGAGGTTTGAATCATCCTCAAGGTCTTTATTTGTTAATGACATCGACATGAAATATTGATCTGAGATTAAATTTCTTTATTTTTTTGAGAAAAAAAGGGAGTGTGGAATGAATTGAGCATGCCTGAATTTTTAACTGGTTTCTTTACCCTAAAATTAACAGATTTAAAATGATTTTATTTTTAAAAAGAACGGCACATTTATAACCGTCTATAACTTCTCCCATACCCAGACTTTGAATCTGACAGACTTTGAATCTTACAGAAAATTAAACTTACAATTTTATCACTTTGCTAAATAAGACTTAATTTAAACAATTAATCTCCCTATCCAGTCCCATGGAAAGCAGTCTGGGAACTAGAAAGTAAACTGACCAAGCATCATTATCATCATCATCAAATCATTTTTGAGTATGGATATAAATAAATCAATAATGTACATAAAGAAAAATTTAAGTAAATATCACTTCCAAACTTAATTTTAATCAATCTGTAATTTTTATTTATTTATTTATTTTTAATAACAGAATGATGTCAAAATTGTCCAAAATTGAAGAAACATGTTTACTTAATTTTACAATTTTATTTTCAGTTTTTAAGTCATACCAACAGTGATTTACAGATTTTTTATTTCAGCCCTGCATGACTACATCAGCAGAGCTTTCACAAATATGGAAAAGTGAAAATGTGAGCCTGTTTATACAGATTCCTGACCCTCCACATTAGAGCAGCACAGCCCTTGGAAACAGAGTAAACATTGTTGGCTAATTAGCCACTGCAACTAAACAAAGGCATGGTGTGTTTTGCCCTTGTGGTTTTTTAGAGGGGAGGTTTGAGGTACTGTGTGTGTTTGCTGGTGGTGTGTTATAGGTGACTTTTGGGCTGTGCACAATTAAGGTCTATGTGTAGTAAAGAGTGTTTGGAATTCTCACTTTATCCCCAGACCTATAGTTCAAAGTTTGCAACACCACCACAGACCTCGACCACTACCATAGCGACAACCATGGATACAAGTACTGTGGACGGATGTCATAGCAATAAAGAGAAAGGAGCGGTTACTTCAATGATTGTTCGTTTGTTCAGCTTTGCAATTAATCCTATATGGGCAAGCATGGTCAACAGGAAAGATTCTCTTTCACATTGTATATTTTTCATTAGAGCTATTTTGCTATTGCCGGGTAATCGTTAGTATTTACAGTCCGGCTTTCAGTGTTTATCTGAGTTAAACTGTATTTGTTCCATATGGCTGTGTCTGAGTTTGTGTGTGTGAGCATGTGACTGCAGCCTGCAGCTATAGTGAGTCCATATGCTTTTTTTAGATTATGTGCAGAGCCATATGCCCTGTATCATTTAGTGTTCAGAAAATGGCCAATAATCAGACACTTTACATCAGACCGAGGGTTTTAAAGACACATTCCCATAACTAGGTTATCAACGCAATCAAATGTGAAATCATGACACCAGACAAACACCTGTACATTTCAGAAGGTAAGATCTCACTTTTAAACTGATATCAGTCTATGATAATTACTATTAATTGACCCTGATTTGTTTTGTAATTATTTAATTCGTACCCACAATTAAGACAATTATTTATCCATCTTTAAGTCTTTTCTACAAACCTCTGAGCATCACTGTTGTACTGTGTGGACCAGGTCTAAAAAATAGCACCTTTGTGTAAATTGTGTTAGGCGGCATAGTAGGTGGATCTATGTAAATGAGGTGGTTTTATGAGGTGACCAGAACTCTCAGTCCCAACAGTCTGCAGGAATCTCAGCATCACCACCACAACTGGAGCAAATAGTGTCCTTTTTAGACACTGAGATTTTTTTTTTTAGTATTGACTAAGACCAACATGGACAGATGTGACATTAGCTAGTGGCGCACTTTTATTTACGTAACACAAGGCATATGTCGGTTGTTAGGTCTATGCTCATTTTTTGGTGAAGAATTATTTTAGCTACTGTTCTAGCGGAATAGAGGGATTTCCCTCTGTATTTTCTTCATTTTCCCCCAGCATTGGTAATATACAAACATCATGTTATTGGAGATAAATTTGCACGGTTTTCTCCTTTTTTGGAGTTCTTTTCTGACTGTGGCAGCATTTCAACCTGCGCCTAACCAATACAGCCTCTACTCTGGACACCATCCACAATACAACTCTGCAAAACCAACAGCCAGGCATAAGTGAGTATCAATGAACAAAATATTAATTCTCTTAATTGATGGCACAGGTGGTGAAATAGCCGTTGGATGTTACTAAATGATTTCAGACACATCTGAGTGCAATAAAAAGGAATCTTCCATTCCAGCATCATGTGAGATGCTGTTTAAGATCGTAGTTAAGAAAATATGACACAAGACCACCTGTCCAACTCTTCCTGTAGACACTAAATACTTGTTGAGTTAACATTTTCCAGTTTGGTATTACTGTTGGGTGCAATATGTTTGGTTTACATTGAAGCGCTATCATAAATCTCCTCAAATTTGGTGAATTCATAAAGAATAAAAATGTTTACAATGAGATCTTTACATTAGTAAATGCATTAGGTATCATCACTAACAACAATGATAATTTATATAATTTTTTTTACATTTTTACATTATATATTCTGTAATTGTTAGTGGAACTATAAAACAATGTTAGTGTATGTAAGTTTCAATGTTAAAATATATGTACAAATAAATGTTAACCAAGACAAATAAATGTTGAAATTCTGTTGATTGTCAGTTTGTATTAACTACTGGTTGGCTAATGTTAATATAAAGGTAGGTTTAGGTAACATTTATTTAGGTAACATAGCATATTGAGTACAGCACAGCAAATAGCTGATTCTTTCAGTGTTGAGAAAGAGGGAATATTTTGTTTTTCTTGCTATTGACAACTTCAATTATTGAGAGTTATATAATTGTATCTCTTCAGGAACCACTGTGCATATGTTGTGGAGAAGACTGTCTCCTTCACTATTCAGGATGGAGCAGCTCCCTTCATGAAGCCAGAGTACAACAAGTGTGCTTGGGGTCAGAAATGCCCAACTATAAAGTAAGCTATTAATAACTGTTTAACTGTCATACATTTGTATATAAATATATATTTGTATAAAAAACGCATTTGTTAGATTTAGCTCTTTTTGACACCCTGTCTGTTCTTACAGGTATCGCATGTACTACAAACCCATGTATAAAGTTGCATATAAGACTATGACAGAGCTGGAGTGGAAATGCTGTCCTGGATATGCAGGTGTTGGTTGTACTGCGGCATATGGAATGAAAGCAAGGCCCCTATTCAAAGGACCACTGCCTGCACAGAAGGGTCCTATGCCTCATTTTAAAGGGCCCATGCCAATGCAGAAGGGTCCTATGCCTTCTTTTAAAAGACCTATGCCAGCACAGAAGGGTCCTATGCCTCCTTTTAAAGGGCCCATGCCTGCACAGAAGGGTCCTATGCCTCCTTTTAAAAGGCCCATGCCTGCACAGAAGGGTCCTATGCCTTCTTTTAAAGGGCCCATGCCTGCACAGAAGGGTCCCAGGCCTATGCAGAAGGGTCCAATGCCTGCACAGAAGGGTCCTTTGCCTTATTTTAAAGGGCCTATGCCTGCACAGAAGGGTCCCAGGCCTATGCAGAAGGGTCCAATGCCTTCATTTAAAGGGCAATTTCCCCATCCCAGCTTCAGTGGAAACCCCTGGAATCAACCTCAAACACCATCTAATGGCATGAATGAATACTCAGGCCCTAATACTGGTCTCTCTTCCCAAGATACCTCAGCTGAACCTTCTCCAGACCACCAGGAACCGGAAGTAGATTATCCTGAACAGATGCCAGAGCCTCAAGATCTTGGCCATGATTTAATCCCAGAAGAGAATGACCCAATCACAGACTACCAGAATCCACAGCCAGATCACTTTAGTTCTACACCAGAACATGGTGAGACAGAGCCTGTTCCCAATGCACAGGCGCCCTCTGGTGGAAGTGAAACAAACCAAGGTAAATGAGCTATATTTTACAGTTACACACTCTATATACAGTTTTTTAGAGTCATCATTTCTTTGTACAAAATAAAGCAGCAAATGTGTTCAGACTAACTAAATATAATGCATTCACAGATCATGATGACAGAAGTATTGAAGATGAGCGATTGGATAGGATAGAAGAGGATGTGCAGCGACTCTCTCTTGGTCTAGACACTCTCCGTGGTACAGTGACAGGCCTGGAAGACAGCTTGCGTGCTTCCCTCCGTGAAGATGCCAACCGAATGTTGACTGCTCTCATTTCTGCAGGACCCAGCCCTATCGTTGCTCCTTCACTGTCCAGGGACTCCTCTGTGGGTTTCGGAGATCTGCCTGGAGGTGCACTAGATATTGAGGGTTCAGATGTGATGGGTCAGTTCCCAAACTTGGTCAATTTGGCAGAAAAGGTTTCAGAGCTAAGAGCAGAGCTTGTGGCAAAGGCATCTGAAATTGAAGAGTTGAGAGGAGCAGTCGTGGGTCACAACAACACCCTTCAAAGACTGTCAAATGGGTCAGTGAACCTTACACAAACTCACTTTCAAAAGGCCCTGGAGACAATGGTGGAGTCCAAAATGAGTGAAGCTCGGGTGGTCATCTTAGATGGCTTTGAAAAGCGTGTGGAGAGTGCTGAGGAGCGATGCGAGGGTCGTATGGCAGAGGTGGGCCTTCAGTGCAAGGAGGAACGTTTGGATAGCCAAGAGCAAATTGAGCAAGTCCTAGACAAAAGGGCCATAGGATTACGGGCAGAACTCCAAAAACTGCAGGCTCAGCTTCAAAACCTGGAGCCTGAAGAGGGTTGCTGCATTGCCATATCAGGTCTAACTGAAAGGTTAATTCATGTGGAGCAGTCAGTGGGTGGCTTGAATGAGTCCCAAATCCATTTACGTGCTGAACTTGGTGGACACAAGGACCATATAGAGGGCATGTTGGAAGGCCGACTGGGCTATGTGGAATCCAAGATGAACATCGCATTAAATCAAGAGGAAGCAAACATTAACAAAAGAGGGCCTAGCAAACTGGAGGTGCAATTGGAGGGGAAGCTTAAGGCTCTTGAAAGTCGTCTTTTGGCTGCAGTGGAGGAGCTAGGTAATGTCACAGCACCAACTTTACTAGAGGGTCAGGCTGTGCCTACACTGGAGACAGAAGTAGAATCGCTCAGAAGAAGAGTTGAGGACGATTTGGACCGTTTACAGAAACAGCTCAAATCCATAGAGGTCATGTGCACTTCATCTTGTGTTCCACAGCCTGTTCTTACAGGATATGTCGCTCCTTTGGGAACTGAGGATGAGGGAAGTGAGGACAACCACAAGGAAATGAATGGGAAACTTGATTTACAAGTAGAGAGATTGAACAACCTCAACGCCACTCTACATAACCTTCTTGTCCAGTTGGCAGAGAAACAAGAGGAGGCAGGTCTTCAGGGTGAGGTGACCCTCCTGAAAGTTAGCGTGAACTCCGTTAACAGGTCTCTCTGTGGCTTGCAAGAGTCTCTCGGCTCTGTGATCAGAGAGGTCGGTCAAACCAACCTCACCTGGCAAGAAAGAGAAGAAAGGCTTGCGCAGCAGGTGAAGGGTGTGGTTCAGCTGGTGGGACGACAGGCATCTATGTTGGGTACTGGGGAGCGAAAGTTGACCCGTCTGAAAGGGGAACTCCAGGATCTGCGGCGCAGAGTGGCCGGAGAGCTCCAGGGTTGCCGTTCCACTGCTCTGGGTGTCCAGAAAGAGGTGACTGAAGTTGGGGGTCGTGTTGCTCGTGTGGAGGGTCAGTGTGGAGGCCTGGCACACCTGGCTGACGACCTAGAAAGAATTCGAGGAGAGCTGGAGAGACACTCTGATGGGTATCTGTCTCATGTAAATAGCACCCTTGTTGACCATTCTCACCAGCTGTCTGAGCTCAGAGATAGCATCCAAAACTGCACTGGACCATCTGGGTCTACTAGGATAGCTGGGGACAATTTAGCTGCAACACAAGAAATGGCAGAACAACACACAACAGAACCGACCCATCCCAGAGGAGACCAGTTTGCCTTCCCCACACAGTACAGAGGTGACTAGTAATTCAAGTGCACTTTATAATGTGCATTGTGCAGACAGTCTTTACTCACAGATACTATTATATAGTATCTTTCTCAGGAGACTCTTTTCTTTCCAACATCTATGGTATGATCAGTATTGAAAATCAATCTTCCCAGTCTGTGGTGCTGCTGTTTTGTATGTTTTTTAAATCATTTGTCTTCTATGGTTCTTTTTTTTAATCTTTTATTCATTTTTACTTAGCGATTTTAGGGTTCAGTGTATTAAATATCTTACTTTGTTATTGTGAATATTTTTTTATATTAACTGGATGTCTGTCTTTGCCATTTTTTTTTTTATTGTAGGGCTTTTTAAATTAGAGAGACTGTTTTGTTCATATAGGTAAATTAGAATTTTGGGAACAACCTTTTGAACTCTTTTTTGTGTTTGTACCTTTATGGTTTTGTGAAAGCTGGTTCTTAATAAAATGTTAAAATTTCACTTAATTTTTTAGTTTATGAGGTTTGTATATTACTGTGTATTATTGATCTCCAACAGTAAATATGCAACAGGCTAATAATCGCACTCAAATGTCATAACATTTGAAAATTTGTCATTTTAATCTAGATTTTGATGTTAACAAGAAATGACAAAAATATGCAAAAATATCAACTGTAAACATACAGTATGTGAAAACATTAGGAGTTGCTGTTGTATTCAGTGAACCGCATTTTGGACCATAACATCTGGGAAGGAAACCAGAACATGTAAAACAATTAGTTGAGCTGTTGTATCATTAAAGCCAAGCCAAAACTGAAGAAAAACTGCAAAGAAAGAAGAAATTATAATGTTTTTGGACCTGTACTTCTGGGTGTTTGTGAAACCAACATTCAAGTTCTAAGATGTTTACTTTCTTTAAGGGTTTTCTACTATTTGGAAAAGACACTTAAATACACAGCATATAACTTTATAGTGATTATTGAGGAATGTTGGTGCTGATACTTACTAACAGTCGCAGTCGCCCCCTGCTGTTTCGGATTTTTTATGTATTTGATTATGCCAAAGGCATCATATCCAAGCACTGCTGCTGCCAGCAAACCAAGAAAGAGCAAGCAAGAAAAAAAGTGTGAAAGAAACAATGGTGAAAGCACAAGGGTCATAAAATGCTAAACAGAAAATAAGAAAATCAATTGTTTATACATAACACATCTTATAATCACTGAAAAGTACATTAGGATCTAATTTTGTAAAATGTGAGTTTGACAGCAACACCATTAGATATTCATTTCAGGGCAGAGTAACCGATAACTTTTATTACTTTGTCTATTAAGATTATCCTTTCAGCCACAAACGCAGTCTTTGCCAATTTACTCACCGAACCAGCAACTTCCCCGGAACTTTCCCATCCCCAGCTAAGACAGATAAGAGAAGTAACAAGAAGGAGGACTGACCCTGTGATTGCTCTGAATAAATCCTACAATATGAAGGAGAACATACGACTTTGTTTAAATGTATTTTTCAGTAAAAAAATGTAAAGGAAGAGGTTGAGAATAAAAGTTATTGAGTAAGCTGCACTTATAATATCATGGGCAAGTAGTTGGTCTAAATAAATAAATAAAGATAATCCAATATCAAGTACACAAATATTTTTACCAGCCATTGGAAATACATCAGTGATAGGTACAGGTAGGCAGGTAGGTCAATGGCATAAACGATGAATATGAGAATGGCCCAGACCAGCTTTGTAATGCAGCCGCAAAAGTAGCATGCAAAGGAAACTGCTTTACAAATAGTCATAATGATGCACAGAACCTATTAAAAAAACAGTAAAATAATTTTAAAAAAATTACTGTATACATACTTTATATGCATTTCTCTTATCCATGACACACACACACAATTGTTCAAGATGAATCACCTACAGCTTGTAATAAACCTATCAAATAAAAATATTATGCTTAATACTACTCTAAACCAATCAGATTAGTATATTATTAATTTTAAATCAGCATGAATCTTGATTAACTACATTTCTAACTCTGGGCAGACTTACAATTTCAAGAGCTAAAATCATCTATGGTGACCAGATGAATTTTGTGTTTTGTTCAGTGGCTGAACGTGGCTGTTTATCTTCTTTTGTGTCTACCATCTTGATTCTGTAACTTGATTAAAAATAATAAAGAAGCAGGTACAATAATAGACAATGTGTGTCTGTGTGTCTCCAAAAATAAATAAATAAATATATACATTAAGATACAATATTAAATAACATGTATGAATAAATGCACTTTGACATTGCATAAGTTCATAACATATCATCAATAATATGAAGAGTTCAGATGCAAAAACCTGTCTATATGTATATATAGCATTTGTGCATTTATAGTAAATGTATTTAGGTCGTGTTTTTCATACAAAAACCTGGAAACCATATAGTATAGTTACATTTTTTATCATGGTATTGAGGTGCTATATGTGTGGCTACCATTTTAACTGTGGTTACCATGATCTAAATGTATGCTAATGGAAGACCAGTGGTTAATTTTAATAAAACTCAAACAGTCAAAATAATTACATTTAACCATATAAAAATGAGGTTGTTACAATTTTTACATGTTACTGTTTGATAATGAACCTAAATCTCTCTCTCTCTATGAACTAATGCAATATCAAATTGCATTTTACAGAGCAGTCAAAAAGAGATAAGAAGTTACGAAGACAGGAAGCGCTGTATTTTAAAACCAAAAAGGTGATATATTTTATCTTTAAACACGAAGAACACGGAGAAAAAATCGGCCACAAAAGATGCCACACTTTACAACTTTACAACAAACTTCACAAAACTTTATAACTTATTAAGCATAAAACTATACTATACATAAAACTAACTAAATATACACTTAACCAATAAATAAAACGAAATATAACCTACTATAGTATTTATAGTGGGCTATAAATGATTTAAAAACGTAATCGTAACCTGTGATATGTTTGATGCAATAAATACCTGAAAAGAAGCTGTTAAATAAATTGCTCGGATGGGATGCTTTCACAGTGCGTTTGTAGAGACGAAATGAATCACATACATATATTGCACAACATAATACAACTCCCACCCATACGAGTAACAGTGAATGACGCATTTAAGATTCCCCGTTATCATTATCTCTGCTGCGATGTTGATTGTTGCCAAGTCCGTGGTTTTCAAGCAGATTAGGTCTTATTTCACTCTGTAGCTGCAGGGTGGAGGTTTGAATATTTCTGCACAACTCAAGTCGCCCCTTGGACCTCAGTGTAATGAATATGCCACCCTTCCACCTCTGCCCTGCTATTTGCAAGTATGGATCAAAGAGACCAAAGGCATGGAAGGAAAGTAAGAGAGAAAGGCAGAGGGCCAGAGAAAGAGGAGTTTGTATACTTGGTGGAGGGGCTGCATTACTGTAAAAGGAGAAAATACAGCTCAAGTTTCAAATGAAATTCAATAATTCACAATTATTGACCATGTCATCAGTCATAGCTTGTCCTTTAGAGAGGCTGGACAAAGGGTCCAACCCATTCTGAGTCAGATCACTGCGGCATCTATTGCCAGGCTTTTTTTCAAAATGACAATAGGTAAGTCACAATGTTACAATATACCACTGTGTACAGTATTTCAGCTTTACTGTATTGCACAGTTGGCAGAACAAACTTTGTCTCCAGTAATGCAGATGTTTCATCAGTCCCATTTAGTGTTTGTCATAATGTCAATTTTGATATGCTTTGTTCAGATTTGTTATTGTAATGCAATGTTATACCATACAACTGGAATAATTTGCTCTATGAATTTGCATTTTTAGAGAATAATGTACTTGAAGGATGAAGCCAGCTTCAACCTCTGTAAAGTGTGGAGAGGCGGGAGGAACATTTATTGGGCAGAGGGTCACTGTTGCAGTGCCAGATCAGAGGGGTGCCAATATCACCATGTGTGCTGCCATCTCCAGTGATGCCACATACAAACTATCAGTTCAATACAGCCTCACCACATTTCTTGATGCACTAAATGAAAGACTGATTTCACCTTAAGAGAGAGGGCTGTTGAAGGAATTGGCATGCAAGGAGGTATTTCCATTGGTGCATTGAAACACTGCAAGGGAAAGAATATATTAATTTGACCACAAGCTGTGGTGTTTGATGGAAGTATTTGCTTATGTTGCATGTTTTTAATGTTTTGTGTGTGTTAGAGCATTTTGCAAACAAGAGTCATTTTGGCCATTGAGCTTCAGTTTCAGCCTGTGTGTTAAATGTTTTGAAAATGTGATGTCTGAGTGTATTTTAGCAATTAAGAAAAACTGTAATGATCATTACAATATCAAGAGCAATAATCATCGATTATAGTCATATTTTGGTTTCACCCTCTGAGTTCCTGTTTTTAATTTATAGGTTATTTACATTATGCAGTTTTGTGTTAATGCGTACATGAGTAGCATTAAACAGTCTGTGTAAATAAACAGAAATGTCAGATGCAGAATCTGTCCCACCTTTGCAGTGAAGAGAAAACATTTTGGTGGTGAAATAAATTGATTTGCAACAGTCTATATAAGTGATTAATTTAAGTTTTTCCTACTGGTTAAGGTACTTATTAAATATTTAAGTACTTGACATAAGTAAGCAACAAATTAAACAAATGAAAAATTTATGCATATCAAAAGCAGCCCAGTTCCTAATGAAAACTTGTTTTGTAAGCACACACACACACACACACACACACACACACACACACACACAAAATAAGTTTTCATTAAGAATTGGGCTGCTTTTGATACGCAGACCTGGCAACCTAACTAGTAAATGAAACTTACCAAGTGTTCCTTCCTGAGGCCGGATGCCATTATTCATGCAAAACCACAACAATTTTGAATAAGGAAAATATATCATGAGCAAGATTGCCGATTATTAAAGCTTTAACGTTTGAATTTATGACAGTAGATTTTCAGTTTTGCAAAATAAATAAATAAATAAAATAAAATAGACAACAACCTATTTATTGTAATTATTGAATCAACAAAAATTATAATTACTGAATCACAGAAGCAACAAAAAACTTAACTTAACAAAAACTTAACAAAAAACAAAAAACTTTTTTCGACAGGATAACTTATTTTTTATTGAATTTCCTTTGTGAATTCCATAGAACAATACAACAGAATTTCTGGATAATTTTGGTGATTGAGTTTTCAGCATGGTCATAACCATTTTCATCAATATCTTCATAAACGCTAAGAATATATCATACACATTAAATACAGCACAACCCAAAGGCATCGAGAGTTTCACAAGACATATCAAACACCACTAACAACGGAGAAGTTGAGTAGCATATTCATTAAGAAGAGGGGAAGAGTGGGCCAGAGCAGAGAATGGAAGAGAAAGAGAGAGAGAATGAGGGAGGGAGAGACACGCTAATACATTTAGCAGGCCGACAGCCTTCTACCCAAAAGCGAAACCTGGTTTTCCTCAAAGTCGCAGGCAAATTAAATATCAAATAGATAGTTATAAGTCTGGGTAAGCTTACATTATGAGCATCTGATCATGCAATAATATAAAGGATCTCATCATAACAACGTCTGCTGCATCAGCCCTAAATAAAACAATGGGTAAAAACTAATCTGGTGCATTTACTAGATTAATAAGATGTTTACTCAGCATCCTTGCATCTGAAAGTGCTAGACTTTAATATATACTGTTTGAATACTATACAAAACAATAACTTTAAAGACTTTATTGCATCAGTTAACCTGCCATAAACATGGTTCAAATGATACATTTCGTAGCTAATTTAAATGACCCCCTTGATTCAAGCCGAGAGGTCGAGCTATCATATACACCAGATATTTCTGATCACCTGCATTTCGAATGATTGATCAAGCAGAAAAATAATCTAAACTGGCATCCCGGTGATGTTTTGATGCAAATCATAAATTTCACACTATAGCAGTTCATGATATCACTTAAAGAATGAGCATATATATTTTTATATGTACATCTGAAAATATACCTCAATATCGCAGGCTTAAATCCTGTGATACTCCATATGCTTTTGAGAGAGGGAAACAAGAAAATATTGATGAAATTGAAACTGGCACGTATATCTACATTACTGACATCTCAACACAGGATTGATTCTCTCTATCCGGTGCTCACACAACACAAACAAAACCCCAGTCCATATATATATTTATAGATCTATTTTTAGCATCCTCTAACTTAAACAGCACTATATCAACACAGCACTCAGATGCATTGTCATGAACAACCACGCTAATTCTGCACTGAGAACGCATGTGCTTTTCATAAGACAAAGACTTGAAAGAGAGAGAACTAAACAAAGTCAACATTTTCAGTCAGGAAATGAGAAATGCTTTAAGATACCCTTGACCGTTTTGCTGGTTGAAATAATGTGGTCCCTCCATGAGTTTATGAATGATTCTGCCCACGGTAGCCCTGGACGCTCCCCACCGCCTCAGTCTCAGTCACATCAGTGCTCCATCCCACCCATGAAGAAATAAAAACCAACAAAATACCGAAACAAAAGAGGTCAACATAGAAATGGAACAAATTGCACCAAAGCACAACCCACCAGAGGTAAACATTTTCAAGGAACAAATTCTTTGGGGCTTTGTGAATTTTTTCGCATTATTATTAGATTTATTTAGGGTCTCTAAATTTCACTAGACTACAGTTAAATAATACATAATCCCATACATATCTTAAGGAAATATTTATATTTATATATATATTCGTTTATAATGATATCTATACAGCACAGACAAATACATTCTCTCAAGTTTAGCATTACTATTGTCGACATCGTCAATTCAAAATTCATATAGCAATAGGATTCATATACTTTTTCATATATTTTGGTACAGTATTCAAGTGTTTTGAAATTTGATCAAACTTTTTTAGTTGTATACATCACAATAATAAACAGCACATTAAAATTCCTCCGCTCTTTCCCCTCCCATCTATATGTGATTTTGGATTAGACCCTTTCCCCTCCCTCCCTCCCTCCCTCCCTTCCTCCCACCCCCCTTATCTTTCACAGACGTAAGCACAGACGCACAAACAGGGAGAAGTGTGGGGTTGTGGGTAGGGTTCAGGCACCACACTGCTAGAGTCACACGATCAACTTCTTTCTGTGGAGAGACGGTGAGACACACTATTTGAGATTATGCTGATATTCAAATTCTGGTCAATAACTGATCAATTCCATTGTATTTTGTCTAAATAAATATGAAATTAAGTAGTAAACAAGTAGATTTAATTTTAAAGATTCACTTTAAGTGACAAGGTTTAAAGATTAACTTGAAGTGAGCTAAAAGGGATGCCAAAAACTATCTAAAAGCATGAATGATTAATTATCAGGCAATACTAAACCATCAATATCACAGCATCACATCTGCACTCACCAGCAATCTCCTGCTTCCTCAGATATTTCTTCGCTCACATCTGGTTGGAAAAGGAGGTGGGTGCCCCCTGCTGCTCATATCCACCCTGAACGAAGTCTCCACCTTGATTGTAGCCCTGCTGGCTGTAATCGGGCTGGTAGCCTCCCTGGGAGCCGGCGTATGGGTCCTGCTGCCCATAACCTCCCTGCCCATAGGAATCAGGGGCGGGCTGCTTCTCCTGGGCGGGCTGTGGGCGCATAAATGGTGCAATGATCCCGGTCTCCTTGAATACAAACCACAGGTTACCCGTCCACAAGATCAGGTTGAGGAAGCCAAAGACCTGGAGAGAAAAGTAAATAAAAATAAGGTTTATAATTCAGTTTAAAAGTTTGCTCTAATCACAAGAGAGACATTGGAAGACCTGCTTAAAACTGTATTTTTATCAGTAAGGGAATTTCCTGTTATGGCCAAGCAGAACTGACTCACCACAGAAGTATTAAGACCAGACATGACGGGGTCGTGAACTTCACGGCAGTGGTTGCCTTCCTGTTCACAAGCGGGGACCAGCTTTAGAACCTTCTCTGGGTCTGTAGCTGTCTTGACATCAGACAAACCCTTAGCCCATGCTGCCGAGCTCACCAGCCACATGAAGGTGAATACACACGTCACACCAAAATCCTGCAATCATATTATTTATATAGAATTATATGTTAATATATAGTCGGTAACACTTTAGAATACTATTCCATCATTAATGAATAACTACACAAGAACACATGAGTAACGCAATATTAGCACTCTAGTAGCTACTATCTAACAAGAAATTCTGATTAATGAAGTAGTAAGTAATAGTGCTTAGTCGAATGTGGTCATTCACTATTAGCTAATCAGTAATTTTTTACTAATTTACTATTTTTTCATACCTCCAAAATTAGGGAGTTGTCATGCTTTTCACTTTAGAATACTGATGCAAGTAATTAGTAGTTCCTTTAAATGGATTTGGTCATATTTGAGTCATTACTAATGAGTAAGCATGATCTTTACTTTAGAATTAATCATATATTATGCATAATTCACATTAATTATGAACCTGTATACAGTACTTCTTAGTAGTTCTCCAGGATATGTGAAAAAAATAGTACTTATTGATTAGCTAATAGTGAACTACCAGTTTGAACTGAGTGCTATTACTTGCTAAATCATTAATCAGAGTTTCTTGTTAGTTAATAGTAGTTATACTGGAATGTTAATAGTGCATTAGTCATTTGTTCCTGTGAAGTTATTCATTAGTGATGGAAAAGTATTCTAAAGTGTTAACATATATTCTAGTGTTGTATGAGACACTGAGCTGCTACATCAATAATTCACCCAGAATTCTAAATTCTATCTTTTTTTTTCACTCATTACAAAGTCAATGCTAAAAAAAAAAAATTCTGTAGTTCATAGTGACCAGTAAGGCCCAATAAGATCCCAGAGAAAAGAAAAAAAGAACTAAACAAAACAAAAGCACCGAAAGTAGTCTATATCAAGGCCATAACCATTTCTTTAAGATTTTTAGAATAGAATAGAATGTTGAAGAAAATGCTAGGTCTAATTCTAGTATAAAAGAAATCATTTTGATCTATTCACAAATATGCTCACTCACATGAATAATTTCAATTATACCATATTTCCAATTCAAAACGACAATTTTTGAGAAAAAAAGTCAAGTTTGATTACTGTTGTATTAATGTAATATTACTGTTGGTTTTTTAACATTTCTATCGTAAAACAGTTTTCACTACTTCTATTTTTCCTCGCTCTCTCTCAACGTTAAAACTGACGCTTGGTGCTGGAATTCACACTCTGTAACTGTGAACAGTAAACCCTGCTTGCTTTGATTTGATTGGCCATCTCAGTCGTTTTGACATTTTACAACCACTGATAGACCACTGAGACAGACCAGACTAAAAATTTTTTTTTTTAAACTTTTCTAAAAAACAAGAGTGCTGCCTAATGGATTGCAGCAAAGCAGTTAAAAAATTTCAAATATTTGGGGGGAAGGTTTGGTTTTTTCTTTTTTTATTTTTTTTGTTCAATTTATTGTGTGGTGTGGTGTGAGTTGATTATAGCAGATTTTAAATGTTTTGGGTGAACCAAGCTTTTAACAAACGCTTATAGAATTATATTATAGAATTATAAGTATTATAGAAGAGAACTTACAATAAGTGGTCTTTTATTGTTCTCGCGGTATTTCTCAAAGGCAAAGACATAGATGCTGAGAGCTGCCATGGAATACAGGAATGCAAAAACGGCTATGGTGACGAAGAACTCTGCTGAGGATGAGTAATCCCCAACCAGGAAGAAACGCTCCGTTTGGCCATTCTTGCAGGCAGGGGCATCAAAATACACTTGATGAAGCCTGAAGGAGATACAGGGGAACAGGGTTACTGAGAGAACCATAATACTTTCAAAGTTGGGCATCTCAGCACCACTTAGCCTAATTTAGCCTAATTTAGAGTTACTACACCAAATCTCAATGCGCTGGAGAAACAGTTCACCTTGGATTATGAACCATGAAGAAAATGATTTTTTTTATTATTTTTTTTTTACATATTTAGGGTACTTGGGATTACAAACAACACTACTTAAATGCTTAACACTACGTGCTCAGAAGCACTAGAATTTAATAAAACAGGTTTCAAAATGGGGTTCAGAGAAAAATACTGTATATTAAAAAAGGATAGATAGATAGTTACTTAGGACCCGCACATGACCAGCTTAAACCAGGTTATGACCAACTAAGGACCATCTTAAACCAACTCAAACCAGCTGCCATGCTTCAAAACATACCTAACCAGCATATACTGTTTTTTTTTTCTTTTTTTACAGGGAAATAACTAAACAAATAAATGTTACCATTTAAAGAATTTAATCAAGGTCTTCATAATATGAATAATATATAACATGATGCTATAAAATATTATATTTTACATAACAGTAATTAAAAATGTTATAAATTTTCCCACAAAACATAAAAGGGTACATAATGGGTTATTTATTGTTTGTTTTTTGTGTCATGGTTCAGGCATGGCGTCTCTACCGGTGCAATGGGGGCTAGACCAATATATGGGGGTGCTAAGAAAATAATTGAGATTGATGACGTCAGAATTACTTCATAAAGAAATGGGGCTAAACCGGGGCTATTAAAAATTCTGACGGGCTATAGCCCCCCCAGCCCCGGTGTAGTGCCATCACTGATGTAGTTGTGTTTATATTTTAGGAAGTGGGACCCTCATATCAGGGGATATTGATAATATGAATCAATTGATGCCTAGTAAAATGCATCAATAAAGGCAAAAACGCAAATGATCAGGGGATCATTTGATAATTTGAAAACCCTGTCAAATAAAACACCAGAGGGACTAACTTTGTACTGCATTAAAAGCTGTTCCTGAAAAAGTAAATGCATACTGATGAACAAGTAAAACTTTGATATGGTCACACAGGTATTAAAAGACAGAGGTACCTGAAAGGGTACTCAAAATCCACATCTATTTTCAGGTTACTGTCTGATCTGTTTCTGCACTCCACGCTCATCCTGAAGGAGCCAGAGTAACTCCCACAGGTGGAGAATGCAAAGATGGCAAACACCTGGAAAAAAAAGGTTTATATTTATGCATTTGGCAGATGTTTTTATTCAAATGCATTCAAGGTAATACATTTTATCAGTTCATGCATTTATGAAACAAGCCCATGACCTTGCCATTGCTAGCACCTTAAAAAGGGGTCATATGATGCGATTTCAATTTTTCCTTTCTCTTTGGAGTGTTACAGGCTCTTGGTGCATAAAGAAGATCTGTAAAGTTGCAAAGACTAAAAACTCAAATCCAAAGAGATATTCTTTATAAAAGTTAAGAGTCAACCACACCCCCCTAAAACGGGTAATTCTAACATGCCCCCACATGTCTACGTCACAATGTGGGAAGATTTGCATAACACGCCAAAATGTTCACGTAAAGAAAGAAGGCGTAACTTTTATTCTCTCTGTTGCCGCAGTCGCCATGTCGTGGAGACGCTGTGTATCGTTGTGAAAGAGAAAATACTTTGTTTGGTCTTCCAAAAGAGGACACAACTAGAAGTCAGTGTAGATAAGTTGTTTTTCAACACTGTTCCAGAACAGTTCAACCCAAATATTCAGATGAGTGCAGTGCATTTTATGGAGGATGACGACTGTTTCCTGAACCAGCAGCCTGCAATGTGTCTGTGGCACAAAGGCTGTTTCTATAAAGTGGGACAGTTCCAACTTTGCAAGGACAGTCTGGCGCTTCTGACTCACAGCCTGTAAGTATTGTTACGTTTTTATATTTAAATAATTTTCCAATGATGATTCAGACGCGAGTTTTGAGCAGTGTAGAGTAGGACATGGTTTTATGTTTACGCAGCGTGATACGCGACGCAACTCGGAAAAAGACACTATAAGTCATTATAATCAGTAATTATGTCCCCACTAGATGCAACAAATGCCTCGTTTGTAATGGGTTTTGTCTCGTGACCTAGTGATGTCCGGATCACGAACGAATCGTTCTATTTAACCGCATCTTCTTATTGAACCGGTCGAACCAGTTCACCAAATTGAACTGAATCGTTTGAAATGGTTCACGTCTCCAGTACGCACTAATCCACAAATTACTTAAGTTATTAGGTTTATAAACGTGCCTTACACTCCCTCTGACGCGAAATAAACCAATATCCCGAGTTATTCAGTTACTCCTAACTGAATAACTCGGAATATTGGTTTATTAAGTTTGTTAAGGGGCGTAACATTTCCGTCACATGCTTGAGGCATTCGGCCAATCACAACGCACTGGATAGCTGGCCAATCAGAGCACACCTCACTTTTCTTTCTTTTTTTTCTATCTTTTTTATTTATTTATTTATTTATTTTCACACCTCGCTTTTCAGAACAATGAGCTTTGTAAAAAATCGACGCGTTTCAGAAAGGTGGGGCATAGAGGAGAAACAATAATGTACATTATATGGAAAATAATGTGTTTTTTAACCTTAAACCGCATAAACACATTGCATTACACCAAATATACAAAATAATGTTCTTTTTAGCAACGTCATATGACCCCTTTAACAAGTGTTTCACATATTTTAGTGATTAGAAGGTTGTTTTGACTACTAAGGTCAAGGTTTGGGACTGAAAAGAGAAACAGAATGCTTTCTATACATTTTCATCTGAAGACTCACATTCACACATCAGAGATGAAATTTGTGAAGACTGGTGCAAATGTGATAATGTCATATTTAACACATAAAAATAGTTTACTGTAGGAGGTGTGTATGAATGCAATTAAAATACAGACTAAATAAACCAAATGAAAGCATCTTTCACCACGTGACACCAGCATCCTGACATGGGCATAAGCACATTAATTTTCCTTTCAGGATTTAGAGTCATAGAGATTACTTATGGACTTTGCCTAGTGGAGGGACTGAATGGAGAATGAAGCTATTAAATTTCTCTGAGATACTCTGCCATCTGTCATATAGCTGAGCTGGGCTCTGTTTTGAACCCAGGAAAGATCACAGGAGAATAAAACAATAGGCAAACATCAAGCCACAGTAAACCATGCTAAACAAAGGCAGACCAAACAAGTCAAATGAGGGCAAGAGAACAAAAACATCTTAACAAAGACTGATAACCAACTGAGTAACTTAACCATAAAAATACATACGAATGCAATTATTGTACAAACAAAGCAAAAAGCCTTAACAACTCATGTTAGAAAAAACAAATCACATAGTCTAGTACCCACCAGACCAGACAAGGTCCAAGAGAGACAATTAAATAATTAGTCAGGGAGGCTACACTACACAAGACAGACCAAACAAATCAAACAAAATCAGATCAGCTCACATTACCAAGGCCAGAAAAGAAACCAACCCAAATGAATCAAACTGAGTTTCGTGGTTCAGTGAATCAATTAAACTGAGCAAATGCATCAAAAGTGAGCTTATTAAATACGTTATTATACACAAATGCTGATTTGGAGAATTTTAATATGTCCAAACAGTTCTGTATTTCTTAAATAAAGAGATAAATTATCTTGAATTATTAGAATTATGCTTGTTCTAGTGCAAAAGAGAGTGCAGACAGGATATACAAATGTGGTCTTGTTCAACATTTTACTACAAAGTCTGTTATTTGATGCCATTTTCACTTTGTACAAAGTGAAGAAGCACTGTGTGACCAATAGAGGGCACTAATACTCTGCAATTGTGCGTGTTCTCCCACGTGCATGATAGGTAACGCTGCGTTTATCCTGGCGCAGATTTAACAGTTTATTAAAATGATACCAGATATATCTGCTGTGGTCATTCAGAAACAAAGCATCTTTCCAACTGTATTTGTTTGTAGGCTATATACGTTAATTATATTGGCCATGTACTGGCCTTGCCTGAATGAATGCAGTAGCAACAGCTAAAATATTATGCTGCACTTTTAATAAACTAATATAATATAAAATGTTCAAATGTCAAATAACAGAATACAGGAACAGCATAGATAATTGTGGTAAAACCTCCTTCATTTTTCTACTAAAAAATAATTCAATAAAATGTATTAAAATAAGTCATTATGTGTACTGTATTTGTATGATTTAAAATGAACTATTATGTAACTAGCATAATGTTGTAGGCCTACTTAAATGTTATGCATTACTGCTGCCAGTTTATTTACAAGTCATTTAGATTTCAAACACACACAAATCTATGTTTTTATGTTTCAGTTATATTAAACTGAATCGCCTCTGGGATGTGTACTGTATGTGTAAAGCAGTAAGCTTATGTTAAATGGTAGCCAGTTACAGCTTTTAAGAATCCAGCTCCTAAGCCAAGTCAAAGTCCCTTTAAGGGTATTCTATAGTCTTTGGCCAAGCTGAGGAAATTACTGACCATATAGAAACCAAAAATGAAAATCATTTGAGCTGCAAAAGACTGCGTATTGTGCAGGAAGTGTTAAGTCTACTGGTGTTGAATGCTTCCATATGTAGGCATGTTTGATTAACAAGTTGAATTTTTACATAATGTCTTAGATATAATGAGGCAGCTATTATATGAAAAGTGGCAGTATCATTTCACCGTGTTTGTATGTAGGATATGTCGCTTCTCAGCTATAATACATGATGGGCATATGTGACCCTGGACCACAAAACCAATCATAAGGGTCAATTTTTCGAAATTGAGATTTATACATAATCTGAAAGCTGAATAAATAAGCTTTCCATTGATGTATGGTTTGTTAGGACAATATTTGGCTGAGATATAACTATTTGAAAATTTGGAATCTGAGGGTGCAAAAACATTTAAATATTCAGAAAATTGCCTTTAAATTGTCCAAATGAAGTTCTTAGCACGCATATTACTAATCAAAAATTAAGTTTTAATATATTTACAGTAGGAAATTTACAAAATATTTTAATTGAACATGATCTTTACTTAATATCCTAATGATTTTTGGCATAAAAGAACAAGCTAAAATTTTGACCAGTGCAATGTATTTTTGGCTATTGCAGCGACTTAAGACAGGGTTCACATGTTTTGTGGTCCAGGGTCACATATGTGCTTTACAGTTCTTCAAAGTAAATAAATTAATGTCTGAAATTCATTTATGGACTGAAATGATTAACACACAATCTAATATAGCCTATATACATAAATATAAATTAGAACTTACCCATTGTAAGACTTTGATGAAGCCCAATGGGACTTTCAGCACCCTGAACTGCCCACCGGCAACCAACTGTCGAAAAAACAACATTTGAAAAACGTTAGACAGACAGACAGACAGATACTGTAGATAGATAGATAGATAGATAGATAGATAGATAGATAGATAGATAGATAGATAGATAGATAGATAGATGAAAGTGTTATGGATGATGTGTCTTCACCACGATGACTCATAGCACAAACAGGCCCCTTCGCTCATATAAGAGCCAATTTATTTTGAAGCGATTGTGAAACCTACGCATAGCATCTGCTACTGTAAAGCCATTGTCGAAAGAACAAAACAAAAACATATCAAAGCAGTAACAGGGGGAAACGAAAAACATTATTTCTAGTCATAAATGTTTTATATCTCTGAAGCTGAAAGCAAAGAAAGGGAAGGTGAGTCTCGAGGACCTTGAACCATGGCCAGATCGCCTGCGCGCGCGTCACCGCATCTCCGAGCCCCAGAGCGTCTGAACAGCAAGAGACAGGGATTTCTGAAACCATTTTGCACGCCAAAATCTAAACAATAAAAACCCGATGGCTCTAGCAATCTGGAAAAATGAAAGGCCCTTAATTGAGGACAAACATATTAAATGTGGCGCTTAAATGTGACCGTTTTTCTGTTTCATGCATGACGGCATTATTGATATTTGGAAATATTTGCTCATCAGACCTTGGTATGTGATATTGATTTTATTCGGACATAGTGACGTATGAAGGTGCGGTTTTACACGACACCATTGTTTGTCCGTGGGGATGGTCCGTCTTTAAACACCTTGCTAATACATAAATAAATCAATCGATCAAGTACATCGATTTAGATCTCCTCTTTACGCGATTTAATCATTAATTGCAATATATAATATTGGCCTACACACGAACGCAGTTTGCATCCCCTTTTAAAAATGGGCACCAGACATTGTTCTGTAAATATATGCATTAATAACTAATATGATTGTGTGTCATATTCAGTAGATACTGATTTCTCGACCCCTGCCTATATTTCCTGATATTAATTAATAAATAATAATAGTAATGAGACAGGAGGGCCTGGGCTTATAGCTGAAAGTCACACATTGGGATGGAAGTCAGCTGCCATTTTAAAAGCGTATCTACGAGCGCATCTGCATGTGATAAAGGGCCTCGTGCATTCGCTTTGGTTTGATGTTACGCTTTTGCACTAAACGTAAATGTAATTTGATATCATAGCAATAAACGTGCATTTAGTAAATGTATAATAACTGCATATATCACAACCCTCTACAAATACGTTTAACGTTATACGTCTAGCAAATCGAGCGCTTCATCAGATCTGTATAAAATACAGTACAGAATCCATAACGCCAAGCATGTGTTTAAAACGAAAATATACAATGTCACGAAAGAAATCTCCTTGAAATACTGTATCAGTGAACAGACGGACAGCATCAGCAGGACACCTCTCCCTATAAGAATTTTCCACCATCATTTCTAAGCGCATCTTTATCGTATGCAATGAATGCCTGACTGAAAGACAAATATTGAAAAACATAAACATATAAACACAGCAATAATATGCTAAAATCGTTTTGAACCCAAATGCCCTACCTGATTTACAATATCCATGTTAGTCGCCTGCTCGTAGATAGGAGAAACAGCTATAATCGGGGGGAGGCGAGTGTTGGAAGCGGAACAGCCCACGGAGGGGGAGGGAGAATCAACAGAACAGCAGCTTCAGTTGCGTCACTCACGCGCTTCGAGAACGAGAAGGCGTTTTTAGTGCGCAAAGAGCGATGAACCGACCGACGCTGATCGAGGAACAGCAGTGGTTCTCAAACCTCTCCATGAAGTACCCCAGCACTGCACATTTTGCATGTCTCCCTATATCTGACACACCCACTTCAGGTCGTGCAGTCTTCACTAATGAGCTGATGAGCTGAATCAAGTGTGATAGATGAGAGAGACATACAAAATGTGTAGGGTTTGGGGTACTCCAGGACAGGTTTCAGAACCACTCCAGTAGAGCAATGAGATAATTAACCTGTCACAATTTACGTGCTTCTTCTAGCTGTATCTTAAGTGATGCTATCAAATATGATATTTCCCCTTCTATTGAGTTGTTGTTTTGATGGCAGGCTGCTCGCGCTGGAGAAGCCGTAAATTCCCAGCAAATATTGGTCCGACGGCAACGTCTTGACCCTGGCCAAAAATAGTCGCGGTAGGACGGCATAAATCGGTAAAATATGTAACAGAACATTTCCTAAAAATGCATTCAGATACGTTTGTACATCTCTAGTTCTCTGGGGTTGCATGTATAATTGTTACCTTGACTTTTAGCTACGTGTTGTACAATTTGTTTGTGTTGGTATTAGTAGTAGGGAATGTCGTGGAAAAGTTAATTTAATTAATTCAACTTAAATTGTGAAACTCTTGTATTAAATAAATTCAGTGCACACAGGCTGGGGTAGTTTAAGTCTTTGGTTCTTTTAAATGTGATGATTTTGGCTCACATTTAACAAAAATCCACCAATTCACTATCTCAACAAATTACAATACTTCATAAGACCAATAGAATAATAAAAACAAAAACATTTAGTGAATTGTTGGCCTTCTGGAAAGTATGTTCATTTACTGTACATGTACTCAATACTTGGTAGGGGCTCCTTTTGCTTTAATTACTGCCTCAATTCGGCGTGGCATGGAGGTGATCAGTTTGTGGCACTGCTGAGGTGGTATGGAAGCCCAGGTTTCTTTGACAGTGGCCTTCAGCTCATCTGCATTTTTTTGGTCTCTTGTTTCTCATTTTCCTCTTGACAATACCCCATAGATTGTGGGGTTCAGGTCTGGTGAGTTTGCTGGCCAGTCAAGCACACCAACAGAGGTGGTAAGAAAGCAAATTTTGGTGCTTTTGGCAGTGTGGGCAGGTGCCAAATCCTGCTGGAAAATGAAATCAACATCTTCAAAAAGCTGGTCAGCAGAAGGAAACATGAAGTGCTCCAAAATTTCTTGGTAAACCATGCAGTGACTTTGGTTTTCAAAAAACACAATGGACCAACACCAGCAGATGACATTGCACCCCAAATCATCACAGACTGTGGAAACTTAACACTGGACTTAAAGCAACTTGGGCTATGAGACTTCTCCACCCTTCCTCCAGACTCTAGGACCTTGGTTTCCAAAATGAAATACAAAACTTGCTCTCATCTGAAAAGAGGACTTTGGACCACTGGGCAACAGTCCAGTTCTTCTTCTCCTTAGCCCAGGTAGGCAGGTAAGACGCCTCTAACGTTGTCTGTGGTTCAGGAGTGGCTTAACAAGAGGAATACAACAACTGTAGCCAAATTCCTTGACACGTCTGTGTGTGGAGGCTCTTGATGCCTTGACCCCAGCCCCAGTCCATTCCTTGTGAAGTTCACTCAAATTCTTGAATCGATTTTGCTTGACAATCCTCATAAGGCTGCGGCATCTTTTTCTTCCACACTTTTTCCTTCCAATCAACTCTCTGTTAACATGCTTGGATACAGCACTCTGTGAACAGCCAGCTTCTTTGGCAATGAATGTATGTGGCTTGAAGCAGTCTTCCGCATGATTGTGTAGCCTAGTGAACCAAACTGAGAGAGTTTTCTGTGGTTTAGGGATGGCTTTGCAGGTGTTTTGAGTTGATTAGCTGATTGGCATGTCACACATATTCTAATTTGTTGAGATAGTGAATTGGTGGATTTTTGTTAAATGTGAACCAAAATCATCACAATTAAAAGAACCAAAGACTTATACTACTTCAGTCTGTGTGCATTTAATTTATTTAATACACAAGTTTCACAATTTGAGTTGAATTACTGAAATAAATGAACTTTTCCATGACATTATAATTTATTGAGATGCACCTGTATACCCTATGACTATCACTGATCACTGAACACCAGACCGGCGGCCACTAAGTGTTGAGATTGAATTGGATCTTTTCATTTTGCAGTTGTTCGGTGGAACGTTAAGATGCCATTTTGGAAATAACAACTATTCATGAGAGTCTTCAACAACAACATCAAAAACATCACAGTTATGAATAACTAGATCTATATGAGAATGATGTAGGACTATGTGGATATTCTGGAGCTACAGTTGCTAACTCAGGATTTCACTGGGCTAAAGAAGATTGCATGTTGGAGGCCTGTATCGAACTTCATATTTTCTACTTCAATCTTGTTAAAATTTCATAATGAACCCATACTATATTTATTAAGATCTTTCACAGACTAAGGAAGGTGTGAATAGAATGTTCTCCTTGTGGGAAGTAACCATACAGAGTTGGCCTGACAATGATGACTCATACACTATTTTTAGAGATGGAAAAACATAAACACCTCTTTAATAAAGAAATGCTAAAACATGAAAATATTTCTGAAATCTCAGCTAAAAAATCTTGAAAAGAAAAAAGAGCACTTGCAGAATAGGCTTTGCTATTGTGAGAATGAAATAGATTTTTTAAAATATCCATAATGTATTTATATATTTAATTTTATATTTGAGCTATATTTCATAATATTATTAGTTAATAACATTTAATTCTGATATACAGTATGCAATTTTGTAATATAACAACATGTCATATTATGTATAATTGTATAATATCTAGAGCTTTTGGTGTAATAAATATTCTCTCATAGAAATGTAAGCACAAAAGGCAGAATCATGATAAAGTATATTTTTTCCTCACTCCCTACTTCTTCCTTTTGAAGCCCAAAGGCCTGCAGCTGTTCTTCTCATTGCTAATAAAAACACTATAATTAGAGGTTCTCTATGTATGTTATGAAAGTGTCTCAATGGCAAAACTCATGTGCTTCAATATCCCTAGCTTCACTATTGGAAATGAGGCTGAGAAATGCTTCATTTTGATAAAGTAGTAATGATGCATATTAACATTCTTCATAGATCCAGATGTCTGGAAGAAGGCGACAGATGCGCTTGAAGGCCAATAGGGCTAAAGAAAGTGTTCTCCCCACAATGCACCACCATAATTGAAGCCAGCAGCCTGCAAACTGGTCTGGTCTCAAATCAGTGCACAATTTAATGTATCAGCACAGCTTGTATATATATATATATATATATATATATATATATATATATATATATATATATATATATATATATATATATATATATATATATATATATATATATATATATATATATATAAGAACTTGGACCGTCCCCCATAAGCCAGTGGTGTGTGCAGGGGCACATAATGCAAGGGGCTGAAGCCCAGGGGCCTACACTGGAAAGGGGGACCACTGGCTGCAGGGAAATTATATTTTTCGAATAATCATTTGTATGGGAGTTTTCAGCAGTGACAACAGTTGTAAATAAACTCACACACTTCTGGCAAAGATTGAATTTGCATATTTACTTATATTTAAACTTAAAGCAGAACAGTGTTGTGAATGTTAACTGGCATATTAAAAAAATAAAAAATCTAAATTTCACATAAATAATTTCCAGGAAGCTAAAAAAAAGTAGTAGTTTAATGCTGTAGCCGAGGGGCCTCTGGTTATCTTAATGCACCCCTGGTGATGTGTAAACTGTAGATTATGAATTCTAATCATACTGTAAATAGTCTTTACATATACACCTTCCATAGTTTGAGGACAGAGAGACATCTGTCTTTTCTAAATTCCCTTGATAGAGAACACTAAATATTAAGCATATATCTTTCCTCTGGCCAACCAATTTGGGCACATATCTAATAAACACATATAAAGCAACCCAGGTGGAACTTGAACCCACAACCCCCAGCTCCAGAAGTTGACGCCTTATTAGGGCACTGGGCCTTGACATGATTTGCTGCATTTTGTAATACAAAATGGCTTTGCAAAAAGCTTTCCCACAAAATGGCTAAGTTGGCTAGGTTTTCACAATTAAAAATGGCCATGATTCTCCATGATATTATAAAAATGACAGATTGCAATGAGTGGAAACATTTCATCTTTATATTTGTTTACAAACATAATTCAGAATGTAATAAACTCTCATTCAATTCCACATATAAATCTTTAGTTATTATAATAGTCCATGTGAAGTGGTTATATTAATATTGTTCTGTATATTAACACTAATGAAGTAAGATTGTTAGGGAAGGGAGCAAATGCTGGGGATTACATAAAGATGTGGTATGACCGACAAGTTCACATCTGAAATCTGTGGTCATTTATTTTTAGAAAATGTTCAGTAATTTTTATTTTTACTGCATGAGACCCATGAATAGGGCACAGTGTTCTTCTGAATAGATCACTGTTTCTGTGGCTGTTCTTTGGGTATGATCAGTAAAAGGAATCTGACAAGACTAAAGTGGCTAGGCATATCAACAGCATTTCAAAATCACCACATGTACTGTATAAAACTGGAATAAATATGTAATTATAATTGTAATATGTAATTTTAATTACAAAATGAAAAATTTTTTATTTTATTGTTTTTTATTTTTTTGTAGGCTATGTGAAGTGTGACACAAGTAATTTGTTTCTCCTTAACAGTGTGCTTTTTGTTCCAATATATTTTTTTTTTTTTAAATTTATTTTTATTTTGGATTTAATTTAAGTAATGAATGAATATTTATTGAAGGTTGATCAATACTGGAGCCTATCATGGAAAACTGAAAAGAAAAAAAAAACACATATACACAAAATGCGAGACAAACCTGTAAAATGATTAAAAGTGTTAATATTTCAATTATATATTAAAGTTCTTAAATTATTTGAATAATTTAAAATACTGTTTATATTTTAGGTAGGAGAATCCCTCTGTAAATGACGCTTAAAAATAAACACACAAACATAAGAATGATGGAGTAAAAATACATTTACATATATAAAATGTTCAACAAGATAAGCTGTTTATAAAACGAGTCCTTTCAGAGACCTGAATTTAAAGAATTTAAAACTGCCATGTTGACAGGGTAAACTGGAGCTGGTCTCTTTCACAAACTGAGTAAGAACTGGTCACAGTATTTCAGAACTAAACCACCATTCTCAGCAGCGTCTTTCTTTGACTCAGAGCAGCATGAACAATGGGATTGGTCAGTCAGGATTCTGTTGCTCCACCCACTGACTTCCAGATTAGCTCTTTTTCTGTTATTCAGAAAGATGTAACACAAGTCATCTCATCAGCCAGTTCCTCTTCCTCGTGGCTCCTGATGGGCTCCTCGTCACTGTAAATGGGTCCCATGTCTGTGTGGTTCAGGAAGCCTTGACTCTCCCCTGAGCCCCCACGACTCAGGAGATCACTTGCAGCACTTTCCATCTCATCTATGGTCATGTGACAAGCATCTGCAATCTCACGCTTGGCAAAGGCTACAAATTTTGGGTCCTTGGCATACAATCCCAAACCCTCAGAGATCAAGACCTGAGGAAGGCAAAATGAGAAAGATCTGGAGTGACTAATGGCCCTATACATGTCAAACTCAGATGACATACTGTACAGTATAACCACTCACTCTTACCGTGGTCTGTAAGATTTTTTTAACTTCGATTTACTAAGCAAATATAGTAATGTTTCTGTAATGTTCCCTTGAGGTTGCCTTAATGTTGTTTTAGTTGTAACATGTTATAATGTTACTGTAATATTGATGTAGTCAAGCTGTAATGTGTCCATAATGTTATTTTGTTATAATCGCAATGTTGCTCTCATGCTCTAGTGTTTCTCTGCTCCTACCGCTTCTACAAGACTGTCAGCGCTGCCTCTCTTCTCACTGTAGTGAGGACTGAGTTGGGTGGGGACTCTGAGGCTGGTGTAGGCTCTATATGGCTGCCCTCCTCCACCCGTAGAGGGTCCTGAATACCATCCCGAACTGGAATGCCGAACCGACGCAGGCACTCCATAGGCACCGGCCTTTTTGTCCCAGATGCCTACACTTCCAGCCCCTCCTGCTCCCTCCTCCTCTACCAGGATAAGGGGAGCGTAAAGGAGACGACCCCGTTGAGGGCCGGTGTTTGCCCAGGATGCTGTTGAACCCGTGGATGATCTAGCGCTGCTGTGACGAGAATCGTAGCTGCTGTATCCCTAAGAGGGAGAGAAAGAAACAGACTGAGTCAGATAGGTTCTGTTCAACCTCACTTTCATAATGTTGTGACTCGTTAATATTCAAGGGGGTCACTTCAGTTATAAAAAGCAATTTACAATCAGGAACTGTGAACTGTGTGAAGATAAGGTGTTTCTTCAACTACAGGCAAGTTGCAAGTTTAGGCCTTTTGGAAAATAAAATCCTTTTCAAGCGTGTTTAATTTGTCTGCTAAGACTAATTTCACAATTAACATTTTATGCATCCTAAATACATAAAAATAAAATATTTTCACATATGGTGACATATTATCACAACAATTTAGCCCCTAATAAACCTTTTTAAAAATTTATTTACTAAACAGTGCTAGCGAAGCACATACCTGAGACTGATATACGAGACATAATATGTAATATATAAAAACCCTACACAATGTATATTAAGATATATACATTTATTTAGCAGTTTGTTTGTTTTCATAGATGTTAAAATAATTCTTATTTAATTAATATTTCAATTGAAAGACTAGGTCTGGGAAAAGGGTAAAACTATAAAACCAAATGCATTAGAAATGCAAAAAAGTTTTAATGTGATCTTTATGTAAAATAAAGTGCAACCAATTTTTTTTAAATGTTTTATTTTATAATCCATGCCACCTCATTCAGTGAATAAAAAATCTATACAATATAATAAATAAATAAAATCTGTGTGTAGCTAAATACTATAGTATGTGCATTATGAAAATTATGTAATTGTAACATTGGAGAAGATGTAAAAACAAAAAGAAAACATTGCTAACACTTTATTTTAAGGTGTCCTTATTACACATATTACATGTACTTACTATTATAATTACAATTAATTGCGCATAATTACATGAAGGTAACCCTAAGCCAAACCCTGAACCTAACCCTAACCATATAATAAGTACATGTAGTTAACTAATATTACTCAGTACTTAAATGTATAATTACACTGTAACAATGACACCTTAAAATAAAGTTTAACCAACACATCTGATAGTGTGTCATGGACAAAAAATTATATATTGTAACATTACCTGTGAACGTGCTCTGCAGGGTGGGGAGTTCTGATGGTACGTTCCCGGGATGGGCAGATCATCGCTGCTACCTTGCCTTCTTAAACACTGTATGTTAAATGAAGCCTTTCTCCCTGAGAAATGGACAAAAAATAACGCAAAGCAGTGAAATGTACAGATTAACTTATACAGGTTAAGTAAAACCCTTTATTACATACACACAATATTATAAATAATAATTCCTAAATAAATATATCACAATTGATGATTTTACCAGTAGGCGTTGCAGGCAGCAGGCGTCTCCGTGCTGTCCTCCTGCCTTCACCATAACTGTTTCCATAATGATTACCGTAGACAGGGTGTCTCATAGAGTGTCCATCATACATGTCTCTATGTGCAGGGAACATTGTGCTGTCCTCTGGATAACCATGCCTGAGGACGAAAAAGATTTGATGTATTATAATCCACAAAGTTAATCAGCTTCCAAATATGAATTTATTCATTCAGGCACAGGCAAAACTTTATGAGTACCTTTCTCTAGAGATGACACTCTCACTGTCCTCATCTTTTCCATAGAAGCGCTGCTCTCCAGGGTACTCACCGCCTTCCTCTCGCCGAGATAGCGGAGAGGAGAATCTGTCCCTGGAGTCCCTCCTATGGGAGAAAAGAGGAAACCTGCAGTCAGCAGGAGACTGAGAAAACAGCAGACAGGAACAGAGAAGGGTAAGGGTGTTGCTGCAGACTATGCTGAATGCTTACCTTGGGTATTTGTAGTATGATGATCTATCAAACAAACAAAACAGTATGTAAAATAAATGACCAATAAATTACATCATTAATATGAGGTATAATATAAATAAATGCAGTGGAAACAACTTGATTTACCTCCTAGGCAGCTGGTCAATCAAACCGTTCTTGTGCTGGTAATGAAAGGAGGAACGCATGCTGTCTCTTCTTCTGAAATTCTCGTGTTCCAGAGCACCATTCCCGTTCTGTGTTTTTGCTAAGGAGCTCCTACGTCCCAGTCCCCCATTCAAGATGCCTTCTTCTGAGACAGGAACAGGAGTACCGCTGGGAGAAGTGGCCAAAGAGGAGCGCCGGCTTTTGCTTGAGGGCTCAGCGTGGCCTGCATAGCCATTTTCGTTCTAAGAGGACAGCAATTTGAGAGAGAAAGAAAAAAAAACAGAATATTGTATTAAAATATATGTAATGCAATGACAAAACACTCCAAATCATAGCCAGTTTTTTAAAATGATATATATTTATAAATTATATTTACAATTATATTTAAAAAACATCACATTAAATTAGTCAGTAGTGACAGCAAAGAGATTTATAATGTTACAAAAGATTTCAATTTCAAATAAATGTTGTTCTTTTAAACATTCTATTTGCGTTCTGGTTGCAATAATAAGAAATGTTTCTTGGCACAAAATCAGCATATTAGAATGATTTCTGATGGATCATGTGACACTAAAGACTATGTAAGAATTTGTTTGTGGCTGAACCTATACAAAAACAAGAGCAAGCTGAAGCGCATTGGCCTAATGGATAAAGAAATGGCCTCCGGAGCTGGGGATTGTGGGTTCAAGTCCCATCTGGGTTGTGAGTCTTTTGGTCACATTGCTAACAATGCAAGTACTCACAACACTTTAAAAAGTGTGCTGCAAAAATTACTACTAATCATTACTCAACTTACATTATAAGTGGTGCACTTTAAGTAAGGAAAGCAACTATTAGCAATCATGCAATCTATGATTGACGTGTAAACAAAGTACAGTATGCATCTAGATATATGATGAATGCTAAGGGAAGGGAATGCCATAGTGCCATTTCATGAGCATTTCACCAACCAAAGCACAACATCTACACCTACACCACAAACCCCTAAGCCTTAACTTCCATTTATATTCAAATTACCATTCGTCTCAAGTGCCTCATTACTCTGAATAATTATCTAATCCTTCTGTCTCTGACTATTTGGATATAATGGACTGTTTTCTATTCAGCAAATTTATAAGATGAATTCAGTGTGATTCAGTTAATTGATTGAAAAATAGAGTAATTAAATTGTGCTCCAAAATAATATTGATAGTCCAAGTTGATAGGCACCTTATAACGAGCATAATCCTCCTCTTGCTCCTCCTCCAGACCCTCCTCTTCCTCCTCCAGATCTTCGTTCATGGCCAGTCTCATTTCTGGCCCAAGGTCCTGCAGAGTTCGCAGCCCTGCCTGACACAGATGCACGCGGAAAGAGACAGGCATCACAGTATATATGCAGCTCAACAAATCACCAAAAACACAAAAGAAAATACATGAAAACAAATTAGAAACCACTAAATGTTGGTCAATAATGGATAAGGCATCAGCCTTCGGAGCTGAGGATTGTGGGTTCGAGTCCCACCTGGGTCACAAACTACAAAATTTGTGTTGCAACAGAAAATATAAGTTGAAACTGCAGTCCTGCTTGATGAATTTGCTGAGATCATATGAGAAGGACTGAGGCTGTAAACATAACGGTTGGTAATTTAAAACCAAGTAAGGTTAGAAGAGAAAAATGTAAAAAGCATGTAATGTTATCAAGGCATGTGCTTACTATTACTGAGACTATCAAATTTGCAAGAAGGCCCAATGGCCTAATGGATAAGGCATCAGCCTTTGGAGCAGGGAATTGTGGGTTTAAGTCTCACCTGTGTTGCAAACCATATGTTGAAATTGTAGAAAACCTGATATCATCAACCTATCAAATCTAAGCTGTCTGTTAAATGATGAAATGGAGTTGAAGCAAGTCTTGATGAATTATGGCAATTGCGGAACACTTTGCATAAAATGTGTGATTTAGCAAATGCAATGCTATTGTTGTGTCCAGATATGTTGGAAATGACTCAACAGAAGTAAAATGCAGAAGCTGGGATAGAGATCTACCTGTAGAGCTGAAGGGTTACCATTCTCTGAATCTTCCAGACCCACTTTCTCTTTCCTTTTCCGGAACTTCCTAAAATAGTCCTGGATCAAGAATGTGGCATAGAATTTACCCACAGTCACTTCTTCCTCTGTAAAAAGAACCAACATAGAATGTTGCAAATGCAAAAGCGAATGTTCTGAAACAGCATTCAGAACTGAATTGAGGATGTCTTTTAAATGCCAGTTAAATATGAGCTGAGGCAGAAAACTAAACACAAAAATATGAAATTATAAATAAATGTAAATTTTACGATATTACATATTGTATGTATTACTATATTTCATTTGTCAGTATAAGTTACTCATTAATATGTTTTCACATATACACCATTTCCTGAAACATTGGATATTAATATTCACTGAATGAAATGCCAAAAAACCCGTACAAAAACGTACATTTCATATACCTATATATAGGTCATTATATATAATAAATTAACTTTCATTTTATAGACCATGATGGAAGAGCATTTCATTCCCTGATACATTGCCAGAATAATTTACTACAAAGTCTTCAAAAGGAAGATTTATAAGACAGATGCCTTATAAAGATTACCTAAACTATCTATTCTTATGTAATTTGGTAATATATCATAATTTTGCAATTCAGTAAATTCCTCCTGTTATTCCGATTAAAATTCACAATTCTGTTCAAATTCACACTTGTGAATTAAAAGGGAGCCAATGTATAACCATGTATAACGCTTCTCATAGCTATGTGAAAATAAGTGTATAAATGGAACAGTTCATTATATGAGAGATGCAGAGTGTGTGCAGAGCAGGGTGACGCAGGGAACAGGACTGAGAACCGTTGGTTTAGAACATTGATTTTGAAACTTGTGAATCCATTAGAATCGCTAGAAGACAGAATCGCGATTCATATATGAATAGATTTTTACATGCACCCTATTTTTCTTCCTCTTCTCTAAAGCAGCACAGCATGGCCTCGCCCTCTTTGTTGCATGTTCCTGGGGGTGGGGTTTGTCCCACGAGGAAGTAACTCGTTGTAGTCCCTACGAGCCGTTTATGCAGGCATTAAACTACTAGAATTTTAAAAGACAATATCTCCATTTGCACTGAACTTTCAGCGCCACAACTTTGCAGATATTGTTTATGCTCAAACAGCAACATTACACACTAACTAACATTAATAAAGTGAAATCGCAATCAACCACCCCTTTAAAGAAGTAAATCAATATGATCCACTCACCAGCAGAGGGTGGAATAACCTCATCCAATATTTTGGGCTTCATTCTCTTCCAGATCTTCTTAATGATGATTCTCAACTCTTCGTTCTCTTGATCAGGGTTCCCTGAGAATAACACATTGCAGCCACATCAGCTTATACAGCTACCTAAGACCATGTCCTTTTACACACATATTGTCTCATTCATTCTCAAAAAGCTTAACTGCATATAATTATTCTGCATGGTAACCTACAGTATATGGTTGTATGTGGTTGATTTCAGTGAAGTTTTATTTGAAAAGAAAAATGGTGAAGAGAGGTGAAGTAGCTCAAATAGAGAGGTGAAGCGGATGAGTATGCAGAGGGTGTGTGTGTGTTTGTGTGGACGCCCATACTGACCTTCAGTTTTGATTTTCAGAGCAGTTCTGACCAGGGCGAACAGGGTGGCATTGAAGGTGACTGTACCATCACTGTTTAGTGGCATGTTCATGGCAACCAGCCTCTGACAAAAAAATAGAGAGATATACTGTAGTAAGAGAGAAAGAAATGGAAGAAGAACAAACCAAATGGATTTTGTTTGTCTGTACCTTGCAGGCCACTCGATGAGGACAGAGCTTCCCAAATCCAAGTGGCGGCTGGATTGTCCTGAGCAAAGCCACTACATCCAAATGCTTTATACGACCCCTGGAAAACAAACACACATTTAATTAGACTCAATTTTTTTAAATAAATAATAAAAAAAAGCATTAGAGAGAGACTGATAATCTTACTTGGCCTCAGGATCATATTCCGACCAGATCCTCTTAAATTCATCTAAATGATGTGGTCCAAGAATTGACCAATCACGCGTCAGGTAGTCAAAGTTGTCCATGATGACGGCAACAAACAGATTAATAATCTGAAAAAGCACAACAGTTGCATTTCGCTATGCAAATCACACTGAAAACATTTCAGACAACATAAGGCAAGAATGCCCTGCATAATGATCACTGTACAAATATTTATTTATAGTTTTGTAAGAAGAAAAAATTAAATGTTAAAATGTAAAAATGTTCTTTAAAAATTACACAAGTTAAGAACAAAACAAAAAAAATCATTAGGTATTTTAATTCTTAATAAAAGCTGGGAAATTATGCAGTCAAAATGAAACTGAATGACTAAAGCTATCAAGGGCAAGTTAATTTAATAAACAACAACATTTACCAGGAAGGCGCAGAGCATAAAGAAACTGATAAAGTAGACAATAGCAAAGTTGCTGCCGCATGTGAATTCTTCCCCGGGCTCATAGTCTGACTCTGGGTCACAGCGCTTTCCTGGAAGACTGGCCAACATGATCTCCTGCCACGCTTCACCCGTTGCACACCTGCACATGAAGAGCACATACATTACATTTATGCATTTGACAGACGCTTTTATCCAAAACAACTTACACTGCATTCAAGGTAAACATTTTTAACATGTTCATGCATTTCCTGGGAATCAAATCCATGAACTTGATGTTGCTGGCACCTTGCTCTACTGTTCTGTGATTAACAGAAAAACACACTCTCTCACCTGAAAAGTAGCAGCACAGCCTGTGGAAAAGACTGAAAATTGTTGTTCCTGTTGATTTGTGTGTGGTCCGCCATGGCGATCTTTCCAAATGTCTTATGAATAGAGCATTAATTATTTTTTTTAACTGATCAGTTGTGTTCATAAAAAACTCTGTTTCTTTAAAAAAAAAAATAGATATAGTATATACTAAAAATATAGCAAAAAAAAAAGAGTAAAATATAAAACAATAATGATCAAAAGATATATACATTTTCCCAGCCTCCAATTACCTGCATTCCAATTACAGCATAGATGAAGAAGATCATAGCGATCAGAAGAGCAACATACGGCAGGGCCTGAGGGACAACAAGAACTGTAACAGACCACAACATTTGCTCAAAATATGAAAAATGTTTTAGAAATCATTGTCTTCTGACCTGGAGTGATTTCACAAAAGTCCAGAGCAGGGTACGAATGCCCTCTCCCTTGCTGAGCAACTTAACCAATCGCATTACACGAAACAGACGGAAGAAAGTTATGGATACACGAGAGCTGTCCTCTGAGCTCTAAGGAGAAAATAAAGGAGAATTTTTTTCTTACAGGACACATACAATGCGATTCTGATTTTTACATGCAATATTTGTGAGCTTATGTCTGCATTAAACACTAATATAATCATTACTAGAATATAATAAGACTAAAGTGATATTTGTTGAAAAAAAAAAATAATATTAAACAAATTACCACTGAATTTAACATGAACCACACAAGATGCAAAGAAAGCTGTGCTAGTTTATACTGTCTTATAGAACCGTATCTATTTCAATCCTGTTGATTGCATAAGTAAAAGAGGAACTCACGCTGAACTCTGTAACCACAATATCTACCACACTTCCCACCACAATCAGAGCATCAAAGGAATTCCATGCATCGATAAAGTAATGCTGCAGAATGAAAAAAAAAGAACATCATGCAGATATTAAGAACAACATACTTAAAAAGTTCAAGATGGTTTGAGAAGCGTTTAAATGATTTAAGACAATATATCAGTAACTTTATCGACAGGATACTTTATAGCAAGCAAACACATATCACATCAAGTGAAAGGACTGACCCTGAGTCTGAGAGCCATCAGTTTAATGAGCATCTCCACAGTGAAAAGGCCGGTGAAAACCATATTGAGGATGTCCATCACGTAACTAAAAAGTTTTGACTGGTCATAGTGCTGTGGAAGAATCCAGAAAGAGCATGATTCTACATTCAGCATTTAACTCATTATCAGCCTCAAATCATTTGGTCTTGATCCTTCTACTTTATTGACCAATATATGTTTAGATTTATGTCAATTTATAGAGGCCTTATGTATCAGTGTAACTGAGTTCTCTCTAAAATGTTGCTACGCAATACTATTTTAACACTGGCCTCAAGGTTCATGTTGGATTTTAAGTATGCTCATATAAGCTCAGATTCACAATACCAAAAATAGACTAAAATGTCTATGTCTGTGGTTCTACATGCTGATTATACAGCTTTTGTAAGGCTTTTCAGACTCAGCTGTTTACCTGCACAGCCAGAGTAATGGTGTTGAGGAGAATCAGCACAAACATGATGTACTCAAAGCCTGTGGAGTTGATTATAGACCAGAACTTGTACTGAACTGGGTTTTTGGGGATGTACAGCTTCAGTGGCTGGGCTTTTAGGGCGTATTCCACACACTGTCTCTGTAAGTAACAAAAAAGAGGAGACATAATGTGAGAACTTGAGCTGGCTATTATTTAAAATGAAAAGTCAACATGAAATCTTATATACTTATTTCAGATCTTATTATGAAAGATGTATCTGTGCATGTTATTCAAAAGAAGCAATTTGAGAAATGCAACTCACAACTAGCCCAGTACTAGTCCATTCGCGTTCTGGGGGGTATAATACACATTTTTGGTGGGGTTCCCCAATAAAATTAGCATTTCAGGGGCTAAATATTGCGTTATTGGTGTCACTTCAACCCTCGGACATGAAAAACAACTCAGGGCAACAGTGTTAAAGTAGCCCAATCTTGGCAAACTGAGATCAAACTTGTTCTTCCTCCATTTTTTGCTGATTACACATAAGCTGCAATTCAAACTTGTATTTGTTTTGACTCCATTTCGTTCTGAAACACCCACTTTACACCATCCAATCAGTTTCCGATGTATAAAAACAAAAAAATCTTATTGAATATAAGTGTCAGTGTCACATGATCCTTCAGAAATCTAATACGCTAAGTTGATGCTCAAAAAACATTTATTCTTATTATTAATGTTGAAAACAGTTGTGCTGCTTGATATTTTTGTGGAAACTATGATTCATTTTTTGGATGCTTTGATAAATGGAATAAATGGATAAGAACAGCATGTATTTGAAATAGCAATCTTTTGTAACATTATATTGTCATATTTAACCAAATTCATGCATCTTTGCTAAATAAATCAATAAATCATACTGACCCCAAAATTTTTAACAATAGTATGTCACATTACAGAGGTAAAACTGGTTGCGAAGACTGAAACATTTAAAATATTCTTTAAAATAGTCTTCTGTCCAACCTGATTTTTGTCCAGCTCACAGTTCTTGAACTCAGCCTCTCCTTGTTCGCGGAAAGTGATGATGGAAAAGTGAAAATTGATGTTCATCATGAAGAAGGCGATGATGATTATGTAGACGATGAAGAATATAGAGATCTCCACGCGGTAGTTGTAAATGGGGCCATGGTTCTCTGCATTGGCATCAATGGCTTTGTAGAGCAGCCTGAATGAGGAAAAACAGAATGTGGAGCATGTTGTGTAAACATGGTCATGGTGACCTTCAGTGACATATGGAGGAAGATGTCAGAGGAACAGACTCACGCTGGCCAACCCTCAAACGTGGAGACTGTAAACAGGGCCATCATTCCCATCAGTACATTATCGAAGTTGAAGTCGCTGTTGATCCAGATCCTCTCTCTCACCATTGGATGACTCACATCTCCGTCTTTATACACCACAAATGTGCCCCTGTGTCACAAACAAACACACACACAAACAATCTGTAGGCACAAATGGATGTACACATAAACCACTCATGACACATAAGCACACATGTTGACCAAAGGCACACAGATGTTGTTAATGTAAGAACAGAATTAAACAGGAATGACAGATGCTGAAATATGACATACTTGCACTGTTCTGGAGTGTTTTTAGCTTCATCTGTGCAACGATAAAATTTACCCTACAAAATACAACAGTAATGATGCAATAAAAAATACATTAGTACACATTAGTATATACAGTAAATGCTAATGTTAAACTTGTGAGAGCACAAGATGTTGTAGACAGACTTTGTGTGTGTGTGTGTGTGTGTGTGTGTGTGTGTGTGTGTGTGTGTGTGTGTGTGTGTGTGTGCAAGTTTAACCTTGAAAAGCTGAACACCGATGCAGGCAAACATGAACTGAAGTAGGGTGGTGACGATCATGATGTTCCCGATGGTCCTTATAGCCACAAACACACACTGTACCACATGCTACACACACACACAGAGAGAGAGAGTAATGGAGTTTCCACAATAACAATGACAGAGAAGCACTCAAACAATTCTGTAAATATGAATTATAATACCATTCAAAAGTATGGGGTCAGTAAGTTTGTTTTATTTATTTATTTATTTATTTAAATTAAGCAAGGATGCATTAAATTGATAAAAAGTAACAGTAAAGATGTATATTATAAAATACTTCCATTTCAAATACATTTTGTTCTTTTGAATTTTCTATCTATCAAATAACCCTGAAAAAAAAAAGAAACTTACAGAGCACAAACTTTTCCAATTATTAAAGATTAGAGTATGTAAATATGAAGAGAAAGGAGGTTTTTCGGGCAAAGAAAAGGAAAGAGTTAAGTTATAATTGACAGAAATATTGTCATAATTGGCTAATTGCATATATACATGCCTTTAAAACGTTTGCAAAATAAAGCACAGGCACAAACACACTAAAAGCTTACCTTGAGTCCTTTGGCTCTGTTGATTGCTCGAAGAGGCCTCAGAACTCTGAGCACCCTTAGGATCTTCACTACAGAGATGGCACTCGAACTAAGAGAGAGAAAAAAGCAAGAGAGGTTTGACTTTGTACGTGTGGACTCAAAAAGCATTGACTGATCTTCATTTCTTCTTCAATGTCTCTTAATTACCCCTTTCACACCATCAATGAACGCAGGTATTCCACTTTTTCATACAGTTATGCACCAAGGTAAATACTATAAATATGTAAATGAACAGTTGAAAGCATTTGGGCCATAAGATTTCGATTCATTTATTTATTTTCACATTTGCATTGCATTCAAAGAGGAACCATCTTCATTTATCCACCAGAGGGCGATGCATACACATACACGTACACATCTACATACATCAGATAACTCACAGAAATTATGAACAGACATCTTTTGATATCTATATGAGTGTAGTAGACTTACTGTAAGAAGAATGAGACCAGAGACACACTGACCACCAAAAGATCCAACAAATTAAACCAGTTTCTACAGAAGGAACCCTTATGGAGGAATGCGCCATGCACTGTCATCTGCAGAGAAAAAGGAAGGGAAATTTGAAGAAAGGTAAGGACATTTCAGTGTAGCAACATTTTACAAAAGCATTTGATTGATTGATCGGTACCTTCAGTAAGATCTCCACAGTGAATATAGAAGTGAAAGCATAATCGGCATAACCTAACACCTGTAGAGAGAAATAAATCAGTTCCCCTGATATGAAAAATTACATTTCACTGGTATGATTGATGTTCGGTGACAGATTTGTTTGTGTATATGCGATTTAAACAAGTAGGACACATTCCTGGAGCATCCATTGTTGTTTAAAATTTGTACCAAGCAATCATGGTCTGAACCCTCACTATAATTTCTTATTGATAACCATGTTATTCAAGCCCTTGGCCCCAGTTCTGACTCCAAATCTCAATTCTGATTGGTTGATCCCATGTTGTTCCAGTACTAACAAGGATGCTGATCCAAAAACATGTCCTACTTAAAGGTAAATCATGTTAAGCTATATGTTTATGTGTGTGTGTGTGTGCGTGTTTGACAGCCAGCTGATTGAAGGATGGCGTTCCACAGCTGGCACTGAAGAGCTCCTCCAACATGCCAATCAGGACAGCTGCAGTAAATAACTATTTATGATGCTGCTTGTGTGTGAGCAGGAAACTCACATTGTTCCTGAAGGAGTGAGCTCTGATTGGATCCTCCGCAGCCAGAGAAATGCTGCTGAGAATGATGAAGACCAGGATGAGATTAGTGAAGATGTGGTGGTGGATCAGGGTATGGCAGCCCACCCTTATTCTGGAGGGAGACACAAAGAGAACTGTGGTTAGCTGTGTGTTGTCAACATCGTCCAAAATTTAAAATTACTTTTTGATTTTTAGTTTATTCTCCAGGTTGCTCAACTCATGAGGTGCATGAGGAAACATAAAACACTGAGGCATTTTACACAATCATGAATATGCAAGAATATGTTGTGTTCAAAATCACCAACTAACAAGTACATAGTGAATGACACATAAGTCACTATTTGAGTGAGTGCAATTTGAATTATGTTATATATGAGTTGCATCCCAAATGAAGTTACTTGAAATCTAAATGACATTTCAAATAATTCCAGATTTTGTGATTGTGTTTGCAAGCAGTGGAAACTCCAGAACTAGTGTTAACACACTGAAATGAAAATGTGAGGAACAAAAACACAGTTTCCATGTTTAAGTGAGTGAGTGCTATTTTTCTCCCCAAAAGTATTCTGAAATAGTTGTGGAATACTTGTAGAAAATGTTTTATATAAAGAAAAATATAATCATAGTAACAAAGAATTAATCAAATAGTTCAGCCAAAAATGTATTGTCAACAATAACCCTCAAGACATTCCAAGCCTGTATGACCTATTTTCTTCTACACAAAAGAAGATATTTTGAAGAGTGTAACCAAACAGTTTTGATGACCTTTTTCTTCCATTGTATGGATAAAAAAAAAAGCACAAAACAAAATTTCTCAAAATATTTCCTTTGTGTTCCAGGGAAGGAAGTAAGTCAAACATGTTTGGAATGAATGCATGACTGAATGATGCATTTAAATGACACAAGTAAATTATGGCAGAATTTAATTTTTTTAGGGAAAACTATCTCTTTAAATGGTCAAGCACTGTCTGTGAGTGGTTTAAAGTGCACACTCACGGGTTGGTCTTGCTGAGGCAGAAGAACGCACTGCCCTCTGGGATTGGTAGAACTTTCTCTTTAGGAGGAGCAAAGTCAGCAACATTGAGCTGAGTTTTCCCTTCTTCAAGCAGAGAAAAACAGAAAGAAAGAAAGAGAGAAGGAGTGATACACTGAGAAACTGAGTTAATGAGATCACAATCTAGCTCTATCACCACTGTGTCCTTGAGTAGCCAACACTAAACCTCACGACACTAAGGAAGAGGGACTGTGTGTGCTGTAAGATGAGGAATTATGGTCACAAATGTCTTCTAAATCACTACAAAACTTTTCAGAATAAACAAACTGTTCCAAAGCAATATGCTGTTTTTGTGCACTTTACCTTCATCATCTCCCTCTTCAGGCTCCTCCTCTTCCTCGTACTCATCATCAATGTCCACCTGTGGAAAACAGAATGAAAGAAAGACCTCAGTGTGATAATTGTTCAACAACAACAAAGAGAGAGGAGTTTGATTTCCATACCTTCACCTCTGCATTCTCTCCTTCACCTTCACCCTCTCCCTCTTTTTTTTCTCTGTCAGGATCAACAGAATCGCATGTCAGAATTTTGATTTGTTTTTGAATATACAGAACAGTGGGTGAAAATGCTTCTATTTTGGATTTTTCTCAAATAAATCATTATCAGCGTAATTTCAGTAAAATGTTAAAATGAAAAATAAACTTTAAGTGTTTGGTTTATCTGCCTTTTGCTTTAATGAAAGAATCTTAATTCTAATTACTGTGTATGTTTAAGAATAGTAAATGTGTGTGCTGTCATATTTAGAAAGACAGATGAGTTAAGATTTTGTAATATGCTCTGGAATTATCTAAAAACACACTCATTCTTTTTATTGTCTCCATCCCCTCCTGCTAAGTTGTCAACAGCGATGGCCAAGAAGACGTTCAGTAGGATATCAGAGAGCAGCAGTTAAGACCCAACAAAAACACAAACAGAAAGATGACAAACGACAAAAAACAACAACAAACCAGAAATCAGGATTTGCAGTAGGGACTGTAAGATAAGTTTGCTTTTTAATCAGTGAACAATGACGCCAGTTGCTGAAATAGTATAAAGTTGAAAACTAGTACACAACTGCATTGATGTATCACACTAACAACGCAAAGGCTGTGGGTTCGATTCCCAGGGAATGCATTAATCAATCAAATGTATTCTGTACCTAGTATGCAGTGTTGCTTTGTTAATAAATATAATTAATATAAATGAATAAAAGTGTTGGCGTTTTGTTGATGATATCAGATAAACAAAATGAAAGCATAATAAGCCAATAAAAATTGGTTTCAGACAGAAAAGGATACAGTTACCACAAATGAACAAAATCACAAAGTAAAGACAGACGATCATTCCAGGGAAAACCGGGCCTCCATATGCCATGATACCATCATACATGACTACATTCCAGTCTTCACCTGTTAAAATCTGTAGAGAAAAAAGGCCTACATTTAGCAAAAAAAGCTTAATAGCTCAGCTATACAAAAATTTAAAACACTGACTTTCTTAGGATTCTTAACTTTCTTAACCTTTGAACAGAACTTTATACTTTAAAAGCATCACCTTTCTTTGAAAAAGACATTGTAAATTTCACATTTTTAATTATTTATATTTTTTTAATTCGTAAATAATATGATTAGGAACATTTCTGCTTATTAAATAACAGAATATAATGTTTTGACTGTTGTAGTGGAGTTTACCTGAAAGCAGGTTAGCAGGGCCTGAGGGAAGGAATCAAAGGTGCTTCTCTTGGTCTGCGTCTCGTCAAAGTTGAACTTCCCTCCAAATAACTGCATGCCAAGCAGAGCGAAGATGATGAGGAAGAGGAAGAGCAACAGCAGCAGGGAGGCAATGGACTTCATTGAATTCAGTAGAGAGGCCACCAGATTGGACAAAGCCGTCCAATGGCTGAGGAGGACAAGTGGGGCAAGAATTAGCAGGGCGGAAAAGTGATGAGTAAAGAGAGAAACAACAGGAACAAAACAAAGGCACCAGAGAATTAATGTTTTCTTGTAGAAAATAAGAAAATCACACATTGTTTTTAGACATGCTCTAAATTACACAGGGTTGCAAACATTAGAAACCTAAAAAAATATAAGAGAAAATAAAACTATATATACTATTCAATTTCTTTTTAAAGGATTTTTCATGAGTTAAAAAATTGTTTAAGAGGCCTGAGTACCGTGTGACTTTGAAGATCCGAAGCAGGCGGACACAGCGCAACACTGAGATGCCGAGAGGTGGCATGATCTCCATCTCCACAAGAACTGTCTCCAGAATCCCGCCGCACACGACAAAACAGTCAAAACGGTTGAAAAATGCCACAAAATATGCCTGCAACCCCAGACTGTACATTTTCAACAACATCTCCACTGTGAACAGTGAGAGGAGAACCTTATTGGCAATGTCTATGAGAGAGACAGAAAAAGAAAGAGAAGCAGATAAACAGATGTAATTACAGTCCGACCTTTTTTGTCAACATGCACTATAGGTTATTGGTAACACCATGATGGACTCCTTCTTTAAACCTTATGAAAGACACATAAGTAAGAAAACAACAGCTAATAACATTCTATAAATAAATCAAACGTGTGGCCAATGCTGTGGGACAGTGCACATGTCATGTCAGTAAGGTGATGTTTGGAAACACCTACATACCCTGAACGTCAGTGAGCCAGTCTGGTTGGTTATAATGTTCAGAGGCACTGAGAGCAGTGTTGAGGAAGACTAGGATCAGCACTAACCAATAGAACGTCACAGATTTCACTGCTGTACGACAGTTTCTACGAATGCAACGGTTCCAGCGGCGCAGGGCACGACTAAGCAAACACACACACAAACAAAAAAATACTAATCCCTTATAGATTTGTTTGAGAGGGTTAGGGCACAAAAAACAAAAAATACTAAGACAAAAAAAAAAAAAAAAAAAAAAAAAAAAAACAAAAAAAAAAAAAAAAAACCCCACAAACTAAAGCAAACACACACACAAACAAAAAAATACTAATCCCTTATAGATTTTGTTATATATAATGTAATAATATAAAAGTCATGAAACATGTGATCAAAGCAATTTTAGAGGGCATGTATTGCAAAAAATCATTTACATAATCCATATTTTTGTCCTTTCTGCCAGAATAAAATATCTAAATATCTTTAAAACAATAGAAATGCACTTTAAGTCCATAAGACTAGTTTTAAGAGAATATATCTTCACCCAAAACTGAAAATCCTGTCATCATTAACTAACCCTCAAGTTGTTTCATCCCTGTATAAGTTTATTGTTTCTATTGAACAATAAAGAAGGTATTTTGAAGAACAAAAGCGTTAATGCTCCCCATTGACTTCCATAGTATTTTTTCCATAATATGGAAGTCAATGGGGACCAAAAACTGTTTGATTGACCATATTCTCCAAAATGTCTTCTTTTGAGTTTAACAGAAAAAAGAAACTCATACAGGTTTGGAATAACTTGAAGGTAAGTAAATGATGACAAAATTTTCATTTTTGGGTGAACTATCCCTTTAAGTTTATTTAAGGAATAGTTCACCCAAAAATGAAAATTTGCTGAAATTTTACTCACCCTCAGGTCATCCAAGATGTAGATGAGTTTGTTTCTTCATCAGAACAGATTTGGAGAAGTTTTATGTAACATCACATGCTCACCAATGAATATATCTTATATAAATGTTTGAACACTCATTCTGACGGCACCCATTCACTGCATAGGATTCTCACTTGGTGAGCAAGTGATGTAATGCTAAATTTCTCCAAATCTGTTCTGATGAAGAAATAAACTTATCTACATCTTGGATGTCATGAGGGTGAGTAACTTTTTAGCTAATTTTCATTTTTAGGTAAACTAAAGTTTGACATTTTTGCATTGTTTTCTGCATTGTTTTATACAACTTCTAAGCATAAACTAAATTTAGCTAGATTTATGCTTTAAACTAGAAAAAAGAAAAAAAAAATACAGTGTATTTTCTAAAGTAAAGTCTATATATCCAGTAGACGGACCCCGAACTATTAGTTTGTCCTCACAATGACTTACCAGCACGGGATCTTCGTAATGTGAGCGCTGAAGTCAAAGGACAGTGAACAAAACAAAACAAAACGACAATGAGCTCAAAGACAAGCACAACACAGAGCAATTGGCAAAATGTGCACTTTGATGCATTGTGCTTAACAAAGATCCAGTTCAGATACTGAAACAAAGACAGCCAAAGAAACCCAGAGTAATGAACTGACTTGCAAGAGCACAAACAATACAAAGAAAAGAGAACATAATGAACCGCAACTGAGAAATTAAGGGATGACACTCCATTATGGCTGATAACAACTTCCATTAGTAAGCCGGCAGGACAACGCAATGACAAATGTTGTGTGTTATGCTGTTTCTAATTATAGTGGGTATGTATGTGTGCGTATATTATTACCAGCAAGCAGCACAACAATCTGTGTGTTCCTCATCTATGTTTTCAGTGTTCTCAGAGGCAGTTTCACTGGCTGGAAGACTTGCTATAGCATGTGAAAAAACAGGAAGAGAGTGAAAGATACACAGAAAAGGATAGGTATATGAGCGACAAAGAGAAAGAATAATGTCTGCCACACACTGACACAGTTTTGGAGACAAGCAATCTCTCTGAAATAGGGTCAAAGCACTTAATAATGGGTCCAACCGAGAGATGGGATTTCTAGCCCCAGATGTAAATTACACAATTAGACCAGACAAAGTTGTGTGGGACTATATATAGAACAGCGGGGGAGTGGAGGGGTCATGTGTCTCGTTCTGATTGGCCATACCGTGGGTTTCGTTTGAGTGGCTGAACCAGCCGAATTTCCCCCTCTTCTTATCAGCTAGGTCACGCAAGGTCACACCTGAGGGGAGATTGAAAGATCCAGAGAGAAGAAGAGTGAGAGACATGGAATAGATCAAAATGAGAAACAGAACAGATGGAAAAGCAGGTGGTGGGTGGGGAAATCTTTACCTCAAACATCAATAGTGAGACGAGATGTTTAATGTATATTGGGTACTCAGTTCACTATATTTTTAACTGGACCTCAGCACAACTTCCACACAATTACAGTGCATTGAGTACAAAATTAGTTGTTCCAATTTAACAGACTTTAAGTATACCAGTTTAGTATACTAAAAGTACAATTGCAGGGTATTTTAATTAAGTACATAAATATGTAAATGTATTTGTATTAGACTTAGCGTGAAATAAATGTATTTCAAAGACATTTTAGTATATTTATTTTCACTAGGGTAATTAAAGGTAAAATGAGTAATTTCTGCCACTCCAAACAGAGATGTAAAAATAATGATTCATCTTTTGGGGTCCAGGGCAGAGTTATTTTGGTATTATTTATATAATAGTATAGTATTTATTATTATTTTAAATAGATTTTATTTTACATTTTCATTTTAATTTTACTTTAGGTTTCATTTCATGCTTTTTGTCCTTTTTATTAGTCATTTGTATTCTTTTTTTATTCAGTTGCCAATGTTTTAAGTTTGAGTTTTATTATTTTAAATTATTTCAGCTTTATTTCTATAAACAAAAACATTTTGTTAGAGGGTGCATTTTTTTACATTACATTTTAATTAAATGTGCACTATACATATATATATATATATATATATATATATATATATATATATATATATATATATATATATATATATATATATATATATATATATATACATAGCATAATTTCAAACACTAAGAAACACTACATCTAACATTAATAGTGGTTAAAAAATCATGAAAAGTAAATTTTCAACAGATAATATTTTAATTACTTGCTTTGGACTTACTCTTAAAATATGATGCTTACTACTTTTCTCATATGATGTGAATGAGTCATTATACATCAATTTATATAGCTGTCATTCCATTTTAGTTAGGAGGACCTCAGAAAGGGATCAATATATTTGAGGCCCTTGCGATCAAAAACCCTGTCTTAGTTAATTGTCTCTGTATGGTTAACTGGTATAGGAGAAACAGGTGAACAACAATGAACAAGTGATATTGAGGACAAAGGGGTATAGATGGTTAAACAGAGGAAGAGATCTCACGTCTGTTCCCGTCCTCATCAAACTCATCAATGTCCTCAGCCTGAGTGATCCAGTCCATATATCCACACAGATCCTCCTCCATCTGCTGTTTCTCACGAAGCTTCTGGAAATCTCCGCGAGCTTTCGCCTTCTCTCTCTCCTTAGAGAATTCTCTACACACAAGTATGGCCTGTTAGACAAGCAAAACAAATGCACACACACACAATACACAGTGTGGACTATCACACTCTGTTTAACGGAGAGGTAAGCAGCACAAGGCAGAATCTTTGGGGAATTCTGTTGTCTGCAGGAAATCAAACTCTGCAAATCTGCTACTCTCAGCATCTGGGGATTGTTCCATTCAGGTGAGTAAAAACATCTGATATCTGCTGCTGCTGTCCTCTGTTAAACAATCACAGACATGCAAACAAGTTACAATGCACAGTTTATGATGTCATGAAATGCAGAAGTCTTAGCTCATAAATATTAATTGGGTTATTGTCTAAGTGTTTTAATACATAAATTGTTACATGTGCTGTATCTATCATGGTATTCATGCTTTCAGAGTCAAAACTGAAAGATAAACAATAACATTACGGTTAGAAATAGGCAAAAATCAACAAAATCAACTGCACACTATTTTTTTTTTTTTTTACATTTGTCAGTAGAAAAATGTGTGGATCATAAATAGGTATTAATTAATAAGTGCACTACCATTCAAAAGTTTGGAGTCAGTAAGAAATGAATACTTTTATGCAGCAAGGATAAATTAATTAAACTGAGCAAAAGTGACAGGAAAGATATTTCTGTTAAAAAATTCAAATAAATGCTGTTCATTAGAACTTTCTATTCATAAAACAATCCTGAAAAAAATTCATCACCATTTCCACAAAAAATAAAATAAAATACAAAATTAAGCTTAATAAAAATATTTAACAAAAATATTTAAGATTGAGTAATGGCTACTGAAAAACTAAATATGTTGCCATAACAGAAATAAATTACAATTTAAAATATATTAAAATATTAAAAACAGCTCTTTTAAATTGTAATAATATTTTACAATATTACTGTTTTTTCTGTATTTTTGATCATTGGTGAGCATAAAAGACTTCAAAGACTTCAAAAACATATCAACGATCCCAAACTTTTGAAGAAGGTCATGGGTTCGATTCCCAGAAAATCTGATCTGATAAAATGTATATTCTGAATACAACACTGTGGATATTTAAAAAAGTGTATCGGACAATGTCAGCCACAAAAAGTGAACTACAATGGTACACACTTGCCCATAAACATACCGATCCTATCAACTCACCCGCTCAAAACACCCAACACAAGGTTGAGAACAAAGAAGGATCCAAAGATCACCAGGCTTACAAAGTAAACCCACGGCAGCTCAAAACCAATTGCATCATTCATCTACAGAGAAGAACACACAGGCAAAGCCAACTGTATCAGTGTCATACACAACTACTTTCTTGAAAGATAATTATGGACCATTACAGTCAATCTGAAAACACAGTTTACGTAGTTACCCAGTACAAGACATCTGTCCAGCCTTCCATTGTGATGCACTGGAACACTGTTAACATGGCAAAGAAGAAGTTATCAAAGTTAGTGATGCCACCGTTTGGTCCATCCCACTTTCCTCTGCACTCGGAGCCATTGGCAGCACACTGGCGACCGTGACCCGCATATGCACACGGGACTGGATCATCGTCTGCATAATTATCTGGAAAGATAAGATACAGACAGATGGAGTAAGACAGAGAGTGACAGAAAATGCACATAAATATTTTATGTGAGTGTGTGTAGTTACCTGTGCCTATAAAATAGCAGGTGCGATGCATTCGTCCGATGAAGAGCTCTAATCCGATGATGGCATAGATGATGATGACAAAGAGAACAAGTAGAGAGATGTGCAGCAGGGGAACCATTGCCTTCATGATGGAGTTTAACACAATCTGCAGGCCTGCACACACACAGATCAGAGAAATCATCATAATGGAGCACAATCTGTAACCCAAAACCTGTATTTTTGCATAAGAACCATTCCCATTCTTACTGTTTATGTCCATTATATCAGTTTAGTATTTTTATTTTTGCAAATAATGTATTTTAAAATAGTCAGCATTTCGTTGAGATGTTTATTTATTTTAGGCCAATTTTTCAATTACTAACATGGCATATACACAAATGTTCAAAAGTTTCACAAATACAGTAATATTGTGAAATATTATTACAATTTAAAAAAACAGTTTTCTGTTTTAATCTGTTTTAAAATGTAAATTATTCCTGCGATAGCAATCACAGACATTTTTGTAACAATGTAATGTGCTATTGTCCCTTTTGAGCAATTTAATGCAGCATAGCTAAATAAAAGTATTAATTTCTCTCATTTTTGTATAATTTTAGTGTGCTATTTTATTTTTTTTGAAATTTATTTTAGAATTGATAAAATATGTGTGACTTGTCACTTAATTCACCATGAATAATCTTTTTCGTCTCATCTTTGCTATCGTCAAAATAAAAAAAAAAAATCTGTATCAGCATTTTTTCAAACATTTTATATAAATGACTGACTGAGTGGTTGATAAGATTGATTGACTGACACCAACATCAATAATTACCTTAATCAAGACAATGGCAGCCAGAACATAATAGCACTACATATGTACATAGTGAGAATTTTTAATGAATATGTTTTCTGGCAAAAGTAATGGGTATTTGAACAAGGAGAGTCTTCGTTCAATGTCACCTTGCCTTACTGGGAGAAGTGCCAGGATTAACGTGCAGGTGAGCACATGAGGGAGAGATACACCATCATACATGCCAGAAGGCAGGAAAGATCCACACCAGCTTCAAAATGTACTGTGGTGGAATAAGTCAATGGTTTACATGATCCTGGTTTCTGCCATCTTGACCAGCTTTGCCAGAGCTCTGTTGTACAGTACAGTAGCTAATGTAATTGTGTTTTCAGCACCATGGACAGCGCTCTTTGAAATCATCACCTTAGTATTGTAAAGACACAAGCAATGAATGGCTTTTTGGTTAGTTGGTCAATAGCCCCTTTGACCACACATACACATACAGACTTTACTGGTAAATTACTGTTAAGAGATCATGTGTGAACAGCACCTTTTTTAAAATACTGGTAAATTCGTTCTGGCAGTTTACGAGTATGAGAAGTTGTAACATTACCAGTAAATTGCCAGAATGATGCTTTGCGTGAACGCAGAACGTAGATTACCAGTATGAGCACGTACAAGTTCAGAACGCGCTGACGTTAAGACATCTACTCTGGGCCAGTCATAACATTTTGACCCAATTATTTGAAACCGATGTGTGAATGGTTCTTTGCTGGTAAAAACATGAAACATTGTTGCCAGTGTGAGCAACACATTTATAAATTTACCGGTAAAGTCGTTCTGGTAATTTTATTGCAATTTACTGGTATTACTTTGTGAAAGGGGCTAATGATTCATGAGCGTGTGTCAGCGGGCCTGATTTTGAAATGACTGCAAAACAGCACAGCTGCTGGTTGCAACCATAAGTCAAGCTCATTGGTGAGGATGCTGAATGAATCATTAGGCCCAAGTATGACGATAGAGAGGTCAGGCTACACCAGCCTCTCTGATCACTGCACAAATATTGTAACTGTTCAAAACACTGGTGCATCACACAAGCACATCACTCCATACAAAAAATCTCAGAATACCTTCTTAGGAGCACAGTGACACTCTTGTGTGGGTAAAATACCATTGAATAGTTCATAGCAATGTAAACCAGATTAAATCATGCATTAAATTTAATTGCTTCATTTTCTTTCTATTACAAACACAAACTCACTGGGAACTCCTGAAACCAGTCTGAGGGGTCGTAAGACTCTGAAGGCTCGGAGAGCTTTGACATCCAGACCTCCCGGTTTCCCCGGTGTGTGGGAAGTTGTTTCACCAGATTTATGAGTAGCAGTCTCTAATACCACACTGAACAACCTGCAAAATACAAACAACAAACAAATATACATAAATATGTGTGATGAGTCAGGTGGGGCCGAGAGCCATGGAAACGGAGCGAGGACGGTCGAGGGGCTATCGCGCTCTTTTGTGTTTATTTTATTATTAAAGTTTTGTTTAAATGTTCGCCGGTTCCCGCCTCCTTCTTCCCGACTTACAAGCTGTGTTATAATATGGGTCACTAAATACATATTAAATAATAAAATGTATAATGTAATATTAAAGGTAAAATTATTATCTTCTTACTTTAAAATCTGAACCTCAAATATTAGTCAAATGGAAGATTAAAAACATTTGAATGCAGGAGACTAGGTTTTACAACAAAGACAGTTTTCATATGTTAAATCTTATAATGATATTTAATATTCAGAGCATTTGAATATTCGGTTTAATTTCACACTTACTTTCTTATAAAAAAAAAAAACTAGACCAACAGACCAAAATTAAATGCCATGTTACTCATTTTAGTAAAACTGACTAAAACTAATGAATAAGAGATGACAAAGGTGAATATAAAACAAAAAACAGCCCAGTCCAATTCCTAAAAATGGTTGTTTTTAATGAGTCCATAAAAGAGCGTAACTGGTGTAGTCTCCAGCGATATCGTTGACTTGATTAATTATAAGACCTAAAACCTTCACATGTAATAACCTAGAACACTGTCTAACACTTGATGGCTGCTCTGTCAATTCTTCGTCATCAGTTAGGAACCTAGGTGTGCTATTTGATGGCAATCTTTTCTTTGAAAGCCACCTTTCTAGCATTTGTAAAACTGCATTTTTCCATCTCAAAAATATATTTAATTGCGACCAATGCTCTCAAAGTCAAATGCAGAAATGCTAATTCATGCGTTTATGACCTCAAGGTTAGATTACTGTAATACTTTACTGGGTGGTTCTTTGTTCTAGAGTTCATACTAAAACCAGGACGTACTAGACCATATTAGCCCTTAAGAAAAATGGCATCTACGCTAATATTAGTCTGTTTCGTTCTTATTCTGAGGTCATTGTAGCCACCAGATCCAGTCTGTATCCAGCCCAGATGGTAGATCAGCACCTAGAGACGACCTCTACAGCCCTGAATTTCAGTGGAGACCAGGACAACTAGATGAGCCCCAGAGAAAGATCCACAGTGAAGACCTTGTCTCCTAGACGGCCATCGGGGCAAGACCACGGAACCAGATGAGCCCTCTGCACAATCTAACTTTGCTGCAACATGGATCAACCTGCTGGTTTGGACACTTCATTTCCAGCGATATCGTCGACTTGATTGCACAGATACTGTTTAAACTGATCTGAGCTGGATGATGATAATCACTGAATCAATGATGAACTGCCTTTAACTGAAAATTGAGTGTTTACTATTCTCCTTTTGCATTGACACATTAGTTTCCTATTTTGATACTGTGATGCTGCTTTGACACAATCTGTATTGTTAAAAGCGCTATTTAAATAAAGCTGACTTGACTTGACTAGTCTGATGTCTGAACAGATTCCAATTTTTTAGGAATTCAAAAACATACAGCTTCACACAATTCCCAAACAAATGACTCTTATGAACTGGTTCTTTTAAGTGGTTTGAAAACATACAACCTCACTAGCAAATTCTATTCCCAAATGAATGTACTGAAGTGTTAGGGAAGCTGGCTGGGCAACAATATTTGTGGCACCTATCCCAGCTATCTTTGCGCTTTCATGCATACACATGCACACACAAATACTCTTAGGAAGGCATCAGTATTATAAGCAGCAGTACTATGATGTGTAATACCATGTGTTTGGAACAGATCCACCTGCCCATTAGCAGTTCTGTCTGTGAGCTTAATGAAATCTCTAATCAATACCAAAAAAAGCTCTCAAAATTATACTCAAAAAGGCGCTAAATGCCTGGCACAGTCATCTTCCTTTAGATAATTAACCATCATTCTGACCAACTGGCCATTAATGACCTCAGAACAGCTGTTTAGGCCCATTTTAGCAGGACGGACAGAGCTCTAGGGAAGAAAATGAGTTTAAATAGCGACATACTATAAAAGAGACTGATTCTTTTTTAAGTGGATGAAACATGTATTTACACACTTCACATACACACACATTTACCACAGGGATGTAAAGCGCCTATTCTCTGTAGGTCAGATTAAGACACAATGAGAGAACGAGAGAGTGAGGATTGACCAGAGATTGAGATCTGACCAGATAATCCGAGAGGGAGAGGTTGAGAGAAGGGAGAAATGAGGGGGGAAAAGGGGGTAAAGAGAACAGCAGGACAAGAAGAGACTTATGAATTAGAGAGCTGCTGGCCATTACACATCCTGAATATAAATTATCTATGAAAATTAATATGCAAGTGAATCATGGGAGGAAAGGCTGTGATGTCACTCCGGTTATTATGACTCATTTTTAAATGAAAAAGACAGTAAACAAACAAGTGGGGATGGATAGAGCAGTGAAGATGGTGCCCTACCCTACGATGACGATGACAAAGTCCAGTAAATTCCAGCCGTTGCGGATGTAGGAGCTCGGGTGCATGACGAGGCCATATGCAAGGATCTTCAGAAATGTCTCGACGGTGAAGATGATCAAAAACACATATTCAACTTGTTCCTGGAGAGACACAAAGAAAAAAGAAAAGGTCAAACACACACATACACAAATCAGATTGTAATTTTTAAAATGATGGTGAAAGGTTGTTACAGTGGTGGCCAAAATTATTAAAAAAGTAGTATTTTCACCATCTAAAAAATGGGTTTAAGTGAGTTATTTCTATCTTTTGCTGTAGTGTGTCAGTAGGAAATATCAGTTTACATTTCCAAACATTAATTTTTACATTAATTGTAATAATCCAGTGAGATTTTGACAACAACCAGTGCTCCTGAATCCAGAAGAACTATGTGCTGCAAAGCTACCTGAAAAATGATGTGCAAGTGCACCTACAGTATAGGGCAAAAGCTGCTTTAAACACAAAGAATGGTCACACCAAATGTTGATTTAATTTAGTTAATAGAAGTTAATTGATAAAGAAAATCTATTTATGACATTATTTTTGACAGCATCCTCATTTAACAGCATAAAAGTGCCTAAAACATTTAACAGTACTGTAGCTTTGCAGGTAGGTTTCTTGAAGCATCATGGAGATGTTGCCACAGTTCTTCTGGTTTTCATGTTAACTTGGTCTTAGTTTGCTCTGTTTCTTTATGTCATTCCAGACAGACTGGATGATCATTAGATCAGATCCCAATAAAATAGCATATTTAGCATATTAATTGTTGACAGTAAAAAATGATGCTGTATATTTAGGCAAGCATGTGCACTGGTGTGACCCCATGACCTGTTCACAACACAGTGTGTGAGAAAGACAAAAGAAGGTCGGTCCTGAGCTGAGCTGGACTTCAAAATGGGGAATCTGTGAGCATTTCAAAAGATTACTAATCTGTCATCCTTTCCTTTCTCTCCCTCCCTTTCGTTTGCCACTGCTGGCGTATGACAGCAGCCTGTCCAGTGTGGAGGCACACTTGTGTGCACACACATACCCCCTCCATATAAACAAACATATAGACAGAAACAGCAAATTAACCACAAAAAACCCCACACCATCTGTACAAGACAGAGAACAATACCATATGGACAATAATAATTATACTCCTTGATTTAATGTAAAGTGGCACACAGCATAAACTTCCATTTGCTGGACCGTATGTCTCTGTCTAAAGTATGCAGAAGCTTCAAGCAAACCGACAGGAACAGAACGTCCACAAACTATTTCTGAGGCTCTCAACTGCGTATTCCCTTTCTTAGAGGAGCAGACAGACCATGACAGCATTCAAAACCTTTCTTTGGCAGACAAATAAATGCAATTAATTTGCATAAATAATAATGATAAATAATATATGTTTAAATTATGTATATATATATATATATATATATATAAATTTATATATATATTAAATTATATATATATATATATATATATAATCTGCAGGCTAGGGAAATTAAATATTAATAGGCTTTTTTTGTTTGCCACAACAGTGAAATGTCTTTGAATTATCTTATTTTGAGAACTTTTCTCAGCACATATTGATATGTGCAATTAATCGCAATTAATTAGTCTGCAAATCATGTAATCATTTCAATTAAAACTTGCAATTGATTGACAGCCCTAGTAATTAGACATACAAGCTCAGAGTGCTGAATGCCTTTGATTAATGAACCGAAGACAACAAGATGATGGACACTAAAATATAACAAACAATATGGCAGAGGGAAAGACCAACCGGCTCTGTGAGAGAAGAGACTGACAGCAAACACACACTCATTAAATACATGCCCCCTCCTTTGCACCTGGAATCCAGGATGTGGCTTTAAGCACCAGAACAAAGAGAACAGAGAAAGAGAAAGAACAGAGAAAGAGAGACAGAGAGAGAGAGGGATGGGGTGATGGGGGAAGGGTGATGAGAGACAGGGGAGGAAGAGTAAGCTGCTTATCAGGACCAAGAGCATTTAGAGCAGCTAAACGAACAGGCAGTTTGTACAATCTCCCCTGACCACCACTCTCTCTGCTCTCACTATCTTTATAACCCTCCCTGTCTTTCTCTTTTACATCATTTAGGTGTCATGTTATCCTACAAACATACAAAGAGGAAGACAGTGCAGGTGAATGTGACTGAGCTTGCACTGTGAGCACATCTTTAAATACTTAACTCACATCAAGCATTATTCTGTTTTCCGATTTTAATGCAAACTTGTTTCCTCTGTGGGTATTATTGGCACTGTGGACTTTAACTGAAGGGACAGTTCACCCAAGTGTGAAAATGATGTCATCATTTACTCACACTCATGAGTCATTTAAAAATTATATGACTTTCTTTCTACTGTGGAACATAAAATGTGATATTTCGAGAAATGTCTTGTCAGAGGGCCTCAATGTCGTTCTTCAAAGTATCTTCTTTCATGTTCCACGGAAGAAGGTCAAACAGGTTTGGAATAAAACGAAGATGAGTAAAGGAGACAGAATTTTCTTTTTTGTTTTGGGGGGGGGGGGGGGGGGGTGATCCTATCCCTTTAAATTCACTTTGGACACACTTTACCCTTTTAAACTCAGTCATTAATTTAAGTAGTCCACTAACAATGTCCAACAGTGAACATACTTGCATAACAGAAGAGAATTTGTCATTTTTTCCTTGAACCATCAAGAATGATTTTTGAAGGATCGTGTGTCACTAAGACTGGAGTTATAAATGCTGAAAATGTAGCTTTGCAATCACAGGAATAAATTAAGTTACTTTAAATTGTGATAATTTCTCATTTATTTTTGATCAAATAAATGCAGCTTTGATAAGCATAAGAGACTTCTTTCAAAAACATGAAAAAGTTGTAATTAAACCAAATTTTGACCTGTGTGTGTATATATTGAAATGTAACAATGAAACAAAAACATGAAATGTAACAACTGCAATGAAAAGAAAGGCTAAATGCTATGAACTTTATATCACAGCATATGCTACTGAGCATTAGCATTAGTCACAGTGTTACTGAAAAGCACTATGAATGCAGGAATACCCATAAGTCCTTGTACTTTTTGTAATTTTGTCATGATTGTTTGGTCAAAGCAGAGGGACTAATGAGTTTTTTATATATATATATATATATATATAATTAAAATATATTTTAGCTCTATTTCTTTATCTATGTTTTATTATAAAAATGTAAGTCACCATTAGGTTCCCTTTTGCTAATATTTCAGTTTTTTTTTTTTCAAATAAAATGGTTTCAAAGTGGTTGACACAAAGGCTAACTGCATTTACTTAAAATCAAAGCCTATATGCTTACTTTTAATCAAAACTATTATTTTGCTTCCTAGAATGCATAGGTGTTTTTCTCTTGATATGTAAATCTAGTCTGTATGCAATTCAGCATATTACAACCCCACAAAAAAAGCTGACTCTGGGATCTTTCATCTGGGTTGCACATTATGCCCTGTTGTGGCTCTTTTGTCACTGCAGTGTCACTTCTCTTAAATTCGAATGCAAATTTTTCTTCTATAAAAAGATAGCGGTGCTCTGATGGGACAGGCATGAGGCAATGCCTGAGGGGGGTCGTGTTCAGGGTCCTGATCACATGCAACTCGATTGGTCTCCTCTCTCTCATTTCCTCTCTTTCTCTTCCTGTTTCTCTCACACAAGCCTTAGGGAAGATCCCCTCCACTACAGAACTTCACAACACGTCGCGCATTTCAGTACGAATGGGGCGCAGTCATACGCGCCTGTACACTCGAGATGACAGCGGGACAAACTCTGAGTCTCACATCGCTAATTTGGCAAAGTCCAGTGAAAGTGCTAATGTGCCGAGATGTGAAGAAAGGATTTCTGGACTTAAACGAAAGGTGTTTCATTTGGTCCAACCCTTGCTGAGAAACAATAGCTAGGGGCGCTTCTCTTTCGTTTACGATTTCTCTCTCATCTCAGTGACCTTTGCATGCCGAAGTGAAGCTATAGTGCGCACAAGCTCATGCAGCCTCGCATTGTTGCATGCCTCACTGCAGCCGTGGAGAAAAAAGGCACTTTGTTTCCTCGATGCCACTAACGTGCAAGCAAATTAAAGCCTTGCAGTTTCAGATAAAGGAGCCAACATCACAGTAACACAGAGAGATTTCAACCAAAAATGAACATTTAAAGGGAGAGTTAAACAAAAAATGAAAATTATGTCACCACTTACTCATCCTCGTGTCAAAAATGTCTCTGTTTTGCCCATACAATGAAAGTCAGTAGAGACAAATGTTGAAAATGTCTTCTGTGTTTCACAGAAGAAATAAAGTCATGCAGGTTTGGAAGAACATGAAGGTGAGTAAACAATGACTGAATGTTTGATTTTTGGGGGAACTGTGCCTTTAAGAATGGCTGCTGAGTGGATCAAATGTGACGCTCTCTGATGGGATACAATGAGAGGTTGCAAGATGAGGGGGATTACAGAGTAATACCACATCATCAAACAGCAAAACAGAAGGATTTTTACCTCAAAATGGCAACTGATTTTCAAATTGTTACATTCAAAGTACAAAGCTTCTAGAAATTTCTGACACTGGGACAGCAGTAGGACTCAAAATAGTGTAGCTAAAGTGAGTCACATGACAAAACACTCTTGCTTGAGGCAGACACCCCTATATGTGTGTGTGTGAAGTGTGTGTGTTTCTCTGTGCATTAGTTTGTATTTTCATAGGCATAACAAAATGCACACTAAACTTTACCAACTTTAGTACTTATTACTAAATTGTCAATATTGCTGTTTGTATCGTATTTTTGATTAAATACATGGATTGGGGAGCAAAAAAAAAACTACTGACCCCTAAAAATGAATGGATTATTACTAATAGTATACAATAGTAGCTTACAATCTACATAAAATGTAAAGTTCCATACATTCTTAATTTGAGTTCTCGTGTCTTTTGTCCAAGCACCAACAAATGTCTTTCTTTCTTTTTTTTTCTTTTTTTTAGATCAAATCACACCAGCATTCTGAGGGCAGAAAAAAAATACAAATATTGTGTCCATTCTGAACATGTGGTTGCAATATTGCACAAAATTAAATCCACTGTTCTTCTGTTTAGACATACTGCAAAACTAAAGTCAGAATAGACCTTGCTAAGAAATGAACAAAGACCTCTTCAAAGTTTTTTGAGAAAAAGATGAGAGATCAGATCTAAAATACATGAAACATGAAAAAGGAAACAAAGAGAGATAGAGATAGAAAAAGAAGAATGAGTATGGGACCAGAAAAGACCAGCTAGGACAAACCATTAAAAATGAAATGTAAATTACATAATACATAAACACACATGCTTCTGACTGCACCTGAGATCCATAACACACCTCCCAAATGGGTCAGCAGGAACTCGGTCAGCGCTCTGTTCCGGGCACCATCCCAATATATCAGATTATGAAACAACACCTGGGAAGGGAAACACCTTTTCGCTCTCTCTGGTGGCTATTGCACACTTTTACCTTACAATATACAATTTTACAAACCATATCTCATGGTGAAGCTGGGGGTGGAGCTGAGCGTTTCCACAAGGTTCAATAAAATACACTAAAGGAGATTTACTACTGAAGGAACTATACTGAAGGAACTCACTATTAATGTTTGCAAAAAACCTAAGCTGATCTGAAATTCACACCACCCCAATTTCACAGTCTCAAGAGAGAGTAATACTTACTAGGTCATGGTTGGTGGCATTTGAGTCGTCTTCAGGAAAAGGCTTGGAGACCCCCAGAGCAACACAGTTAGCGAAGATGGCCAGAAGAATAAAGATATCAAATGGTCTGGAGTCATATGTTAAGGTAAATGTGATCTTATTAGAGTACCATTACATTCAACATGCATTATTTAGCAAGTTATAATGTGTTTTTACAACAGATAGAGGTAAACCGTTTGAAAGCTTGAAAGTAGTAGTTTAAGCTATGTTTTCTGTCATTGACTAAGTTGCAATGGATACTTCCACTCTACAAGGTGAAGGGCGGCCCTACGGATGGGGTTGTTTAATTTAAGGCAGAAAAGAGCTCTGGGCGCGCGTTGGACTTGGTTGGAGCCCTGGACCTGCTTCTTTACATGCTGACTCTTCTTCTTCTGCGTTCCAGTGGAGCTGGTGGTGGAGTTGAGCGTTTCCGTACGGTTCATCTTCGGCTGTTCATTTTCCTCCCACTCATCTTTTTCATCCTCATCGCCCTCATTGCCCTCTCCTCCTCCACCTCCCTCCTCCTCCTCCTCCTCTTCCGCTTCGCCACCACCCTCCTCTTCCTCATTGGAGTACCCATTCCCTAAAGACAGAGGTTTAGTCACTTAATAAAGAGTCATATGTCTGGATGACACAGCAAACAACCAGTTTCTGAACGAAAATGAACTAATGCATTGGCAATGAGTAGCAAGGATGCATTAAATTGATCAAAAGTCAAAAATATTAAGGGGCACAACTGTTTTCAACACTGATAATGATAAGAAATCAGCTTATTAGAATGATTTCTGAAGGATCATATGACAGTGAACCCTGGAGTAATGGCTGCTGAAAATTCAGCTTTGCTATCACAGGAATAAATTACATTTTAAAATACATTAAAATAGAAACAGTTGTTTTATATTACTGTTTTTACTGTATTTTTGATCAAATATATGCAGCCTCGGTGAGCATCAGAGACTTCAAAAACACTACATTTTTTTAGCAACCCCAAACTTTTGAACTTTAAAGTTCATTTTAAAGCACCAATAAGAACATACATAAAGCAAACATATGCTATTTTAATACTGTCGGTAGAGGTTCCTGTAAAAGTGAAACCCCAAAAAATGTCCTGTTGTCTGCCTTGTCCTGAGATGTCAGTCACCTCCTAAAGGCGTTTCATTCTGAATCAAATGAGCTGTATTCAGTTCTAAAAATGAACTTTGAGGGCGACAAAAACAAAAAATACTAGACGTTGATAATTAAAGCGTACTATTTTAGTACTGTCGGTAGAGGTTCCTATAAAAGTGAAACCCAAAAAAATGTCCTGTTGTCTGCCTTGTCCTGAGATGTGAAAAAAAGCTTCTCTCCTACAGTGTTAATCATTTTTTTCCAGCATAGAAAGCTTATTCACTTAGTTCGAATAAAATCGCATTGGTCCAAAATTGACTGGGATTGTGTAAACTTTTCTTCGAGTGTCAACAGAAATGATTTGTTATTTGTCACCAGAGCTTTTTTTCCCGCTCACTTGCATGCCAGTAGTTCAGATTTCTATTTGCTTATTTGCCCTAAACAACAACAAAATAGTAATTGGAAATGTACAATCTTAAATGTATAATATTTACATTTTTATTGTTTATTTTGCAAATAAAAAAAAAATCTTATTATTACACATTTTAATTTAATGTAATTTTTTCTTTTAGATTTTTATTTTTGCCTTTACTATGATAGAACAGTGTAGTGGGAGAGATGGAAAGTGTGCGATCAGGAAAGGTCCACGAGCCGGTACTCGAACTTGGGATGCCCAACAGGGCAGGTGACTGTTCAGTTAACAGTTCAACTGTCCTGGCCTGAAACTCTCTCCAAACTGCCCCAGGCCAGTGGGTCATCCTTATTGTTGAGCCATGGGTCTATATCACACCTGTTTAGGATGCAACGTAAAGAGTAACAAGTATTGATTAGAAAGAGTACTATAAGTAACTCAATTTTCCATGGTATTGTCCATGGCATTCATCTAAATAGTTGCTACAACAAGTGTTCCTCATCATTTGGACACAGGAAAGGAGTGAGTGATAGAGAGCGAAGGAACTAAAAACTATGAAACTCCAGTGACTCTGGTCATATTACAGAGGGCGAGCAAGATATAGAAGACAAAGCTTTCTAATCTGCCACAGTCTCTGATGAACAAGAGGTCTCTGCACTAGGTGAGGAGAACCACACAGTAACAGCTGTGACCTACTTCCCACTGTGAGAGGGGGTGCAGAGCGGGATTCTGGGCCAGCGGTTTCATATGTGAGTACCTGTGGATACATGATGTTAGCCTCTAGCACAGCTAGCTGACAGCTAACAGAGAGAGTCATGGGTAGGGGGAGGGGCAAGAGGACACTGTTCAGATAGCGAATTATAACTTCATTATATCCATAAGACCTCATTGAGACTGAAGGGAATCCTTTCACCCAGCGATAACAGCAATCAGTACTTTCATTGAACATTTAAAATGGGCAGGCAAGAGAGAGAAATAAACTCCTGTGTGAGGTCTGTAAAGTGCGCTATCATGACTGCTGTGCTGCGCTGATAAAGACACGCACCAAATGGAAATCGAGGGGCCAATTTAGCACATCATTAAAAGATGGTATTATGAAAAATTAGTTTTTGTTTTGGCTGCAACTCTGTGTAACCCTTACTATGAAGGTTAACATAAGCCAACAGGCTCTCTTCTACTTTAAAGACAGATTTGTCGGGTTTTCAATCATGGTATTATATTTGCTGCATGTCCATAATTTCACACAGGAGTGAGTTTGAAATTTGATGTTATGAAATTTACATACGTTTTTATCAATGTCTATTTCTGAACATAATGTATAAACAAAACTGACCTCAAAAGCATGAACCTGTCATTTAATTTTCATCCGTAATTTAATACCACGACAGTGAGCTGCAACTCCTATAGTTGTGTGGCTGTGGATACTAAGACAACTTCATGAATCTCAATAAAGATTAAACAAGCATGAAGCTTAGTTTCTTTGGCAAGACAGTTTGTATGGACTTAACCAAAAAAAAAATATAAATAAATAAATTATTTAAAAAATTATAATTACATTGCAGCTTCGGCATTATTTTTCAGCTGAAGGCAACAACACCAATTTAAGTGCTCTGCATAATGCTACATAGGTTAATGCTTTTGCATATTATCTATATTTTATTTATCTTAATGGAGTGACCTAAATGGTGTAGAAACGTGCAAATAGACACATACAGCAACTCTCATGTGCAGACTTGTTTCTAAAGCAGAAGGATTTGGTTCTTGAGCTAGTTAGGGATCAAAGATTAGAGGCCCATTTAATCAAACTTACTACCAGCAGAATATTAATTTGCCGTCTCCAGAGGCCCTGCATTACACTCTACTATGTGCATTAACCTGCAGTGCTGGGGTTACTTGGCTATGATGGAAGTCAAATGATATTTGTAATTGCAGGTTGCCTGCAATCAGAAAGTCATCAAAAGCGCATGTGCAGGTTGTGCTCTGAAAATGACCCTGTGGCGGTGAAACATCTGGTGCTGCAAACAAGAAAAATAAATTGGAAAAATAAATTCATAATTTAAGCTCAAGGCTCAAAACCTCCATCTTTCATTATAATTAACATGTATAACATTTTGTGTTCCTGTAATTAGTACAACTGTCAATTATTTTGACTGATGAGGTGCAGTTACCCTATTTCAACTACTGTTTCACATGGTCTAAATGTTTATTTTAACAAAAAAAAAGTTCAGTAAACGTTGACTTTATATAGTTATATTATATATTTATAAGTTATTAAGAAGAGGTATTTCCAAAATTCCCGCATAAACCATGATATCAGTGTTGCATTATATTTAAAAAAAAACGAAGTGATTTTCTTATTATTTTTGTTATGTTCATTGGGTGTTTTATATTATTTTCTGTTATTTAGTTAACGTTTAGTACATTGATTTTGCGTCATGCAGGTGTTTTATTTTTGTGTGATTAAAAGATTTGTGTGCATTAAATGATAAAATAAAACTTACTTTTTCGGTTCTTCTCATACATGTCGAACTGTCACTTTGACCTCATTGGAGCAGAATGCATGATCCTCACGACAGTTTCTTCACTCACATTTCTGAGGCATATTTCCAAAATGAGCTTTTTTCTATGAATGCGTTAAGTTTTCCAGTTGTGCAGTCCCGGACCTGTATCCAAAGATGCTGTCAGTCACCTCTTAAAGGCGTTTCATTCTGAATCAAATGAGCTGTATTCAGTTCTAAAAATGAACTTTGAGGGCGACAAAAACAAAATATACTAGACGTTGATAATTAAAGCGCACCCTCTGTTCTCTATCTGTCTCCGCATTTAAGCCATCAGTTCAGGACTAAAGAAAAATGACTCGTTTAAAGGGACAGGCAGCCTAGAAACTTATTAAAGGGAAGGATATTGGGCAAACGATTTTATGGAGCGTCTATGGAAAATGTGGGCGAGTCTTTGCTCATTTTCTAACGCAACGGTTCCGTCTACACACACACATAAACAGACGAGCGCGTGAGCGCACTCGCGCTGTGTCTACGCGTCTCTGCGCGCTCTTGTGCGCGGTTGCATGTAGGATGTGTGAGCACGGCAAATCAAAATTCTGGAACTGCATGCATTCACTAAACCTAAACTGGACCTGTAAAAATACCTAGAACCTTCTGTATGTAAGTAAGACAAGTGGGAACAGAGGTCAGCTTATCAAGCCTGGGGAAGAGGTTACCTGCACTCGTACATTAAAATCAGCTTGAAGCTTTTGTCTGCAAATTAATTTCTTCTGACATTCCCATGACATACTCAAAGTCTAAGTCTCTGTAATCCCCGCACACATGTACCGCTTCAAACATGTTTGATTCAATGCAGGTCAGGCACCTTATTTGTCAAAACACGTATTTGCTTGTTAAAATGAACTGGGGTAACTCTTACCTTCAGACATAATGAATAATTTTGCATCACTCCCTATAGCAACACAGTCGTGTCATCTCATTGTGGAGCATCTTATTCATGTAACATACAAACAACAATAATGCAGTTTAAAATTACAATGGTTTTTTTAATTTTTCATCTTATGATGGTCTCTCAGACAGTGCACAGTATCAGTTATTCACCATTCAGCAGACGCTTGTCACCCAGAGGGATGTACAGTACACTAATTGCAGACAGTCTCCCTGGAGTAACAGCGGGTTAAGTGCACTGCTCAAGGGCAATGCCCCCGTTTGAACACTCCATGATGTCCTTTTTGCTTCACTACTACTGATGTCCAAGTGCAAATTATCTTATTCCTCAAGTCTTATGCCTAGACATGGTTACTCTTTCAAAAATATCAAATACAAACTCAAATACAATAAACTAAAAAACAAAATACATCTGAATACTGAAAGCAAAACAAATCAGCTCCCTCTGTGTCTGATTGGGGTGAGAAAGTGCTTTGTTTATTTATTTATGCATAATTTTTGGAATGGTCCTGCTAAATGTATACTTTCTTTACAGAAATGAACAGAGGTATAAACCAGTCTACTATAGGCTGCTTTTCACTGCTGTAGTGAATTAATTAAACAAATGCTTGTTAAAATGGACACATAAAAATGGACAGTTATTGCCCTCTAGTGGTTATACTCTCAGCTCTCAACAGGATGACGTCATAAAATATGTTAATGAAACAAAGTGCATGTGGCATTTGAAAGATTACCTCATAATCTGATAATATGTCAAATGCCATTTTACATAAATAAATAATTGTCTTAAACTGTTTAAACTCCAAGACTCTCATCATTACCTCAAATGTATTCAGCTTTCTTTAATATGGTTTCAGCTTTCACAAAACATTCCCTTAAATCACCTTGTTTTAATGTTTAGATCTTTCCTGATTTTTTTGTTTTAATGTTTTTGTTTTTATTTTTTTTTCTTTCCTGATTTTTATTCTCATGTGATATCATATAACATTTATCTGCTATCGTGTTCTGAAGAGATTAATTACTCTGATTTATCTCACTGTCTTCACTCAGCCTCCCTCTCTCTTGCTTTCTCTTTTTTTATTTCTCTCTTGGTTTCTCTTTCTCTCTTGAGTGAGTGCCATGGTGTGCTCTGTTAGATTAGAGTTTAGCGGAGATGAATGTGAGTAACATGGTATAAAAGCAAGGTTTTGCATTTTAATGTCAGTGATTTCACCTGCTAATTTTAACATGTTAGAATCACTACTTACTACTTCTTCTTCTTTTTTTTTAAATACCGGTTTAAAAAATGGTATTTAGGGTCATGAACTTTCATTTAGGGTCATTAACATTATACAAAATTATGATGTTTCATTGCTTAATGCAGCTGCACTGACCTGATATTAAAACTTTTTTTAATGCATATTTTGTTATGTCATATTTTGTTTCTTAACTACAACTCTAAGAGTATTTATACATTTACATTTTTGCTTTTGGCAGACACTTGTATCCAGAGAAACTGACACTGCATTGAAGCTTTTTTTTTTTAGTAAGGGTAAAGACCCCAATAAGGGTCAGTTTGACACTGAGCATAACTGGGTTGTATATCTAGATATTGAACCAAATACAAGTGCTAACAGAAAGTATATGTGAATAATAAACTATGGACTTAATTGTGTGTTTAAATCTGAGTAATGTGTTTCTGAGTGTGTGTATGTGTGTATTTGTTTGTTCCCATGTACAGTCCTGTACTCAGGGGTGCACTGGGATTGCAGTAAGGAGGCGCTTCTGTACTGAAACTGAGTTATAGTCAGCACTTTCTTAGGTGCTTCATTGACTTTAACCCCCAGCCAAACACATACACACTTCCACACAACTGTAGCACTGCAACAGGCATTCCATCATCCCCTCTGTAATGATGAGAATGTCTTGTTAATTGCCCCTTGTTATTTATAATACAAAAGGGCTGTATAAAATACTCGGTTGTTTCTTCGCAAGCAGCTCGATGCAATTGTCCGTTAACTCTCGTTAATATCTTATAATGTATTTTATGAGGCAGTTGCACGTATTGGAAAATGATCTAGCCAAAGATGATGTCTTGCTTGGGGTGGGTGGTGCTTGCGGGTTGCATGCGCTACTGGCACTGTATCCAAGATACCCACACAGTTTCCTTGGTAACCGGAGAGAGCACATGGATAAAGTGTGCGCATTAGTTAATGATGCTTACGACACTTCTTCCCTTTTTTCATCCAAAACAGTGGTGTAATAATAACGGACGAATTTTTGAGAGTACAGTAGCGTTTATTCAGGGTTTTACAACACACGCGTCACACATATGTAACGTCATGGACCTTGCGATTGTCTTTAGTCAGAGTTTGATCCGACGTCATAGCGAACCGTAAACAGTGAACGTATTCCGCTGATGTCAGCTCAAACGGACCCATTAGATCAACAAGACGCTGCTGCAGCACGCAGACCACCAAGAGTGTCACCCACCTACAGGCTCATCGACGTAACGAGAGAGAAAGAATAGCTGTTTGTTACAAATACAGCACTGTTATAAATGCAGTTAGGCTGCACATTGGGAAACGGGCTTCAAACCGCAGTCATTTTCCGGCAGTAAAATTCCGTTTACATAGTTTGAAGGCTTTTTGCACTACAATTTATTTTTAATCAGAACATATTCTTAACTGTAAAAATTAAGTAAATATGCCAAATAATTGATAAACTGAATAGTAGCCTGCATTGTAAAAATATTTTTTTAATGAAAAGGTTTTAATGATCTGTATGGATAGTTTAGGCTATTTCTATTTAAATGTAATATTTAACTTTTAGGGCATTCCCAGTCTTATTTTAAAAATGATGCCTAGTTATGATATTTAGTTCATGTTTATATTATGCATTTACGTTGCTGCGTTTTAAACAAGAATTAAATGAATAAACAAACAAACAAATAAAAATAAAAACAGAAATTAAAAATAAAATTGCAGTGCATAAACCTTTTTGCCTTTAACTGGCCGAAGATTAAAAATAAAATAAACTCAAGTAAAAGTTTTATTGTTTTAAGAATGACCCTGTGACCAAGAATGAAAATGCACAATTAGTGTTTATTATTTAACACCTACTAAGTCCTTGAATTTCCTTTGCACTTGTTGACAGTAGACGAGCATTCAGATATTTTCACCAAAATAAATACATTTAATATCCCATACTCGCCTTGTGTCTTTGATCAGAACGTTAGCATGCGTAATGAGAGGCACGCAGCCCTATTCATTATCAATTCAAATACATCTTGATTGAAGTATTTGGGTGAGGAGTCACGGCGCGTTCATGTATTCCCAGTCTCGCTCGGCGCTGTCCAATCACCTCCATCCATAGGCGGTCCGATCCGTCCCTGTTTCACACAGCGTCCCCTCCCCGTCCCTGCCTCCTCCTCCTCTCCTCCCCTCCGCTTGGCTGCCTTATCATCGCTTCCTTATTGCCAAACCTGCAAAGACAGGGCTGTACTGAATGCAGCGTAATTTTGACCCATGTTCCATTAGCTGAGCGGCCCTGAGGGCACGAGGCTTCCGCGCGGGGCTGTAATGCTACACTGTCCTCCCTCTCCGGCCAGTTCATCCTCAGAAGCGCAGAGCTATGGACCTCAAACCGTAGTGCTCTTCCAACACAGCGTATCTGCAGTCACCTGCGACTCCAATAGGCAATCAATATTGATAGAGTATTGTTAAGGATTACAGCCATAAGGCAATACGTCGCGGGGGGAAGGCTGGAATTATGAAGGTATGTTAAAGACCGCCGCATTATTGCTTGGCTGACCATCCGATACTACTGCCATATGCTTTTGTCCATTCATTTCTGTAGGTGTACCGCGCGAATTCCATTATGTCCTTGCGTGGCGACTGGTGCCAAGGGAGCCACTTTGCCTTTGCAGCATTTAACGCCGTGCGCGCTCTCCTTGTCAGCTGCTTTGTTTGTGTCAACTATCTCCATCTCATCTTCAACCGCGATTCATTTCAAGTCGGCATGTGCTACTCGTTCCTGTCTTTAATAAAATATGTTTGCGTGAAATCGCCTCTCAGACAACAATAGCAGTACATTAGCGCGAACGCGTGAGTGAACTGTTGGTCCACGTAGTAAAAAAGCGGCCTCACGCACTCCTGTTTTGGAGGTAACGTAACCCTGTCACGTTTAAATGAATATGGGTGTTTTTCTCTAAGTGTGTGAGAGACACAGAAAGTGTTGAGTGTGTAATGCGAGAGCGAGCAGGTGCTGAGAAAATGTGTCAGACCAGTTGCGACTCGCCGTGCTGTGGGTTTACAGTGATATGAGATGAGATGTGGGATTCATAGTCCACTCTGCTGGTAAATAATGACCATTGCAGTCATTGGCTACAGCATGCAGCCCCTCTCGGCACCATCATAACCCTCCACAGCGTTTATGGCCACACTCATAGGCATATCAGTGTGTTTTATTAGGGTTGTGAGATCTCAGGCATGTTATGAGAAGAAATGGAAGTTACTTGTGTTTGTCCGCTGAGCATCTGTGAGGGAATTTGTCAGGGCATGTGTCATTCAGTAAACAATCCAATGTTAAACAGAATTAGAAGGAGATTTATTGGCAAGTATGTTTACTTAGACACACAAAATGGTCTTGAAGCTTCCAGTACATAGACAAAAAGTCTATGTCAAATAACTTATGTAGACAATAGACAAAAATAATATATTGAGATACAATTATGCAAGAGAATGTGAATAAGAAAGGAACAGAATATAATTATTAAAAAAATAAACATCAATGTCTTGGATAATGATTATAGTAAAACTAAAACCATAAAAAACATTTGTTACTTGAAAAAAAAAAAACATTAACTGAAATAAAATAAAAAATGGTAATACTTTTTTATTTAGTATTTACTAAATATTTGATGTGCTAAAATAACTCAAAATAAAAAGAAAAATTATATAGAATTTAAAAAAATAATAATAAATGACAAGCACACAAAACAAAAATTACAATAAAAAAAAAGGCAAATATATTTAAAAACTACTGTGAAACTATAATAGTAACTATATGATAGTAAATGTTGCAAAAAATAATATTGGTCCACAGATCAGCAGGCTGCAGTCATCTCATGCTTATACTCAAAGGTGAAAGGCATGACAGCCCAAGGTTTACATTGATAAAAGTGTTAGTACATATATTCACTTTATCACCCACGTTAAGCAAATTTTTTATCATTTTGAATATGATAAAGTATGTAAAAATGACAACCACTGACCACTTTGCCATGCTACTGCTGCAGAACTGCCTCCCTTCGTCACTCTTCTGTATCTCACTCCATCTTTCCCCCAGGCTACATCGTTTCATACCTCTCCTCTCCTGTCCTCTGCTTTCCCAGTTACATTTACTTGTTACTCTCATAAAGCTGTTAGCATGAAGGTTATGGACTTAAATCAACAGCCAATAGTGTCGTTATGCAAATGAGCCTGTGCAGGTGTGCATTGTGGGAATTCATATGTATGAGCATGTGTGCAAGTGCTGTAAAGTTTCATCTCCAAAATACATATTTGACTTGCATGTAACATGTCAATTTGCAGTGAAAAGACACTTTCAGTGGTGTAAAAGTGCTGAAATTGTTCCATTTGATCATGGGATTTGTAGTCCTAAACTAATGTGACTTGAATCATGTTGGAATTACGTCTAGTGTGACCTCTTTTAACTGAAGAGCTTTGTTCTGGGTTCCAGATTGTTTGTTTTTATTGAGGAGAAACCTTAACTGCTGATGTGGAGAAATAACAAACCCCATGGCCCTTCATCGCCCATGATGCTTTAATGATTCAGCACATAACAGCAGACTGATGTACCTGGGGCTCTTTACACAGGAGCGATCCGCAGTGTGATGCTGCAGAGAGATTTTAAACATGTCTCTGAATGATTTGATATTAGTTGGATCTGATTTGTGGAAGTTAGAGTTTTATTTGGCTGTACTTTTTCCATCTAAAAGAACTTCTGTAGACATTTTCAGCCTATGTCAAGCTAGTCTTTCTGAAGGAATCCTGCTTAAACCAGCCTAAACTGATTTGCTGGTTTTAGCTCAAGATGGCCCGACCAGATGTAAAGTGCTGCAAACCCATCTGAAATCAGGCAACAGACCAGCCTGGAAGACTAAATAAGATGAACAAACCAAGTAAGGCTTTATTCCAGAGCAGAAGTGGGTGATGATGTGTAGTCTTGTGTTTCTCTAATTTCGGAGCTTAAGTTAATGTTCATTTCTACAGTACAATGAGATCAAGACATCCCATAATCATTTGCTTCAGAGAGGGAACACGGGGGAGAAATCGAATTTCATTCTTCTGATCTTCAGCCTTGTTCCACAGCATGAACAATAATTGACATTAAGAGTTACTGCATTATATGTCGACAAAATCTCAAACAGCAGTGGATCCGAGCACCATCCACAAAACTTTGATCTACATCTCTCTTCTTGGCCCAGTGACATCTGGACCTTTAGTTTTTAATTAAACCTGTTCTCGATTTGAGCATGTTCATCGACTCACCTGAAGATCCAGCAGGATTTATCTTCTCTCTGCTCTTCATCTTTGGAGGCACAGACTTCCTCAGCGTTAATGAGAATATCCAATGTGTTCAGGCAGGGTTAGAGCCCTAGCCTTATGTTTGAAGTAACATTTTGTGTTTTCTATATTCTACTTTTGCTCTTCCAGCTCTTGTGTATTAACCCAGGTTTTACTTAAAACTTGGCATTATGTACTAGACATACTTTTGTGTTTATTTACACTACTAGAGAAAAGTTTGGAATAATTACAAGTTTTCTAAACAAGTCTCTTATGCTCACCAAGGCTGCATTTATTTAAAAAATCAGTACAACTTTTCTATTCAAATATATTTCATTCCTGGAATGGAAAATCTGAATTTTCAGCAGCCAGGCTTCATTGTCACTTGATTACTCAGAAAGCTTTCTAATATGCTGATTTAGTGCTCAAAAACATTTCTTATTGTTAAAAATGTTGAAAAATGTTTATGCTGCTTAATACTTTTGTTTTTGAAACATCTTTTGATCAGATAAATGCAGCCTCTGTGAATGTAAAAGACTTTTAATTGCCAGTTAAGTCACTTTGGATAAAAATATCTGCTAAATTAATAAATATAAGATAGTCATGTTGCATAGTTGCCATATCAAATATTTCCTGATACTGTTCATGCAAATGTAGCTGGCTGGGTGTATGACTTTGTAATGCATCCGTTGCATTAGAAGCATTATTTCTATGCAAGTCTGTATTAAATGCTCTTGAACAGTATGAAAAATACAAACAGTTCTTTTGTTTGGGGTTATGAGTTTTTATTCATAAGTAGGATGGGGTGGCAGTTTTGGGCCCCTTTCCAAAGTACTTAATCAATTATTCTCAACATCTCAGCAGCCCATGAAGACACAGCATGCATATGTAATGCGGAGGATGCAAGCAGGATTTAATCAGAGAGGGAAAGGGCTTTAGATCTTGATAAAATACTCATATGTCACACAACAGTGATATGCTTGAAGAAACTTGCCTCGTATGGGAGTGTATATCTGTGACACATAGAACATCATCCCAGAGGGATGCCAGAAACATAGTGAACAAAGTGGTAGACAAGATCCAGATGCATATTTAAAGCTGAGTTATATATTAATCTTGTATCCTAAGTGCTGAGTCTTATTTTACCTGCATGAGAGGTTTTCCGACAAACTGTACACTCTCTCATATCACATTCACACACTATACTGTGTGTGCTCAAGTGAGGTGCGAACACACTGCGGTAGGTGGATGGACTTTGATACCAGGCATTTGAAGTGCTCACGCCACTGTTTGCTTTTAGTTTTTAAGGTGACTCGCTCTGCTATTTCTCCACAGCTCCAGGAAAGTCTGTACAACCTGGAGTTATAACTTTCTTTCTCTTTGTGAGGTAATGGAAAAGACCCGCAGCGCTGGAATGCACGGTCTCCTCTCCTCCCCTCCTCGAGTTTACTGCAATGGTGTTGCTGTAACTATGTAACTCTGTTAGTATTGTCCATTTAAAGACTCAGCCACCCCCACCCTCGCTGATGTATATCAGATGATGCATTAACTAATGTGTGATCTTTGCACTGCACGCTTCTAATCAGAAACTCTGAAGTGTGTTATATCATTTTCAGATGATTTGTGTTTTATTTTTGTGTGTATTTTTGTGTCTTTAGCTTCTGGTTTATGTCTATGGAGACTATATGAGTCGCTATATGGCTAAGCAACAGGGAGACACATGCGGAGAAAGAGAGAGAGGGCCTTCTGCAGCCAACCCTGATGCGTATTTGGCAGATCCTCTGAGATACTGATTCGTTCTGTATTTTTTCTAAATTCTTCATTTTTAGTGGAAAGCCCCAGATGATGTTGCTGGTAAAAATGTGTAAATTTGTGGTAGCAGAATCGTTGACACCTGAAATAGATCAATGCATTTTTAATGAGCCCGTGTACATTGTGTTTGTGGATGGAATCACCCCCCACTGTGTTTTGACCATCTGTTTGCTTGTTTTGTTTCAATTTGCAGACTCGTATCATGTGTTTAGCTTGTGGAATACCACTGGGACTCGCATAAATGTGTTTGTGAAGGCCCTTGCTTCTCATTTTGTGCCTGTTAGGAGAGTTATGGGACATATATTCTCATTCTGTATGTATTTGACTTTGTGCTGTATTTTATCCTTTTTGTTTTGGTTAAAGTGGAATATGTCTTCAAATCTACATGCAAAAAGACATATTCAGCTGTGTTTTGTTTACTTAATATACAGTACACTACCGTTCAAATGTTTGGGGTTGGTTTGATTTTTAAAAAGTCTCTTGCTCATTAAGTCTGCATTTATTTAATCAAAAATACAGTAAAAGCAGAAATATTGTAAAATATTATTACAATTTAACTTTTCAATATATTTTAAAATGTAACTTTTTATAACTGTGATAGCAAAGCTAAATTTTCAGCAGCTTTTAATTTATTTTTAAATTTATAGCATTTTTAAATTTTTAGCAGATGTGAATTTTAATAAGCTGGGTAAACCATCTTAGGGTTCAAAAGAACAGTATTTATTTGAAATGGATACATTTACTATCAGTAGTGTGGTTTAAATGCATATTTTAAAAATATATTCTGTTACTCAAGGCTGTCACTATAACCAATAAACCAATATTATGACATTCATTATATGACACACAGTGAAAGTGAGGCTTCAAATGATCCGAAATTATTCATATTCAATTAACCTATTTTGAAAACCAAAATAGGTTGGCTACCCTGAATATTTTTTAATCAATTTTTCTGTGCGAAGACCCTGATTTGTAGGCTGCCCTGTAGAAAAAACCCTAGTTTAAGGTGGTCTTCTGACCTGTCCAGGCTGGTCTTCAGTTGGTTTAGCTGGGTGATCAGATGAAAAGTCTCAAATCAACTGACCATCCTGACCGAGCTGGGAAATCAATTAAGGCTTGTGATAGCAAAGCTAAATTTTCAGCAGCTGGGAAATCAACTAGGGGTAATAATGTATATTGGGGCTGTTAAGAAGCTGCACTGGCGCTCGAAAGTGCAGGAGAGCTTCGTCCCGCTGGGCGGAGCCTCGGGAGAGCTTGGTGTGGCCATCGGAGGTGGTGCAGATTATGGAGAGTTCCCATTTGTTACAGCAGCACCTGGGGGTGGAGCCACTGTTGGTGACATCATCCTAGAGATTGGCGGTACACCTGTCCTGGGATTGACCTTGGGAGATGTGAGAGGGGTCCTGAACTCATGTCCACATCCAATTCGGATCAAAACCGTATCACCAGGTACTCTGTTTATCAATTAGAATAAATTGACTGGTGTATAATTAGGCACTTTAAGTTGGAGAATAACAGCCTTGTGCACTGATCCAACTCCTTCTTTGCATTAGATAAGAGAAGGTGTCCATGCAAAGAGAAGAATTCCTGAATATTCTTTTGAACAAGATCATCATTTCCTCACCATCATGTCATTTTAAACCTCCTTGACTGTCTTCTGTGGAAAAGAAGAAATTATGAAGAATATTCTGATCTTTTTTCTTTAATATAATAAAACTAAAAGGGGACTAAGGCTGTCAAACTACAAATTTAGAGAGAAGATTCCAAAAAAAATACTATAAAATAGGTCATTAAATTTGTGCGCTATATTCCTTATGAATGTGTGAGTCCAGTTCATAAACAAATTCTAAACTGATTCAAAGAAAAGATAAAAAAAAAAAATTAATTTATGAATCGAACATTGGTATTTCTCTCATGATCAAGGAGAGCTAGGACTGGTGTCAAGGTATCAGTCAATATTGACTTTAAAGGGATACTCTACCCCAAAATAAAATTTTTGTCATTAATCACTTACCCCCATTTCGTTCCAAACCCATAAAAACTCAGTTCGTCTTCGGAACACAATTTAAGATATTTTGGATGAAAACCTGGAGGCCTGTGACTGTCCCATAGACTTCCAAGTAAATAACAGTGTCAAGGTCCAGAAAAGGTATGAAAGTCGTTGTCAGAATACTCCATCTGCCATCAGACATGAAATCTGGGTTATATGAAGCAACAGGAATACTTTCTGTAAGTGAAGAAAACAAAAATAACAACGTTTTCAATAATTCCTTTGTCATCATTTTCCTCTGTCTCTCTCTATATCACCGTATGCTGTGTATGCTCTTCTGTGTCATCCGTGCCACAAGGATGTGCTGTTTCTATGTGTATTTAGCTTTGATTTAAAATAAAAAAGTGCATCCCTGTGGCGTGGATGACACAGAAGTGTTTGGAATGAGATGGGGGTAAGTGATTAATGACAAAATTTTCATTTTGGGGTGGAGTATCCCTTTAATTTCTATCATAAAGCTTTTGTATTGCTCCAGGAAACAATTGGAATGAAGTACAAAAGTGGTATGGACTACTTTTATGCTATTTTTATGGTGCATTTTTGTAATTTTGGACAACAATTTTGCCCTCAGTCTCTATTTCCTTCCATTATACTTGAAAGTGTGGTCAGCATATTCTTTAGAAATTCACTTTTTGTTATCCACGGTAGAAAGAAAACAAAGTTCGAACATGAGTAAATGTTGACAGAATGTTCTTTTTAGGTGAAATACACTATCTCCTTGGAGGCCCTCTGACCCACTGTGAGCTTTCTGAAGATGGAGGATATCAGTAATTTTCTGGTTCATGGGTCACCTCCGCCTGGGGTTAAACCTGTGATCTTTTCGTTTCTAGCCCAGGTCTAACCCTAACCCTTTCCTGACAAAGCTGCTACACACCCTGTCATGTTATTTTGGGAGGTTTTGTCTGCATTTTGTTGCACTTATTAAATTAAATACTTGGTTTGTGCGAGAGATTTATATCTGGTGACAATATATAGCCCTGAGTAGGTCACAGTGTTGACTTGTCACCCGCTAGTGTCATTCCACCTGAGGATTGTATTATCCCAATCTAACCTGCCTGAATACGTCAGTTCAAGATGCTCCATGGGGATTTTATTTACTATATTCATGTCTAGCTTCTACACAAGGAAGTGTTAAGAATTTTTAGTTGCTCTTGACACCCTAAATGAATGCTTAATAAAGGCATTTCAGTCTCTCAGATTTGTCAACACAATGTTGTGAACAACAGTTCAGTGTCAGACATTAAGTGGATGTGATATCCTGCACTCTATTACTTAACCTCTCCGGAACTCTGCCCTGGTTGGCCCGATTGATCGCTGTCAGCGTGGTGGGGGGTGGAGCCCCGTTTCGGCAAGTAACGGGGCGGGCAATCCCCATCCACAATGTATAAAGACCATCAATATTCAGCATGAAAGGAAGCTGGCTGTCATCTAAGGTCATAACGCACTTTAAAAAATTAATAGATCAGCGGGAAATGACTCATGCTACCTTTCCCATGAGTCCTTGAGGAGTCCATGTGTTGAGATTGTGTGCAGAAAGGACCACCGGATTATATTAAGTGCAAAAATCAATATAGAGAAGCCGAGCAGGGAGGATAGGTCCTCGTTAGGTGCTCCGCAGTGCTTGTTTGTGACAACAGCACACTGACCTTAGAGACTCCTGTAGTTGCAGTGCAGTCTTCGCGTGCGTGTGAGGTCTGAGGTGCTACTGTGGTAACCCGGGGTGTGTGGTATTAGGATTGAAATCAGGGCGAGAGACCACTTTACCCATATCTTTTTTTTAAGGTGTATTTCAGTTTGTTTATTTTCAGAACTGCGTCTTTGACGGTTTCACTTTGCCAGTGCACCTTTTTTCTCATATTTCCATGGTGACAGCAGTGTTCTGTTTGTGAGTGTGGCAACAGTGCTGTTATTAAAAAGTGGTTTCAAATCTCTTCATCTCATTCTTGCTCATGTGTTCTGTTTGTAATCTGCAGGCTCGACTCTCTGTAAGGATCTGAGACTTTACCTGAGCAAGTGCTTTACACCTGGATCCATGGACAGCCAACTCCAACAGGTCATACGAGAGAACCTCTACCTGCGCGCCGTGCCCTGTGAGTGACACGCACCTATGTTATTCAGTATTACAGGTGACTTTTTAATGCAGGATGTCAAACTAATTTTGGAGAAAAAAGATGAAAATGTGTGTTAATGTCCAGTTGTAAAACGTATTATGCTCATTTGCTGACTGTCAAGACAAAAGTACTCACTTCATCTGGTAAACTCTAATCTCACTGAGTTTACACAACTTTTGGGAATAAAGGAAAACATTTATTTTTTTTACCAGTGTGTCTGAAAAACAAAGTCATGCTTACAAGATACCAGAATGGCACAACAAGTGCTTTTGAGGATAATATAATCACTGGATTTGTCCATGTTTGTCATTAAAGGTGCACAATGGATTTATTCAGGCTTCAGGGAAAATCAGATTTTTATTTTCTTTTATTAAATCTGTTTTTATTCCATCTGTTTAAACTGTAAGTTACAGTAACTGACTTGCGTACTGTAGGTTCACCATGCATGAGACTTTAGAGGTACAGTAGATGCTGTGTCATACATTAAGTTGAGCACTATTCAAATCTGGACATATTTGTCATAAAAATACATTATTTTAATCTGATTTCAACTGCCTACATAAGTGGTTTTGATTAGGTTTATACAAATTTCAGTTTTTTTGTTTCATCTTCTATTAGAGATTTGTTTGAACTTTTTGTATAAATTTTTGCACAAGCAAAACCCTGATCACTGACACGTTTCAATACATTTTTCTATTATTGTCCTTAAAACTCTTCATAGACCCCCACTTCATTATTTAACAAAATGCATATGGACCTGACCTCATGCTTTTTAGTCATACAGTAGGTCTGGCTACACGAGATTATACAATATGTAAAATGACTCCCTGCTGCTTCTCAGTGTCCACCAGAAAAAGGTTGAAGACCCTGCAGTAAAACAACTGCATTAAAAACACAAATGAGAAAGATACTGAAATACATCAGCCAGCAAAAGCATGCATGCAATCTCATGCTTTGATGCCCTCAGAGACTGTAAACAAATCCAGTTTACAATCATGTCAAGCCTCATGCAGAGTCAAAGGTTCAGTTACTTTGAGGCAATGCACTTTAACCATTGCCATGGCAACTGTCATCAAATGTCACAGCAGTGCGCTCATTGTGAATGGCAGTGTTCCATATTTTGCCTTGGCAACAAAACTGCAACTATTTTCAGAAATGATTGCATGTATTTATTAATGCATAGCTCCTCCCGGCCCCTTTAAAACATCAGGCACACGTTCACCATAACAGCTGATGCATTTAATCCGTCCCGCATGATTCAAATTTCACCTATTTCCTGCTCTTGAATCCCAAAGCTGCACATTTGTCTTTGTCTCCAGCCTGAGGTACCCTGCTGTGCCTTTCAGCACTCCTGTGCATGCATATACGCATAAACGCGTCAGCACCCAAACACAGACCCATTCTGGCATGCTTTTGAATGTACACATAAGCACACTCATATTTGTGCATCCATTCACATAACTTCTATCTGTCGGTTCAGTTACATAGCCTGTCTGCTCAAAAAAAGACACGTTTATTCATCACATCATTATTTTGACACCATAAAGCAGCTCATTTTACTGTCACTTCTCTGAATAGATTGAAGGCAATTAGAAGACTGTAAGATGCTCCTCTTATCTGTTCTTTTAGGATAAAATAGCACAGGTGTGTCAGTATAAATGCACATTGCTATGTTTAACCAGGTGCTGAACGTCATGCTAAATAGTTAGCATGGGGTTGCATTGGGGCTTTTAGAGTCAACATGAAGTCAGCATTATTAACTTTTTTAAAACACGTTTCTGGTCTTATTTTGTGTAATTCATCAGTACATGTTATTCCCAAAGAAAAAAAAAAAAGATGTAATAACTTGCTCAACTGTCCTTTTCAGCTGACATCACAGATCGCTATATTTCAACCCCAACCACCTGGCTCCGTTCTGAAAATTTACGCTTGCTTTTCACAGTCCAATCAGTTTCTAATGGATACATTTTTTCCCCCTGCTAAATATCCAGACTCAGAAATATCACGTTACGAATGTTAAAATCCCTCAATGTCAAAATCCTTAACATCTCATTCTACACATTGATTAGAGATTCATTTCAGAGTGAATGTATAGGTTCGAGTTTGTTGCATTAAAATGTCATTATTTCAAAAGAAAAAAAAACCACTTATGCTTTTTGCAAGGGCTGTCAGTAGGATTAATGCAATACAGGCGCTATCATGTCATAAATGGGCTTGGGACAATGCAGTGTTTTGTTATTAATGGATGATTTATTGTATATAGTGGCTGAAGGCTTTTAAGTCATTACAGTCCTGCTTGATGTTGAATAACTATGCGTTGTATCCATGCGATATGTGCACTACCTCATAAACCACATACCTTTTCTCTACCTGAAGACTTTTGCTTCAGAGCCATTTGTTATGTTGGCAAGGTCGATTGATCAAAGTGTGCAGGTTTCCTACTGTATCTCTTTTGCAACGCCGGAGAGTTGCAGGGATCAGTTTAGCCAAATCGGGATGCACTGCTAATCTACCTCAGGAAAATCCACTTTTCTCAACTTTCAATTGAGATGGGAAACTGAGAGGGAGTTGTGTAATCTCATCACTGTGGGATAACAGAGCAAGTCTGAAGTGTTTGAAATCATAACCAGGTGTCGCCTCACACCGCCAAAGTCATATGCAAACAGACGCACAGACAGTTTGTTTAATATATTGTTAGTGCGTAAACGCTGTTATGTAACTAATTTTAACTTCACTTGACACTCACATCAGACATTAAACTCTGCCTGTTTTCCATATCAATGCCAATCAACTTGCTGCAAGTATATGGGTGAGTGAGACGGCTGTGTCTCTGTGCGGTTCTGTAGATCCAAACATCAAATGCATAAAAGAAGACTTGCCTCCTGGTGATGTCATCAGGATGTGTTTTATTTATTTATTTATTTGTTCAAAAAATGCATTAGATTTTTAGCAAAGGGAAGATGCAAGCTATGAAAAAATAATGATCTTTTAAAATGCACTACTGGCCTTTCTATTTTTGCATTTTCCATTTAAATGGCTTGTTGTCTACTTATAACAAATTCATGTATTTTTTGCTTAGTTCAGCAAAAACCTTGTATTTTTTTTCTAATTACATTCTTATGTTTGCTCTTCCTGCTTTGACCCAGGTACGACCAGGCAACCACGAGATGGAGAGATCTCCGGGGTGGATTATAACTTTGTGTCCATTGAGGAATTCTTCTCTCTGGAAGAGTCTGGAGCCCTGCTGGAAAGTGGGAAGTTCAAAGGTCAGAATCAGTATTGTTTCTTAAACAAGGGGTTCCATGGGGGACTCAACGTTACTTAAAATTATTTAAAATAAGACAAAAATGATCTAAAACAACTAAACAGCAAGATATTGCTTATTTTAATTTCAGGATTTCCACGGCCTTGCAAAACCTGAATATATGAGAAAGTTTCACTTTAAAACTATGAGTGCCCATAAAATAAAACAGGTTTTTAAAACAAAAGTAGGGCTTGGGGGGGGGGCTTTTAAAATTGTTGTGGACAGTGGAGGGCTTTTGAGTTAAAAGGCTGAGAAGCACTGATCTAAACAGTTATTTCATTGCTAATCAAACGATTATATTTTCTCTCAAATAACAAATTAAAATATCAAATACTAAAAAAATTAAAAAGGCTTATGAGCAAACTTACAAAAAAACTGCAACTGTAGACCACCATTCACTAAGTTCTTCATATTTCTTTATTAAATATTTAGGCTGATTTGATCATATTTTCAGCTACCCGTATGTGTGTTTTACACATTTTACCTTTTTTAAATCCATTCTATTCCACAGATTTAACTCACAAAATTCATATTCAGACAAATTCATATGCAGACATATGCAACAGACAGGCCTTGTTTTGGATATAAGAATTATTTACTGTTCTGCTGAGTTTGTGTGTGCATGCATTTTGAGTTTGTGTGTGCTCGTGAACACATGGTGAGGGTCAGGGCGTCACGCCAGAGCTCCAAATGCCCAAGCCAATCAGAATCAAGAGAAGCACCCTCCAGACTGTGGAGAAAAGTGCCGTGCTGGCTCAGTTCTGTCCTCCAACATTATCAGCAGAAAGAGCTGAAAAAGAGTCCTAATGGAGAGAGAACAAGCGTGTAACGCAGACTGATGTCTGAGCCTGCTTATGTCTTTGTTAAGGGTCTCACACACAGCTGCAGATTCACACTATGACATCCTTCAAAGTTGCACCTCTTGGATTTATGAATATGTTTCCGCTGACTCGTGTTTTTGATGCCGCTGCGCCACTTCCTTTGTCTTTGAAAAGTAAGAAAGATATTGTTCACCTATGTCCATCTCAATCCCACATAAAAATGGTTTTGTGGTTTTTATGCAAACCTGCTGTTGACTTCTGACTCATGGTCCAATCACTGATCATGTCACTATCAACAATAGAGTTTTTTTTATTTTTAAGATTTTTAATTATCCTGCCAAAATCTTAACTCTATATACACAACTGTTCAAACGAATACAATACAAAAACAATAATATTGTGAAATTTTAAATAACTGTTCTGTATTTGGATATATTATAAAATGTAATTTATTCTTGTGATGGCAAAGCTGAATTAGCAGTTGTTACTCCAGTGTCACATGATCCTTGAGAAATCATTCTAATATGCTGATTTAGTGACCAGAAACATTTCTCGTTATTATCAATATTGAAATCAGTTGTGCCGCTTAATATTTTTGTTGAAACCGTGATGCATTTTTCCCAGGACTCTTTGATGATGAATAAACTTCAAAAGAACAGCATTTGAAATAGAATTGGAAATAATACTTATAACAATATAAATGCCTTTACTGTCACTTCTGAAAAATTTTATTTATCCTTGCTGAACAAAAGTACTAATTTCTTAATACAACCTTTATGACCCCCCAGAAACTCTGGAAAGGTGAGATTTGGTACATTTTAATATGTCTATAATTAATAACAAATGTGTTTTTAACACCTTAGCAGTGATGCCCTGCAGCTCATGAGTCATCTCACCAGTCAGAAACCACACCACACTTCTACTTTTCTGTCACTCTGTACAAGAGTAAAGAGGCTTTTCTCTGTAATCCCTATTTCAGTTTCTCTGTCTCCGATCACCCCTCCAGCCCCATTCCCTCTCTCTCTTTCTCTCTCTCTGTTTATTTTTTTCTCCAGTTGTAAATAAGCTGCAGAGAGGGAGTTATCCTGCAGTTAAATTTCACTGAAAGTGCCACACATGTAAACTCTCTTAACTGCGAAGGATTGTGCGCCCCTAGTGGTCTTATAGTGTAAATAATGTTTTTTTTTTTTTTTTTTTTTTTTTACCCTAACATTAATGTTGTATGATTTTACTTTAGCTTTTTAGAAGTAGCTATTCAGAGGTGGATGAATCTCATGTTTTCACCATTGATCTGGTTGCTAAAAGAGCTCTGGAACATCCTGTCAGTTTATTAGTTTCATAACAGCTGTGATTAAGGGTTTTAAGGAGAGTGTGATCTAGGGCAGCGGCAGCCAGGAGCAGGAAAAATTTCTCTTTTGATAAAATGTACAACTAGAACTATATCATTAAAACTGGTGACACAAGACATTCTACTTTGAAAGATACATTGGGGTCACATGAACCATTGGAAATGGCTTTTAAATTTAAGATTATTTTAAATGAGGAAAGTTTAGGATTTTTATCATTTAGAAATTAAGAAATATTATGATATAAAATTAAGTCTGAACTATTTCTATTTCACTAACCAAGTAAGCAAATTTATGACACTGATCATGTGAAGTCCTTGGTACAAAAGGTCAGATTTTCTTGCTTCCATTGAAGCACAAGATGATCTTTTAGAACATCCACTCAAATCATGCAGGATAACATGGATCATCAGATTTTGTGGAGCTCTTGCCAGACTTGTGGAGTTCATGCACGTTTGAGTACATGTTGTTACTACAGGAATAAGGGGCTCATGTTAATTCATGTTCATTTTAACATTTTACAATTGTTATACTGACCATATGTAATGAAGAATTTTGTATTAAATTAGACACATTTAATGTTTTATATGTTTTATATGGTTTTGAATGTTTGTTTGTATGTCAGGTAATTGTAAATTTGAATGTTTTCTTTGGATTCACTTTTCTTTTCAAAATTAATGGTGTCCTCATAGGGTTTGTATTTTGCTGGATTAATACCTTTTTGTTTTTGAAAATTGAGATCCAATTCCTTCTGTCTCTTTTGATTATCCTATTCTGGTCCACAGTTCTAGAAATGGCTCTTTTGCTGCCTCAAAAAAATCGACTCAAGGAACAATAGTTTTTAGGTTGAAAATGGATGATCTTGTCAAGGACTGTTTCAGTTGGTGCATGTAAAGCATTGTGTGTAAAGGCCATTGTTTTTTACAATTTTGCTGATTGGAATATTTTTTCGATTGTGGCTTTATAGAGGCCATTTCTAAAAAATCTCCATCATCACAGGGAACTATTATGGCACACCTCGGCCAATCCACATCGGTCCTGACAGCCCCCCCATTACATACCAGGAACATCGAAATCTCCTGAGGAACTTCCGTACCCGTAGCAAATCGCTCAGCAACCTGGAAAAGGCAGTGGAGGAAGGGGACAACAGTGAGGAAGACTCTGGTCTTTCAGGTATTCAGCTGTTGGGTCCACCTTTATTTTGAATTTAGTTGTTTTTATTTCTTAAACAAGTACTTTTAAATGCAAGCAACTTCCTATCTCATTGTACAGTAATATAATTAGGAAACATATTCTGTTGAGATCGGGAACTTCTCTTTTTTTTTTTTTTATCAGGATCTATAACTTATGGTGTACCCCAAGACACAAGTTTAGGTCCTTTAAATTTTCTCCTCTATATGTGCCCCCTTAAGTAAATTGTTTTCCAAAACTAAGTATCTCCTTCCACTGTTACACAGACAATACATTTATCTTCTAAAAGCCATTGTTAAAACTAACATAAAACTTAAAGCCTAACATTAAGAAAAAGTCAATGAGAAGTTACTTTGTTGTTGCTTTAATATTGTGTGCAGTATACAGTATGTTGAGTTTTTGTGGGATGATGAATCTTTCAGCATCTCTGGATTTGACCATTTTGAGTTTTTAACCATTTTGCATTTTAAACCCACAGTTTTTGAACACTCAACCAGGACATGCTTACATTTTTATGTTTTTGACATTAAAAACTATGGAATTGTATTTAGGATCGATGCCTTTCTCATATTAGAGCTGGCAAGAGGAGAGTACCATGAACCGAGTGACCTCTTGCTGGCCTGAGTTTGCCTAAGATTATATAAAACAGCTGCATCTCATGTCATGTTCACTGTACTTTGTTTCCCAGCGGGGTCTGCAGGAGCCAGCAGTGCCCCTCCCACCACCATTGTCTCACCTAATCAGACTTGGGATTTAGGCGGTGGGCGGGATGGAGGGGTTGCCATGGAGAATGGAGCACGTGGAGGGGCATTGCCTGAAAACTGGGAGCTGGCGTTCAGTGACACGGGCGAACCCTATTACATCAAGTGAGTCAGCAGGGGGAGAAGGAAAATATAAGACGGTATAGTGAGAAATAGAGTGGGCAAGAATAGAGACAGAAAGTCATTTGCTTCCTCCAGTAATCAAAGGTTATAGTCAAAGTTGAAAAGATGCCTTTGTATGTCACATTGGATTTTTGACATATGGAGGCGACACTTGAACTTTAAGATGTGCGTCAATGAGAAATGTTTAATTCAGCGGGGGGCGTACAGTTATCACGTTGGAAGTAAATGTGATTATTTTGTATTTTCGATTCAAAAAACATTTGAACTCTTAAGATGCACGTCAATGAAAAACGCAGAATCTTTGCCTTACCCTATGAAAATTATGTTCACTTAATGGGGTTATTTTGTATTTTTGATTCAATTTTGTGTACAAAAAAAGAGAGACATTTGAACTTCAAAATGCACATCAGTGAAAAGTGCATAAGCTTTGCCTACATCTATGAAAATTGTCAACTTAATGTGGTTATTCTGTATTTTTTTATGCATTTTTGTGTAAAATAAGGGCGACATTTGAACTTTAAGATGCACGTCAGTGAAAAATTAATAATCTGTGCCTTTATCTATGAAAATTAAGTCCTCTTAATATTTATTGCTCTCAAAACTGCAGTTGTATTTCATCTTAAAGTTGCTGATGAAACCTTGTGAGGGGAAAAAAAGTCCCTCTCATTTCTCTCATTTTTCAGCCATAACTCAAAGACCACAAGCTGGCTGGACCCAAGGACTCAGGGCAAAGAGATTGTCAGCAAGACAGAGTGTGAGTGTATATGTGTGCATGTGTGTGTGAGCTTGGCTCCTCTCCAATTCTTGCCCCCAAACATACTCTCGCTCTCTGTAGTCTTCACACAATGATTAATGACAAACCTTCCTGGAACCATTTAGTCTTTCTCTCACGCCTTCATCTTATCCCTTGTTTCCTTTGCCTTTCAAACCTTATTCACTATCCCCTCGTCTCTCCACTCGCCCACTCGCTTTCCATCTCTCTTTTTCCTTTAATGTTATCTATCACTCAAAGCACGCTCTCTTAGATTTGAGAAGGTCATGTCTTCTATCACTTCTGAGCTGAGTGATCTTCAGAAGTCATTATGTCTGTTACTTTGCACATATGTGTAGGAAGTATGTGCATAAATATCTGAAATCTAATTTAACATTAAAAGTTTTTGAATTTGGAAAACAAATAGTGTGTAGTATATATGGTATACTGCCTACTGTTGTGAAACCATATACTGTACATTTCGCAGGTTTGAGATGGTAGTATACCGTATTGTCACATGACCTCTTTACATTGCATGTTTAATTCAGCAGTTGGAGTCCACTTATCATGCTTGACGTAAATGTGGTTACTTTGACTTTTTAGATGCAATTTTGAGGGAAAAAAAATAATGTTTGGCAGTCTGTTCAAATAATGAATGAAACAAAATGAAAGAAAAAGGTTAAAAAAAGTGCTCTGTTGTATGCTGCACATTTTACTGCAGAATATAAAAAGTGTGTAATTGAACATTTTATACAAAGTATAACCAGTACAGCCCACATCCCAGCAGATGGCACTGTTGTTTAATTATCAACTCCATCCTGAAACACTGTAGTGTAACTTTTGGGACTTAGCATCTCATGTATAGATACTTACTTTTATGTTTGTTTGTTGTGTGTGTGTGTGTGTGTGTGTGTGTGTGTGAATTAGTACCTGCATTCACAGACCAACCAACTGAACTGAAGGGCTATTCCATACACACCCGCCTGTCGAAAGGGCCTCGTGGGTTTGGCTTTAACATTGTGGGTGGCAGTAGACCTCGAGAGTTCCTGCAGGTGTACAGCGTCACCCCTGGAGGCCCGTCTGCACTCAAAACAGGTGCCTTTTAACCCTGTGTCCTTCAAAAAAACACAACACGGGCATAGCTGTCACTGTATTACCAACACTACCACAAAAAAATCTAAACGCAAATTACAGCAGTGATTAGGATCTGAAACATAAACGGCACGATGTTCCAATGTTGGTGAATTGAGGCATAAATATTTTTTAATAGTCATGTAAAATTACTACTGTATTATTATTATTTTATTATTATTCAGTAAAGCCGTTTTTGTTATTTAAAAGAAAAATGAAAAAGCAGTCATTTTATGTTAAATTGCTCACGTCTTTCCTCAATATATTCAAGCATGTTCAGGAATGTTATGATGATGATGATTCCTATTTTTCAGTAAAGCTGTTTTTGTTATTTAAAAGGAAAAATGGCATGAATCAGTCTTTTTTTAAATGTTAAATTACTTGTTTTTCCTCAGTATGACACTTTGCACAAACATATTCACAGAGGCATCTTTTAGGTAATGTTTAATGTTTTCATCCGGCTACTTTTATTCTAACTTCACAATTAAAATTTTAAATAGAAATTTGGTGAAAAAAATAAAAGAATCTGCATGCATGCCGCATTCATATTACCCTGGCAACACGAGTATTCTCTTTTGGAAACTGCTAAGTGGCTTATGCTTTTTGCTGCTTCTGTATAAATCTGCAGTAGAGGAGATGGCACTTCAATGGTCAGTTCTTTAAATATTTATAGATTTATGACAGATATAATAATTTAATAACACACACAGATTTGTGCAGGGGGCTCTTAAAGACATTGTGAATCATATGTGATGTAATGGTACTGCTGACTTTAACATCCTCTTTTATGCTTAGAAGACAAAAAGCCCCATAGATCTGGATTTAAGTCAGATCACTTATAGATGGCAGAAGAACCAGGGGAGAGAAAAGGATTGGATGGATAAAAGATAGATTTTACCACGGGAGCATGAGCTGTTTGCTTTTCTGCTCTCCCTATCCTTTAATCTATCCCTCCAATCCTCACTTTTATTTTTGGCAGGAAATCCCTTGACATTCTTTCTCTCTCTCTGGATTAGATTAGTGTGTGTGTGCATGCGCGTGTGTATTTGGTGATTTGGAGGGTCTCATGGTTTGAATCTGCTCATCTGCTCTTAATCCAGATGGGCCTGTAGGTTTTAATCTGCTTGTCTCTTACCACTCACGTGTACTAACAAAACCAAACACACACACACACACACACACACACACACACACACACACACACACACACACACACACACACACACACACACACACACACTCACTCACTTATCCTTAAAGGGGTCACATGGTGCCTTAGCAAAATTCCTTTGAGGTTTATTCTTTTTTCTTTTTTTTTCAAAACTTTTTTTATTTATTTTAGTTTAGTTGATAAGTAAAATCGATAAAAAAAAATGTATTTTATCATGACCATTTTCAACCCTCTCTGACCCTTAGTTCACAAAACTCAGACTTTTTCTACTGGTAGGAAATTTTGAAAGTTAAAGCAGGATTTATTGTTCACTGAATTTCTTTAACGTACAAAATTAAGGACATTTTGATTCCTCGTTATACCGGTTGGTTATGATTTCCCACATGTGTAAATGCAAATGTTTCTCGCTCTGTCTCTCTCTCTTCCAGCGGACATCCTAGTGTACATCAATGACTCATGTGTGCTGGGTCTGTCCCATAAAGAGGTTGTAGAAATGCTGAAATCCGTCCCCATGGGTCACAGTGTGGACGTGGTTCTCCGTCGAGGTTACCCAATGCTCTACAACCCTGATGGCTGCCCCAAAACCAGCCTCTCCTCCCCTTCTGACCAAACTAGCACCAACCCTACAGCCCCCGGGTCTGCTCAATCCCAAGTCCAACATCCTGATGGACACCAGCCTGGCTTGGTGAACCTCAACCGCTCCATGTCTCACCACAACAATTTCTACCCTCGCATGCAGAAAGAGTCATTGGATGCTAATGGAAACACAGCACCCCAGCTTTCATACGCAATGGCCAATGGAAATGGAGTGGGAGGGATTATAGGGACGGGGGTGGTGACCTCTTCAAACGCCCCTCCTCCATCAGAGCGGATGAGCTCCAGTCATAGTGATACGGAAGTCTGCTCTGTTGTCACGCGCAGGTAACCAGAATGACATTGAAGACTGATTGAGTTATCGTTTTTATTAGTAAATAACCATGTTCATTAATGAATGGTTATCATGGTTGTGATATTAATAATAATAATAATTATTATTAATATTGTTGTTTTTATAATAATAATAAATATTATTATTATCATTAATGAACATGGTGATAATAATATTAATAAATAATAATAGTAATATAAAACCATGTTTGTTCATTATTATTAAGAATAATTATTAAAGAGAACCATGTTCTTTAATAATAAAAATAATAATAATAATAATTTTGTTAATATTAATTATAAGTGTTATGGTATTATGGTAATAATATTGTATGGTCATATTCTTTATCTTCCCTATTGAACATGGCTATGATATTATTATGATTATTATTTGTTATTATAACCATGTTTATTCCTGTTAAGGATTATTATTAATAATAATTAATATAACCATTAATGAGCATGAATAATAGTTATAATAATAATAATAATAATAATATCATAACCATGTTCAATAGGGAAGATGAAGAATATGATCATACAAAATTATTACCATAATACCATAACACTAATAATTAAAAAGAACAAAATTATCATTATTATTATTAAAGAACATGGTTAATATTAGTGATAATAAATATTATAATTATAAAATATACAATTCGTATTAATAAATCAATTAATAAGAACAAAATTATTATTGTTGTTGTGGTTGTTGTTGTTGTTGTTATAACCATGTTTATTATGATTATTATTATTATTATTATTATTATTATTATTATTAATGAACATGATTAAAATTTATTAGAATAAATATTATCATTATTTTAAAATACAATTAATAAGCATTGTTTTAATTATAATAATAATAATAATTATAATATTGAAAACACTAAGAACAAAATTATTATTATTATTATTATTTATTATTATTATTATTATTATTATTATTATCATGTTTATACATGATTGTTAATAATAAACCTGGTTAATATTAGTAATAATAAATATTATCATTATTTTTAAATAATAATAATAATATCATGACCATGTTCATTAATGATTATTACAGTACTACTATAATTTTTAATATATTATCGTTACTGATGCTGTTCTTTTTACACAATCATTTATTTCTTCCACTCTCCATCTAGAGCTTCCCTTGTCCGAAGCTACAACAACAACTCTCTTCCAGCTCCTTCTCACGCTCATCACAGTTCTAAGTCTTCCGAGAGCAATCTCTCCTCTGCTGTGCTCCCGCTGCCCCAGCCTGAGGTGGGTCCTACCGCCCCGCCAGGAGCACCCAGCACCCAGCGGCCTCCAGTGCCCCAAACATCTCTTGCTGTTGCACCTCCAACCGAGCACCCACCCTGTGGTTTCAACGGGTGTCCAGCCAACAATCCCCCACGACCTCTTCCGGGTGGCCTAGGGTCCCCCGGAGCCCCAGGTGGGGTAGGCTGCGGTGGAGAGGGTGAGCTGGTACCTGTGGCCTTGGGCAGGAGTGAGGGAGGGGGTATGGGTTTCAGTGTGACAGCTGGGGGGCAGGGAGGGCAGCTGGCGGTGGTGAAGAGAGTTTGGGACAGACGACAGTGCCACTCCCTACAGCCAGGGGACGGCATAATTAAAATCAACGGCGCTGATGTGCAGAGTCTCAGCTTCGCACAGGTAATTCATTAACTCTTCAGGTCTGTTTCTGAAGCTCTTCCCTCATCAACCTTACATACTTGAATCCTTGCAAATGCTCTTTTTTTTACTATGAACAGGTGCAGCGAGTGCTGCAAGAACATACCAAACAGGGTGAGGTGGTCTTACTGGTTTACAGAGGAGGTGAGTGTACTCCACACTGTCTATGAATAAATCATTTATAATATTCCATAAAAAAACAAACAAACATAAGAATTGTCCATTTTGATTTCATAGTCACTTTAAAATGTTGTATTATTTCATCTAAATAAATTAAAAATAAATTACTGAAAACTTTATCATGTTTAGTGTGAAAAATGAATGGGAGATGTGAAAGAGAAAATCTTTAACATTTGTTATTATTTATTAATGTTTCATTGCTATTTTAACAATGTCAATTAAGAATAATTGTGCAACTGAATACAAACCATGGTTAAAAAAAAAAAAAAAAACAGAAAATAAATAATTAATTAGAAAGAAAATATGTGTGTTATATATGTAATTATGTGAATTTAGTTAAAATGTCTAATATTAAAACGTATATAACTAATACATATAGTCATATAAGTAGGGTGTGTAAAATTATTGTTTTAAAGATTTAATTTAATTTAGCTTTATATCAAAGGTAATCTAAATGTGAAAAAAGAAATTAGCATTTAAATATCCAATTTAAATGCAGTTGAATATCAAATATTGGCTGATACCATTAAATTAAAAAATAATATTAAATAAAAAAAATATTGTTTGATAACTAATATAATATAATATATATAATGCAAGTAGATTATATATATATAGATTTCTATATAAATAGAAAAACATCATATTAAGAAAAATCTGTGTGACATTCATACAATTACACAGAACACCATGCATCCTGCCTCTATTGCCCATCACTATCCTGTTCTCTCTCAGGTTCTCTTTGTTCCCCAGGCTCCCCAAATGCATATAAGAGACCTCCTCCCTCCCTGGGCACCCCTGATCTGATCTCGCCCTCCTCCGATGGTGCTTTGCCCAGCCAAAGCACCCTCTCTCCCTCCTCACCTTGTGGTGACCTCCCCAACCTGGTCCAAAGCACCAGCTTCCTGGACTCAGTGCCCGTGACCCTGACCCTAGAGCCCCGGGACTGGATAGGAGTCGAGGACGGACCTGCTCAGTGGAGCCGTACTGCTCCCTCTAATCTCGGCGCAGTGTCCAAAAGCCATGTAGACACGAGGGGAGCGATCTCTTCCAGAGCGATGGAGGTGGAGTTGAGACGGAGACCAGGAGAAGGATTCGGGTTTGTCATCGCATCCCAGGACGTAATGAATGGAAGTAAGTACAGGCTGGGATAAGCAGGATCTGCATTTATGATTTCTGGCCACTGGATGTGACCTTTGTTTTATTTCTGGTTATTCTGGTATTTGGAAGCAAAAAGAAAACATTTAATACATTAATACAATGTTATATCAAAACTAGGGTTCTGGAAATATATCCTACTTTCTGTCTCCATAAAGTAATTATCACAAAGGGAGAGAGTATATAATCCTGCTTTGCTCCATGTTTGGGGGCCAGGTGAATTGTGAAAAAAAATATTTTCAAGAAAAAGGGCATTTTACCCCTCTAAGCATGTTGGTCATCTGAGTCATGCCGTTATGCAATAAGCATGTGCACAGAAATCCCTAATTAGCAGACTAATTATGATTTCTTTCACTTGATTTGAGGCTTTGCTGATTTGAGGCTTTTGCTCTTTACAGTTGTTTTTAATTAGTCATACATGTACATGCATGATTTGTACCTCACTGCTGTAAATGTTGAGGATGAAAGTTAAATATAAATGTAGGATAAGTTAAAGTCCAAAGGAGGTCAAGGTTTGTATCCAGCAGTTCTTGCATTTGTGAAACGACAAATGGAACAGTTTCCTGAGTGCACAGTTTTTCCTGTTTTCTTTTTCTTTTTTTTATGCATTGTCCTTTGTTCAGTTGTTTCGTAGTTCAGTACTTGTTCACTGTTTTTTGCGTCTTATATTGTTTCTTCTGTAGCACAGTGATTTGCAAGAAAGAACCATTGACCTTTTGTCTGTTTTGGATGTTTATGGTTTTGTTACATTTTCTAAAAGTTTTAGTATCTACTGTACTTCATAGAACCAAATGTTTACATAAAGTTTCCGGGAACAGTGCATCTGACATAAAAATTCAATGCATTTAATATGCAATTTAGTAATTGATGGTATTTAGTATAACACTATAATATTACTTTTATCAGCTGTAACATCCAAATGTACAATGTAATTAAGTTGTAGAAACATTTTTGCCTTCAGCACAATGATATATATAATTTTGCAATAGACCATAGTAGTATCAGCCAAATTTCTATGATTGAGTATATTTATGAAAGATTTGGAATTAAATCAAATATGTATACCCGTAAAAATAAATGGCAAAAGTTTGTTCATTTATTTGAAACACAAGTCTTTTTTAACATTATATTTTGTAACACTGTAATATGTGACCTTGGACCACAAAACCAGTCTTAATTTGTTAGTTTATTTGAAAATCAAAATTATGTCATTAATGACTCACCCTCATGTCGTTCCAAACCCGTGAGACCTTCGGAACACAGTATAAGATATTTTAGATTTAGTCCGAGAGCTTTCAGTCCCTCCATTGAGAATGTATGTACGGTATACTGTCCATGTCCAGAAAGGTAATAAAAACATCTTCAAAGTAGTCCATGTGACATCAGAGGGTCCGTTAGAATTTTTTGAAGCATCGAAAATACATTTTGGTCCAAAAATATCAAAAACTACGACTTTATTCAGCATTGACTTCTCTCCCGGGTCTGTTATGAGCGCGTTCAAAGCACATCCGGTTCGCGAACGAATCACTCGATGTAACCGGATCTTCTTGAAACCAGTTCACCAAATCGAACTGAATCGTTTGAAACGGTTCGCGTCAACAATAAGCATTAATCCACAAATGACTTAAGCTGTTAACTTTTTTAACATGGCTGACACTCCCTCTGAAAACAAATAAACCAATATCCCGGAGTAATTCATTTACTCAAACAGTACACTGACTGAACTGCTGACCGAGCCAGATAACGAACGAAACATTGACTCGTTCTCGAGTCAAGAACCGGTTGCATCGGTTTTCGGATCACCGGTAGTGATGGGAAGTTCTGTTCTTCTCCACGAACCGGTTCTTTCGGACAGTTTGATTTCAATAAACCGGTTGCCGAAAATGGTTCACCAGTTCTTTTGCGCGCGACGTAATGACTTCATTGGCGATGATTGCCCTTGATTCAAGCCTTCGGTTTACCCGCGCTCATAACATTAGCACAGAATCAGTTCAGAATCAATCACCAAAAGAACCAGTTCGGTTCAGACGCGCTGTGTGTCAGTCTGCTTCACGCATGCGCAGTATCATCAGCTCCTCGGTTCTCGAATCGGACGCGTCCGACAGAAACGGTTCTTGACTCGAGAAAGAGTCAATGTTTTGTTCGTTATCTGGCTCGGTTCAGTCAGTGTACTGTTTGAGTAAATGAATTACTCCGGGATATTGGTTTATTTGATTTCAGAGGGAGTGTCAGCCATGTTAAAAAAGTTAACAGCTTAAGTCATTTGTGGATTAATGCTTATTGTTGACGCGAACCGTTTCAAACGATTCAGTTCGATTTGGTGAACTGGTTCAAGAAGATCCGGTTACATCGAGTGATTCGTTCGCGAACCGGATGTGCTGTGAACGCGCTCATAACAGACCCGGGAGAGAAGTCAATGCTGAATAAAGTCGTAGTTTTTGATATTATTGGACCAAAATGTATTTTCGATGCTTCAAAAAATTCTAACGGACCCTCTGATGTCACATGGACTACTTTGAAGATGTTTTTATTACCTTTCTGGACGTGGACAGTATACCGTACATACATTCTCAATGGAGGGACAGAAAGCTCTCGGACTAAATCTAAAATATCTTATACTGTGTTCCGAAGATGAACGGAGGTCTCACGGGTTTGGAACGACATGAGGGTGAGTCATTAATGACATAATTTTGATTTTTGGGTGAACTATCCCTTTAAGTGTCAATATTTCGAAATTGAGATTTATACATCATCTGAAAGCTGAATAAATAAGCTTTCCATTGATGTATGGTTTATAAGGATTGGACAATAATTGGCTGAGATACAACTATTTGAATATCTGGATTCTGAAGGTGCAAAAAAATCAAAATACTAAGAAGTATTTAAAGTTGTCCAAATGAATTTTTAGCAATGCATATTACTAATTAAAAATTCAGTTTTGATATATTTTTACGGTAGGAAATTTACAAAATATCTTCATGGAACATGATCTTTATTTAATATCCTAATGATTTTGGCATAAAAGAAAAATCGATAATTTTGACCCATACTATGTATTTTTGTCTATTGCTACAAATGTACCTTTAGATCAATTTAATGCATCCTTGCAAGTATTAATTTCTATAAAAAAAAAAAAAAAAATCTTAGCCCAAACTTTTTACCAGTATTTTGTGTGTGTGTATTGTTAGACATCCCAAAATAGGGTTTTAAATATCACCCACTTCCCTTCTCATGATGCTTCTTTTGTGAGAGGATTCAGTGTAGTATTAAATTGCTCTTATTTGCTTTCACCCTCCCTCCCTCTCTCTCTCAGTCTCTCTCTGCACTCTTTCATCCTCTCCCCCTCTCTCTTTTCCTCCGTTCAGTTTTGTCAGTGCAAGCGTTCCTCAGTGTCTCTGCTCTAAGGGAAAAACACCTGAACGGTCCTTCGTTTCCTCACTGTTTTGTAATATTATATGTAGATTAAAGTCTCAGCGTCAGGAATTCTCTGGATTTGAAGCTGGATTTAGAAACTCTATCAGGACAACATGCTGGAAAGGCTTCAGTCTGCCCTGAAAACGGTGAAGGACACGAAACGTAAATACTATCTTACCTCTTATGGACTCTTATAATATCTGTATTCTGTTTAATTGTTCACCTTGGTACTGTTTACTTTACAAACAAATGAATTATCTGCAGCTGTATCAAGTTTAGTGGTGATTTAGTGGATTTGAAACATTTCCTGGAATGTACATTTCCTAAAGCTTTGTGATTTGTTTGAACTGAGATAGGGTGTATTCAGGTAACAGTTTGTTCATGGGAGAGAGAACAGGATGCGTGTTTTGCATGTGTTGCATTGTATCCATAGTCTTTGAGCTCTCCAGGATAGTTCTTCTGAAGTGCTCCCCTTCTGATTACATCTCGGTACTTTTCATACTTCAGAGCGTCCTGGAGCTGGGGTTCACCTGGGCTCTCACATGCCTGAAATATTTCCACTGGCAGTGCCAATGAAAGGCTTAATTCTTCTGTGATGTGTTGGACCAGTGAACAAAGAATCAACCACACTGTAATAGGGTCCAATTTTCTGCTTACAGATTTCAATAGCAATGATCAGAAAAAAAAACCTTGAAGCATAGTGTACTCTATAGTATTTATATTGAACTCCAGGGTATTTCCAAGAATACCATTGTACGTCCATGGTACAAGTCAAACAGGTCCCTTGGTACTACAGTACATGGTATATTCAAAATAATGTGGTAGTCCCATGGTACTTTTTGGGACCGTTTTTTTAAGTTTTAGATAAGGTGCCTTGATATTCCTCAGATATGGTATTACCATATTTTTATATATGGTTTATTCATTACAAAAAAAGCACTGTGGTAGTACCATGGTACAGTGATAATATCACATGGTAACACTCTAGTATTTTGAAAATTACCAAGGTACTACAATTTATGGTAACACGTTAAGGTGTCCTTGTTACACATTACATGTACTTACTATTATAATAACGATAAATTATGCATAATTACATGCAAGTAACCCTAAGTCTAATCCTAAACCTAACCATATGGTAAGTTCATGTAGTTAATTAATATTACTCAGTACTTAAATGCATAATTACACTGTAACAAGGACACCTTAAAATAAAGTGTAACCCAATTTAACACAATTGTGCCATGGCACAAATCCAAAAAAGCCCATGGCACCATGGTATTACTAGTTTTTAGTATTGTTTGGCCATGGTACCATATTTTTGTTTTTGTCTACCATGGTATTCTTTGAAATCTGTTGGAGTATCATACCAGAACACAATGCATATGGTATCTCTATATTTTCTTCTATTATCTGTCTCTTAGTTAAATTATTACTGTTATGGGCTGCACACCCTGAATATCATATTGTGTGTGTGAGATCATCTACATGAGGTCATTTGTAGGGAATGTGCAGTGTGTGTGTGTGTGTGTGTGTGTGTGGAACAGAGAAAGTGAGAAACACTGTAGGCTCATCCCAGCTGTGCTCAATATAAGATTGTCTGTATCTAATCTGTATCCTCTCTATGTGCAATATCCTTAAGGCGTTGTCTTATGCCTGTTTCCATTTTTCAGAGGAACGAGTTGTTCTAGGGTCAGCTGATGCTGTTTCGTGAAGCTTAGCCGTGTTAACAGACATCGCAAGTTCTGGATCATTGGTTGAGCATATTTTCTCAATGTCATGTGAGGTTTTGCATTGGTTATTTTAGTGCATATTTACATGCAAGGTCTAATAAGCTGGGTAAGATTCAATATTAAATAGATGGTTGGTTTTGCATCTTTATCCCCTAAGAAATGCAAGCATGCTTGTATGTTGATGTTCGAATGTTTATGATGCATTTTGTTTTGTTGGACATTTGGTTTGGATCTGTTTAGATAAAGTGTGTGAAATCAATTCATTCAGTGCTGGACACTCTCAGGCTGTCTCTGATACAAAGTTTCCCTACAGAATCAGATACCTGATCATTTGCTGTTGTTTACAGCAGTGTTGGGATAGTTTGTTTCTGTAGGGTCAGCCTGATGTAAATGGAGTGTTTGGGTCTGATGATCAGTCACCATGAGCTTTAATGCTGTGATCTGCATCTGTTTGTTTCAGCTCTATAATGTGTATTTGTGTGAATCATTTTTTATTTGTTTTGCTCAGTGTTTTTAAAGATAGAAAAGTATTATACACATTTGGTCATTTGTTGTTAATTTTTTACCACATGAGGGTGAGTAAATTGAATAAGAGTTTTGATTTTTGTTTGTGGTTGTTTTTTTTTTTTTAAATTTTAATTTGACATTCACACTGAGAATATTGTACTTTTGCAAAATATTAGTTGAGACGTGACACATTGTGCTCTATTATTGTTGCTTTTCATTCATTGACTGGTCATGTACTCACTGAATCATTTACTTGCTGATCACTGAAAAGGCGTTGTTAGTGCGTTAAGTTTACAAATGTTTGAAAATGTTGGAGTATTTGTTATTGTTTTTAGTTTTGGGGTTTTGGTTTTTTGTTTGTTGGTTAGTTGTTCTGTAAAATGTTTTTAATTTTTTAATTTCTTAATGGGGTTATTTTGTTATAATTTTAACTAAAACTGAAGTGTGTCATTTCAAGTGGAATGACAAAAAAAGTAAACACTTTTTAAACACATTTTCTCAAATACTCCCCCTCTTTGCCATTGGCTGACTGATCAGATAACCACACCCCCAACTCAGACTACTGGTTTAAAGGTCAGGCTGGTTGTTTTGTAAACACATTTTGGGAAATCAACCTAGTAATTGCTTATAGTTATTCTGTAGTAAGTTTACTTGAAGCTGAAGTGTGTCATTTCAAATGGAATTGCAAAAATACTGTTTTTGATTTCCTCAAATACTTCCCCTCTCTGCTATTGGCTGGCTCATCAGATAGCCCCACTCCAAACCTACGCTATTGGTTAAACTGTTGTCGGGCTGGTTGGAATGTTCAAACAAGCAAAACAATGTTTTGAAAGGATTCTTCTGTATATGCATCTGCATAAGAAACTGGAATAGGAGAAAGTATAGTAACATAAACACTCTTCAGCTTTAATAATAACACTAACAATAGAAGCCCACAGGAGTTCAGGTAAACATGCGTGCGTGTGTTTTTCTGACATGTGACAAAAGGTCATAATCTCAGCATGAGTCCTTCTGTTCTGTTCTGTACTCTGCATGAGAAGTTTTGTTAGAGCGCTGCAGCCATCCCCTCTCGGCCCCCATTTGAACTCGGCTTCCACAACACGCAAAACCTCTGTTCTTCCCGCCGAACCCTGTGGTGTGTGCAAAAACGAGGCTCTCATACGGCTCATTGGCTCGCAGTTCAGGGGAAATCTGCCCAGACGTGAAATAACAGAGGATCATGAATACTGGAGGTGAACAGAAACAAGGTGTTGTGTAAAAGTTCTGAAGCGCGACCCAGTTATTCCACACGTTTAAAGAGTAGTTAAAGTTTCACCCGTGTTTTTGTTGTGCACCTATTTATGTCAGTCTTGAATTGCTGATGTATTAGAATTATTGAATGTATTTTTTTTGTGTTCAAAATAAGTATATAATCATTTTGTGCTCTATTATATTTTTATTTTTTTTTTTTTGTGTGTGGAGTTTTGATTTACTTTACTTATATGATACAAAATGCCTCTTTCTGTGTCATTCATAACAGTGTGGATTTATAGGATTATGGGAAGTGTTTGATAACAGTTATGTAACAAACACCATATACCTTCATGAAGCCAAAATACTCTGATGTTCTGTAACTAAAAATCCCAAAGAGCATTTCTCTTTCTTTCAGACAGCTGGGTCAGAAACAGCTGTACCCCTCTATTCTTTATCTCTTTGTCATGAGGGAGACTTTTATGAAATTACATAAACCCCCTGTGCTGTGTTTATTAAATGCATCCTCCCTATAAATACAATAACAGTTTTAATATTTTGGCTTTGTATGTCCACTTCTATAAATAACCCTAAGAACAATATGCTCATTAACAAATATGTTTTACATGCTATGAATAATGCATGAATGTCAATGTGTTATGAATAATAGACAGACTCATGAATAATGTAGGTTTGGTAATAATTGGCAGCACTTAACGATGTGGTACGTGGGAGAACATTTTCGTCCAGTACAACACACTTCAAATGACACTGAACACACACTCACCTGGCCTCTACTGATTCTCTACACACAGGATTATCTCATTAAACAAAAGATCACAATTTATTCAGGAAACAATATTCTCATTTTCCACTTTGTGGATCTGTTACCGTTACAGAAAATTTAACATTCAATATGCTTTGCCTACATTGAAAATACTGTAGCTGCCCAAGGACGTTACCAAGTTAACTGACTTGCCTTAAATGAATAGTTCAGCCATACATATGTACATGAGTGACTTTCTTCGGTGAAATACAAAAGGGGAGTTTTTTGGAGAATGTACAGATTGAATCTTTTCAATATAATAAAATTCTAAAATGATCAAAAAAACCCATAAAAGTATTAATAAAAGTGACTCATGCACTACATAAAGACATAAAATAGCTTTGTGAGGAAAGACCAACATTTCAGTTATTCATTGAACATCACTGTAGTAACTTTAAGCATTTGATCCATATAGACTACACCTTCATACTTAGTACTTCATACTATTTTTACTATGCTTTCCTGATAGTGTGATTTCTCTTTAGGATTCTTAAGAAAGCACATGTATATCAGAGACTCTGTTAGTAGTGCTGATTACACTAGTTTGTGAGTTTTGCAGTCCTATTATCTTTATCAAAGAGTTCCATAAGATCATACAGGTGTTCTCAGATTCACAGGTGAGGAAGCTTCAGGACTCTTTGTACTTTGTACTAAAAGGGACTTTCATGTTGTGAGGAAGTGTTTCTTGGCTCTTGCTCGAAAGACGCAGCAGAGTGTAAATTAGGAGAGCATTTCTAACATGTTTGTTCTTTTATGACATGTTTTTACAGATCTGCTGCCCACTATGTCAGTCCACTATGTTCAGTTTCCTTTGTTTGTGTTATTCATTTCCTATTAATATACAATAGGAGTTTGTACACCTTTGTGGTTCTGCAGTTCCCTCAACAGAGTCGAAGGCTGAAAAGCATTGAATCCCAGTTCACGTCGAAGTACAAAAAGTTTGTACAGTTTCAAGCCTGTGTACTTGAAACGGTGCTCTAAGCTGTCACCTTTGACCTAGATTGCATATGGGACCATTTAAAAATGGCTAACAGAAACTGTTTCAGGCCTGTTGTCGTTTTTACATGTTCTGCGCCGTTGGCTGTTTCCCCACACAAGTGCACGATCAATACAAACAGGTCGATTCACTGGCCAATACTGCCCAGTGGCAGTGCTAGGAGCGTGTTTGGGAATGTCTCTGTCTCTAAACGGTATGCCACAGGAGCTGAGGAGCCATTAGATTAGGAAATGCTGACAAATACAACTGTGAGCCATGTACACCATGGCTATATTTATTTGATCAAAAATATAGTAAAAAAAAAAAAAACTAATATTGTGAAAATTTAATAAAATTTTGAATAAAATAAAAACAGTTTTAAATGTAATATGTGGCAAAACGCTCTTTGATGAATACAACATTTGTTTTTACTAGTATAAATATTATGTGTGTCATAGGTTCATCACAGTTCTCTCAATGTAATATTCATACTTGTCTGTTACTTTAATTTGTTTATTTAATAATCTTGGGCCTTATTCATTAAACACTAGCAAAACATTTCGTTTAAATCTTACATAAATGGGCACATTCAGTAGAATCATAATCAGGATAATTTAAAGAACATTTAGTTGCTTGTGTAATAACGGCCCTTCTCTGTGGTAAAACACGCTCCTGTTTTTCTGTTCTTAATCATATCCTTTAGCCTCTTTCTGTCTTTCTCTTTTTGGGGTGGTTGCTTTTCTCTTTTATGAAAACTTGCATGCCAGTCTAAATTTGGTGTATTTGTGTGCCTTTCATTCGCACATCACTTGCAGAAACACATCTCAGCAAAGACATATATGGAGCAGAATGCTTAAGGCAACAGAGCAGTATTTCAGTCTGATGTTTTATGTCTCGCTCTTCTTTCTTTAATTGACTGTCTCTGTGTAACATGATGGCGAGTGCTCAGGGTAGTTGTACGTAGGTCTTTGAGATTACAGTCTTGGCAACCAACCTCTTGTTTGGCCAAGAGTGAAAGGCTGAATAATGTGGACAGATGAGGTTGGAGTGGAACAAAACACATCATACTCAAAGTGCCTTTGACAAACAATAGGCTACACAGGGTGAGGACAGACCCATCAAAGCACAACAACAGGGAAACTTGGGACAAACTGAAGAGAAAGCAATAATTAAACAAACACAGGTGTACAATAAACATGATTGATGCATAGGATTTCAGTGTTGTAACTAGCAGGTGGAACAGTTTATTCTAGTCAGTTACAGCAGGTTTGTCCTTTCTGAGAAGATTGGCACACAATGGCGCACACAATGTTTATTCTTTTCATGCGGAAGCGTGAGTCCTAGTTAGATCTGGATTCCAATCCCTTTTGGAATCTAACATTCTTTCCTATGGAATTTAGTTATAAAACTAATTTTGCACACTGAAAACACAGTATTCAGTGCTTAAAGCGACAGTTCATGAAAAAATATCAACTTTGTCACTATTTACTTTCCCTCATGTTATTTCAGTTTTTTAGGAATGTGTGAAGAACTGATTAAACTTGTAGTCATTGTTGAGTGGGAAGAAAAAGTTCTATAAAAAAATGTAAATAGAAATAATAATTTGCTCATCCTTATGACTTTTAAAACTGGTTGAGATTTTTGGGTGGACTGTCCCTTTTAAGAGCTGTAGCCTGAACTATGATTTGTGCTGTAATGGAACTCCTGAAGCTTTAAGATTTGCATATATTCGCACATAATCTATTAAATAATGGAATGAATCATCATGTGGCTGTGTCTAGGATTGGCAGTAAGGTCACAGAACTGTCCCATGGTTATGTAAACGTGAAAGTTTAAGTGAGGAATTTGTTCAGTGTTCTGTCAGCTGTATAATCTTCTTTTGATTCAGTGATTCATGCAGTTCATTTAGAAATGTGCCCATTTGTATCGTCACATCATGCTTTACCAAATGGAAAAAAATATTTAGTGACCCATTCTAAAGTAGAAAGAATTTTGTTTCATTTACATGGAAGAGAGGATGAATATCTTTCTTTCTGTCTCTTTTTTTTTCTCTTTAGCCTCGTCTCTAGTGTCTCACAGGTTTGTGACGGTGCGACGGGGGAGCCCAGCAGCACGCAGTGGTCAGATCCAGCCGGGGGATCAGCTGGAGGCCGTGGAGGGTAGATCAGTGGTCACGCTGCCTCACAGAGACCTCGCACAGATACTGCGCAGAGCCGGCAACACACTCAGACTCACCATTGTACCACGCTCTCACACTAGTAAGCACTCCACACTCATATAAAGTTTCTAATTAAATGATATTGTATGTTTTTAAATGGTGATATGTTTGTTCAGACACTACTGTTCAAAAGTTTGGGGTGAATAAGATTTATTTTAAAGAATTCTCTTCTGCTCATCAAGGCTGCAATTGTTTGATCAAAAATACAGCAAAAACAATAATATTGTGCAGTCTAACAATTTAAAATAATTTTTATTTTTGTTATGTTTTTTAACATATTTAAAATGTAAACATTTTTAAATGTAATTTATTCCTCTTATGGCAAAGCTGGGTTTTTCAGCAGCCATTACTCCAGTCTTCAGTGTCACATGATCCTTCAGAAATCATCCTCAATACTGAATCAATATATCTGATTCAAATATGCATATACATCTGCAGCTACATTTTTGTCAGGATTCTTTGAATACTGGAGAGCTCAAAAAGAACAGCATTTATTTGGTATAGAAATGTAAGTCTTCACTTATAATTTACTGCATTCATGCTAAATTAAAGTATTAATTTCTTTCAAAATGTTTAAATGGTAGTATATATTCGCACTTGTTTTTTTATTGTATATAGCTTACATTTTGTAATTTGTTTTGTAAAATGCCTCGAAAAACTTGCTGTTTAAATAATTAAAAAAAAGTTTTTTTAATTAATTAACAATTTATTCATGCGTATTTATATAGCAATTATTAAATAATTCAATTAAATATTACATTTGTTATATTTTATTTATTATATTCTGAAGTAATATTGCTTCTGCTAAACCTTGTGGTGTATTTTCAACATTTTGCACAAGAGGGTGCTGGTGTGAAGATAATAAGTAAGTGTTACAGTAATAAGGTGTGTGTCTAAACTCATGAGTGTCTATTTTTTCATCAGACAATAATCTACCTGAGTACCCTGACTTTGATGCTGAGAGTCGGTTAAGAAAAGGGCATCGGGCTAAGCAAAAGGTGAGACTACACTACATACACACATACAGAAATACACATACATATTTACTTGGGTTGTGGAAGCATTTTGTTCCATAGATTTATTTATTTTTTTTTTTTTTAACTTTCAACCTCAAAACTTTTGGTTAAAATTCATACGACTGTTTAGGGAAAGTGCATATCTATAACTGGCCACCATTTTTCTGAACACCTTATTTATTTTAAATGCTTCTACAGTGTGATAGTAATGTACAGTATAATAATTATAGAAGAATAAGCATGCTCTTTTCTACTGTTTAGCTTTATATCTGTGTGTTTTTATTATTTCATACCCTACACCACATAAAGTTGCTTAAAAATGTCTTTCTCTCTCTCCCTCTCCAGGATTCCCAGTATTACAGCGTTGATCTTGAAAGGGGGCCAACAGGGTTTGGTTTTAGTTTGCGAGGTGGAAGCGAGTATAACATGGGTCTGTATGTGCTCGGTCTAATGGAGGGTGGACCGGCCTCACGCAGTCAGAAAATGCAGGTTAGTTTCACACACAGTCAATTTTATTGGGACACAATAAATAAACTTTTCACTTGATTCTGTTAGGGTATGTGACTCAAGCACTAGGAGCAGCACTGAGTCATGTTGTGAAGATTGTGCTGAGGCATGCTGGGATTAGGTTCTGTTGTTGACATTACGCTGAGTCACAGAGGGTTTTGCTGACTCATATTGCAGGTGAGTGATCAGCTCGTGGAGATTAACGGAGACAGCACAGCTGAGATGACACACAGCCAGGCCGTGGAGCAGATCCGAAAGGGAGGAGCCCGGATACATCTCATACTGAAGAAAGGCAATGGATACGTACCAGATTATGGTGAGGGGAGAAAGAGTAATGTATAGGAATAGAGGGTTTGAGAAATTTAGGTTCATGTAAGAGTAATGATCGACCGATGGCCAGAAGTTTTGCTTCCCTCTGATAGTTAGCAGGTTTACACTGTAGATCAGATTCTTCTAGTCAGGGCCATAGGCAGGTAAGAAGATATTGGAGCTCATATGTTGAAATGATACATTTGTCCATAAAAACTTGGTGATGACAGACATTCAGGACTTTTCCAAAAGCATTCAGGATACAAGTTCAATCCTCTAGCTTCTTACCTGTACTTTTTGCAACTCTGCATTGGATTTTTCCTCTTGATTTACTTCTTTCTCTTCCTGTCTTTCACAACTGCATACTTTCGCTCTCTTTCTCTCTCTTGAACTCTCCTCCAGTGGAGCTTTCCAGCTTATCTCTTTGTATGACTAACTCGAAGCAGGGCGAGCCTTGCTTCTATGTCATCGGCCGGACAGAAAACACGCGGTTGGTAACTGTTCCTCGTTCCTGTTGGTTGTCATTTTGTCTTTCTTAATGTTCACTTTGTGATCTCACAGTTCTCATAGTCCCTTCTACATTCTGCTTTTTCTGTTTCCTATAACTAAGGGTGTCATGTTATTTCATATATATATATATATATATATATATATATATATATATATATATATATATATATATATATATATTATATATATATATATTATATATATTTATATATATATATATATACACACATACATACATACATACATACATACAGCGGGTAAAAAAAGTATTGAACACGACACTATTTTTCTCAGTAAATATATTTCTAAAGGTGCTGCTGACATGAAATTTTCACCAGATGTCAGTAACAAACCAAATAATCCATACATACAAACAAAACAAATAAGTTCAGAAATTAAGTTATGTGTAATAAAATGGAATGAGACAGGGAAAAGTATTGAGCACATGAAGAAAGGGAGGTGCAAAAAGGCATGGAAAGCAATCCTGCCACTTGTCAGTGGAAATTAAGATTAGCTGGTTCAGTCCCAACACCTACCAGGATGATGAAGATGAAACAAGGGTGGACATTAATGCCAAACACAGCCAAGGAAACTCTCAGTTGGTTTCAGAAAAAGAAAATAAAGCTAGAATGGCCTTGCCAATCACCTGACTTGAATCCATTAGAAAAGCAATGGAAAGAACTAAAGATCAGAGTCCACTGAAAAGGCCCACAGAACCTTCAACATTTGTAGACTGTTTGTGTTTATGTGGAAAAATGGGCCAAAATCACACCTGAGCAGTGTATGTGACTAGTTTCTCCATACAGAAGGCATCTTGAAGCTGTCATAACCAACAAAGGCTTTTGTACGAAGTATTAAATAAATGTCAATAAGCGTGTTCAATACTTTTTCCCTGTGTCATTCCATTTTATTATACATAACTTAATTTCTGAACTTATTTGTTTTGTTTTCGTTGTATGTATGAATTATTTGGGTTGTTACTAACATCTGGTAAAAATTTCAAGTCAGCAGCACCTTTAGAAATATAGTGACATGTTCAATACTTATTTTACCTGCTGTGTGTGTGTATATATATATATATATATATATATATATATAAAATCTTATGGTCAATATTTTTAAAATGTTTTTGAATACAGTAAAACAGTAATGTTGTGAAATATTTTTTACCATTTTAAAATAACTTTTTTTATTTAAAAATATTTTAAAATGTAATGGCAGGTTGTTTGTGGAATAATTTTATTTAATTTAATACTTAATATTTTTTGAAACTGTGATGCATATTTTCAGGATTCATCACAGATATTATATAAAAAAAAATTTCCCACTTTTGAAGAATTTAATGCATTCTTTTTGCTGAATAAGAAAAAAATCTTACTGACCCCACACTTACAGAAGTGTATATAATAATAATAATAATAAAAATAATTAAAAAATATATATTTTTAAGTTTATTAAAAAAAATCACGTTAACACTTGAATATAAGACCAGTTCTCACTATTAACTAGTTGCTTATTAAAATGCCTATTATTAACATATTGGCTGTTTATTAGTTCTTATAAAGCACATGTTCTACATGACCATATTCTACATCCCTAATCCTACCAATACCTAAACTTACCTACCTAATACTAACTATTAATAAGCAGCAAATTAGGAGTTTATTGAGGCAAAAGTCAAAGTGTGAGAAAATTTACCAAACAAAATTCACAGCAGATTTTTAGTGTAATATGCTCTTAACTAAATATCCTGTTTTCTTTTCAGTTTAAATGGGCATGATGCTTTTGTTGTAACTGATGCCCATTTTTCTGTTAAATTATAGCCTTTGAAAAAGAACTATCATTGCAGAGATTCCTAAAGTCTTTCAAATATTGATCTGAGATGTACTTTAGGTCCAAAATAACCATAAGGTACAGGTACCAGAAATTCCCTACCATAATAATCAGGTTTTTTTTTTTTTTATGCAACAAAATGCTAATGCCATCGTTTTACTAACAGTGTAGTTTACTCAAGTATTCAGACACATTTCTGTCCCATTGCCTCCATCACATACCTTTACTCAGGCTGAGATTGCAGGGAATAACCCCTTACTGATCTCAGAACAGTCACTGGTACATCACATGGTTGTGCTGTCTTTCATCCCCCCCCCCCCACACTTCTCCATCATCCAACCCTTATCCGACACCTTCTTTTGTAGTTTTTTTGTAGACAATGTTTTATCATTCACCTCTCGCTCTCCTTCTCAGACCATGAACCTGGAGCCGTTTCCCCCTCCTCCCTCTTTTCTGAGGAGCAGCGTATGGCTACAGTGGATCGCTCTCCTTCAAGGAGCAGCAGATGGGTGGACGACAGTGGACAAGGGAGGAGAGAGAGGAGGGGGAAGGAAAGGAGGGAATCAGGGGGAAGGAGCAGAGGAAGAGGAGCAGAGGAAGGCAGCTCCCGGTCGGCAGGAAGAAGGAAAGAGCAACAGATGCGTTCACAGAGTTTACCCGGCATGCTGAGGAGCCGAGAGGGGCCACGGAGAGAAGAGAAAGAGGATGACACACGGGGAGAAAGGAAGGGAGAAGAGGAACAACAACGGGGAAGGCAAAAAAGTAATAGCGTTGGAGAGAGAAGACGAAAAGTGAAGGATGCTAGTTCAGAGAGAGAGAACGGTCTTCTAACAGACCGAGAGAAAGAGAGAGGGAGTGTCAGAAGAGAAAAGAAGAATCACAACAGAACCAGCACAATGGAGGTCACACAGCGCACACCTTTCTCCTTCCTCATGCCTTTGGATAATGACGATGATGCAGAATTGGCTCACAGCTTCTCTGAAGTCAGTGTGTCTGCAGCCAGCATCGCATTCTCTGGGACTCAGTGGCCCCTGGATGCCATCAGCCCTCTACAGGCTCCTGGGTCTCCGACAACAGCCCCGGGACCCTGGCTAGTCCCCAGCCCTCACAAACTCTCTCAGGTTTTAGAGGGGAAAAGGCTGAGCCAGAATAAGGGAGAACTGTGGTCCTAATGCTATTTCTTTAAAGGGATAGTTCACCTAAAAACTTAACCTCATTCCGTTCCAATTCAGTATGACTATTTATAGGAATTTACTTAATTGTACTAGTTGCACATTTTCACATGAAAGAATGGGTGCTGAGGCACCAAAAATCTAAAAAGAAGTCTTGTGAAGTCATTATAGCTGTTTGTGAGAAACGCACAAACTGGTTCAGGCCAATTCAATTTTTGTAAATCTAGTCAACTGATTAAAAAATGAAAGATTTATGAATCTTTGCTTCTCAAAGAGAGCTAGAGCAGATTTCAGTGAATAAAGGTGCTGTTGAGTGAATTTTCATTGTTGAAATCCAGTCATTTTGATAGGAATCCACACCATCTGTAATTTAATGGGAGGCTGAAAGATTTCCCTTTGTGTATTTTGCATCGACTTCAGTTGGTCATGCAAATTTGTAGCACTGACCAACAGAAACCTGCTTGGTTTGAACGTGAATTTTGTGTGAGCTGTGTTTCATACAAAGGTACACCTTTGAAATATACAGTATAATAGACCTTTTTTGCATGCAAAATTTTCAATAGTGTGATTATGTGAATGCACCTTAAAAGGATAGTCCATAGGATAGCCCCAATGTCATTCCAAATCTGACTTTCTTTACTTCCATTGTATAAACAAAAATTACTACAAAAGGGAATATGACCTGAAACTCTTTGGTTACAAGCCAAATAAAGAAATGTATCAAGGTTTGGACTGACATAAGGGTGAGTAAATGATGACAATTTTCATTTTTGAGTGGACTATCCCTAACAACTGAGATCTCGGTCTGTTCTATCACGTGTCATATTGACTTTTTAATGTAACATTTAATGTAATTTAGTTCTCAATTCAAATGAACCACTTTTATGATTCATATTCACTTTGATGATCCTGTTTTTGCGTCCTTTTTGAAGCTTGTCTTCAAAATTTCTCCTTTTGTGTTTCATGGAAGAAAATAGTCATACAGGTTTGGAACGACTTGAGTGTTACTAAATTATGATTTTTTTTTTTTTTTACTTTTTGGGGGGTAAACTATCTCTTTAACTTTCTCTTCTCTTCTGTCTCTTTCACTCTCTCTCAGACACAGACACACACACTATCTCTCTCATCCAGCCTCTCCAGCTCTGTCTCTATATATGTGGTTTTCAGTACACCACCACCACCCCATCTGTTTCTCTTCCGTGTCAAATCCATGTCTATATAGTACTAGAGTTGTGGTATTGGTATCATCCAGATACCGCACTCTGGCCAATCATTCCTTGATTTTATCGCCATCCAGTGGCCAAGGAGAGAAAATGATCAAATGCTGCCATTATGATGTGGCTAGCATGATAGTAACTGCAAGGTCAGTTAGTATGCGTCTGATTCATGATGTCCCTCATAGCATGTGTCTTTTTTCATATCATTGCCATTTTTAATTAGCATATTTTCCATTTATTTTCGTAAGAATGCAACAAAAATTCTGTTATAAAAAGGAAGATTTATTTAAGACATAGTTGCTCAGTCATGCCCCTGAAGAGCTACATTTCTGAAAGTAAACTAGATCGAAAACAGATCTTCAGGAGCAAGACTAAGTGATGAAAGATATTTTATTAGCTGCTTGCTGTTTGTGACTGGACTGTAACCCCTCCCCTGCTGTGTGCGCGGTGGTCTTGCTGTAGAAAGAGGGGGGAAGGAAGATAACAGAACTAAAGATAAGTTTTATTATAAGGCCAGTGAGCCGTATCAAACCTCTCCAGGTGCCTTCTGCTTCTTTAGCCAGTGTTTACCAAAAAAGAGAAACAAATACAAGTAAAAGAATATAAGACGTAGCATAGTAGAAAGTGTGCAACACAATACTGTTCTGCCTCTTTAACATCTATATCTTTGCAAGACTTGGTTCACGAGTTGGGGAAAATATTCTGCACACGCTCTGCGAAACTTCAGCTAAGTGAGTCAAAGTGAAAGAGAGCCATTACAAGTGCCTCATGCGATATTCCTTTATACTAGACATAGACTTCCCTCAAGCTGAAAATCAGGACCCAAAGTTTTGATTAATTTTTTTCCATTGTGATATTTGTATGCTTTCTGATTCAATATTTCAGACCCATTTCATTGCCCTCAACATTTCTGAAAAATCACGAAAAAGCGAAAACGAAGGCCTGATCGGTCCTCATCCCAAGCCCTCCACCAATCAGCATTGAGCATCATGCGGAATCTTCATTTCAGGAAACAAAAAACAAACAAACAAAAAAAAAAAAAAAAACAAGAAGAAGAAAAAGGGCATTTTGATACAGGTCTTCTATGCATTTTGTAAGACTTACTGATCAAAAATTGCGGTAGGATTTTTCTACCTAAGATATGAGATTCATAATTTTGTGTACTGTTAAAATACACAGGCAGGTTGGTGAATCGAAACCGAAAATTTAAAGGAGATCCGGTGATAATCAGACATGCTGTACCACCAGCTTATGCATTGATCTTTACCTCAGAACTGTCTGAGCAATAAGTGCTATCTCTTTCTGTTCTGTGTCATACCAAGCAAAGCTCAAAGCAAGCTCATCAGAAATCTGAGTAAAAGAAACATGCACAGTAAAATCATCTGTGATAAATGAATTTGAATAAAATGCATCCTTATATACAAACATTTGATTTAAAAATATATATAATGTTTTCAGTAGATTTGAATTTATTTAAATATTCTAAAGACAGAATTTAATTCTGCAGATTTTAAAAATAGAATGCTATGTGTTTTAATTTATCACTGGAGGTCTTTACTGTGCTGTACCATATCAGTAAATGCTTACTTAGAAGATCACACGCAAGTTCTGTTGCCATACCTGTAAGCATTTAGCAATTTGCAATTCGATCGATCTTAAGTGTTAACACTTTAAATCAGGGCTTATTCATGAGTTTTACACAGCGTTCAGCTGTACATCTGAGGTGTCATCTGAAGTTCACTGCTCTCAGAATCCTCAACCAGCCTGGGTATTGATATTGACTTTGTACCTGATTATCCCATTGGCATCAGCACGTACTGTACAGAAACTGGGATGAGCCTTGTAAATGTTTAGTTTGGGTTTATTTTTGTGAGGGGGGAGATTTTTTTCCAAAACATCCAAATTGTAGCATTTCCTTTACTGTAGCAGATCTTATTAGAAAACAAGCTTATTGTACATAATTATAGACCCTGGACTTTTTATTTATTTATTTATTATTATTATTTGTATTCTTGATTCCCCCAGTGTCTCACATATCAGAAATATAGGGCCCTGTCGAGTTATCCTGAGACATGTGCAGCGTTTTAAACCGAGGTGCCAACTGGCTTGACGAGAAGCTTGATATATAAAATGATTCTTGTAATTCAATCTTGCATGTCTGTAGTGAGTATACTAGTTTTAATAGCACTGGCCCTTACAATGAAATTAAATGTCCCCATGGCATGATACTGTATTCCACAGCCCAGGAGGCCAATTGCAATGTTTTATAGAACATCTGTTGCCAGTTTCAAATTATTCAAATTGTTGAATCTGATATGACAGCTTGATTGCCCCCTAGTGCCCACTGTGGTGTTTGCACACTGTGGCCCTCTTTTATATTCCTCTTCATGACGCCTTCAACAACATATTAAAATCAAGATTTAGAGACACAAAGACCACAAGTATGTAGTCCTCAAAAATAAGAATTAGCATGCCCACCGAACATTTGTCCTGCTCCATATAGGTTTCCTTGTACTGGAGACAGTTTAGACCCTTAGGTGTTCAGCAGTCAGAGATGTAGTCTCAAGGACGATCCATACTCTGAGCCAACCAATATATGAATGCAGTGATGCAATGTTGTTGTTTTTTTTTTTTTATATATATATAATAATGTCTGCAAGGTTCCTATCAGTGCAAATGTGCCATTTAAATGCTAATCAATGATGTCATACTCTTTCCCTCTACCGAGAGAAATCCAGATGGGCGTTTGGCGCTTTTAAAATGTCAAATCACAAACAGAGTGTTTCAGCTTTGAATTTTCAACTTGAATTTGCTATATTGGCCTTGTAAGGAGTCAGCCATTGTACAGAACAAGAACACTTTTATTTGTAAAGCGGAAAGAAAAGGAGATGTTTTTATATCTATATTCTAGAAATATAGGATAGAAGGCAGCAGGGGTGTAAAGTGCTTGAGCGATTGTACTTCATTACTAGAATTATTATTTGAAACTGAAAATGTACAAAATTACAATTGTAAGGAAAAAGTCATTTTTTAAAAAAGTGCATATTTCCCTGGCCACCATGACGAAAACCTGAAAGTTGAAATATGTCATGTAAAATGTATTTGGCCATAATTATGGTCTTATATTATATGCATTGTTGAAGACTAATATGACTGAAGTGAGAAATCAGTTGGTGATCAGTTTATAAACCAGTGTTGTTATTAACTAAAACTATTAAAATAAAAATAAAATAAAATATAAAAATTTGATGAATTATTTAATTTTTTTTTTATTTTAATGTTGCCTTAGCAACTAACCAAAATAAAATACGTTTAAGTACTAAAGTTACTAAAACCAAAACAAATATAAACTATAATTAATAATTCCAAAACAAGTGCTATAAACATTTATACTCATATGTCAAACAACTATATCATCAGATTAGGCTTATTTTAACAGTTAATTTAATGATTTAATTATAATTTTTTTATTCTAACAAGTTTTCAATTCTAGATTGTTTGTAGTTTGTAATTCAAACTTACTTAAATGAGAAAATCTCCACTGTCTTGTGATTTCATCTCGCTTTTATTTCTTGTCTATTTCTAAAACTCATAAGTTTACTTTTATTAAATACTAAGTAAAATGTGCAAACTTTTGTACTTTAACTTGTGAAAGTTTTTTGACTAGATACTGTAAACCTTTGACACTATACCCATACTTCAGTGTAATTTCTCAATGCTTTTCACACCCCTGTGTGCCAGACAGCTCGGCCCACGATAATGAAAGCAGAGGACATTCTGTCGTATAAAGGAAGTAGAGAACCTCTCTGAGGCAGCCACCCGGTCTGAATTCTTGTGATCTCTTTTTCTCCATTGGTGCTGATCCTCCAGCTGGCTGGCTGCAGTCACTGTTTCGCTTTCCCCCATTCAGTGCATACGGAGGTCACCACTTACAAGCCAGCGGAAAGCAGATAAAACTGTTTCAAGTGTTCAGATGGGGCTAGAAAAAAATCATTCTGTCAGCTCCTTTATAAAGGTTGTACTTCCTTTATAGCATAAGCGTCCTCTCCTTCATTTTGACTTAGCATAGACCGGACTCTCAAATATAGAGAATGAGGAAGCAGGCAGCAGTGTGTTGCAGATTTTTACCTGCCAGGTCTGAAGCGAGACCTCGAGTAGCCGTTATTTTAGTGGCGTCCTCTGCAGGGAAGATGCTGAGTGTGTAAATAGCAGTCCGTGAGGGGACACCTTGAACACAGATGTACAGGTTTTTAATTGTTGCTCTTGATATGTATGAAGATACTGTATTGTTTTTGAATGCATCAACAGGGAGTTTTGAATTATGAATAATGACATGCAGTTACAGAAATAAACTGAATAAAACTGAAAAAAAGATGTTGTGTTCACTAATTTTCACTCTCTGTAGCCTGGTTTCAAAGCCTAGAGAGCTATTAGGTCACAGTTTATTTTTGTTGTGTTAGCATATTGCTAAGCCAATAGTGATGCTTGTAATAAGTATAAAGCACAGATTAGATTTTTTTTCAAAGAAAAATTCTGAAATCTCCTTCTCTAAGCATCTCATTAGGTTTTAGAATACAGCAGATGAGTGTTATATATATTTTAGTATTATTAGTTATGGTTACTGATGATAATTTGATTTTAATGCTAGGTGCCCAATAATTATCTTTAGATTCTCAGCGGTGTTCCAACATGCCGGTTTGACTCATTAATCTGCAGTACATTTTTCTTTTAAATTGCTATGGAAAGTACCTATCTCTGAAAAAAGCTGTCAAGCTTTTTGTTGGAGATTGCTAGCGTGAACCACGCTAATCATCTACAAAGTGTGCCCTCGGAATTTCAAGGCTCTGCATTTCAATAGGCGAGTACTCGCACACATCACTAAACCGCTTGGGAACAAACTCCTACACGTACAATATCCAGCATCCTACATATTCACCAACTACTGCATAAGTAAAGTACCAAGCTGATCTCTTGATATCACACAACACTTGGTCCTACAATACACAAACGCATAGGCCTTACCTCTGTTCCAAAACCTACCTTACATACCGTGTGTTATTTTTTTCCTGTTTAGTGTTTAAATCCATGAAACATGATGCAGGGCAGTGGAAACAACAACAACAACAACAACAAAAAAAAAAAAAACCTTGAGATAAGTTACATTTTTATTTTACTGATTTTAACTTGTGCGCCATGTTTTATGAATGCCAAAAACAGCTATGCAAAAACGCTTCTATGTGAATGTCATGCAGAATGCATTTTTGCATTTAAAAATGCTAGATGACGAGCAGTGGAATGAAAAAAAAAATTTTTTTACTGTGATTTGAAGAGAAGTGTATTGAAAAAAGAATTTTTTTTACAGTTCATTAGAAAAACGTATTATGTGTAAACGACCCCCCAGGTAACATTCTAAAAAATTAAAATCTGATTTGGAACACACTACACAGATGTTTTTTCACAAATAGTGCTCCTCACATGAAGAGCAAAGCTCTCAACTAGACCAAAGATTGGTATTAGATTGTGTTGCTAACAACGTCACTTGATAAGCACAAAAAAAGTAAAATATACATATGTATTTATATCCAGCATTTCTATCATCCACCATATTGGACATTTTTCTTACCTCACTGCATAATAAAATTATCTAGTCCCTGAAGGATACATCAAATACTGCCTTGGAAATGACCAAAGTATCTTATTAAACAGTCTGCTTATGTTACATAAAATGCTAAACATAGGTACCACACCAGGTTTTGAAAAAACAAACAAAAAAAACCTCTGTGTTTATTAATTCACAATATAAATTTAGGTGATCAAAGATCACATTACTCAGTGTAACTGCATGAATTGGAGGAAAATTTTTATTTTTCCTTTCTCTACTGAGTCTTGTTCCAAAAGCACATACTAGCTTTCATCAAAATGCATTTGAAACTTTGATTATCACATTTTTCACTTCAGAGTACGAGCAGGCCTGTGGGAATAACAGTAGAAGGCTTCTCTCACCCTCTCTCTCTATTCTAATTGCTCTCACTAATTATACGCTATGCCCTACACCATGTTAACTATGAAACGGGAGGACGAACAGAGGCTGCTGTGCCTCATATTTTTATACGCTATGGCGTTCATAATTTTCTTTGATTTTAATGTTTCCCAAGCTTATATGACTCAAAAGTTTTTTTTTGTTTTTTAAAAGCATATTTTTTTTTATTCTTTGATTTCAATTAATGTACGTCTAAGAAACCGACACGTTGCTGGGGTGTGCTTGTATGCTGTTCAGGGAAGCAGAAGGGGGCTGGATGTTGAGCACCAGGGAAATGTCATGTTGACCTTTTTAATCAGCAAGCTACAGGCTGCTTCAGGAGGGTTTGTGTCACTCACATATGAAGCATAATCGGCAATAAGTGCGAGGCGTGTACACAAGGGCTGTATATTAAAGCATCTCTGATATGTTGTATTATGCAGTTGGCCTGGATATTGTATGTGTGTCAGTGGCAGGTGGTGGACCTAAGAAATGAGGATGTTTGTAAATTCATGTCCTATTTCCAATAGCTATTTACAATTTCCAGGTTAAAGGAGTTGGCTAGCATGGTTAGCATGCTTTATTCAGGGCCTGATTAGAAATACATTTGTAGTCTTAATCCTAAAAATATATTTTAAATTACATGGCACATTAAATTAGAGGCTAAAATGGTCAAATTAGTACATTCTTTATTTAGCAAGCTAACAGCTTAGCCTACACAATTAGCACAGTGCTTACAGGTTAATGGGCTGCATCCAAAATTGCATACTTTCTGAGTAGGTACTTATTTTGTACTGTGAAAGTGCTTTGCGACCATTAGTATGTTGTATATAGTATGAATGTGTAATTTGAATGTACTAGCCTACATCTGTCATATTGTCATTGTCATATGACCTACAGCGTCACTTGTGTTGCTTCACTGCATTTCACAGCTCCTCTCCCGCGGCCTCATGGGATAGTATGAAGCGTCCATTCGATTTGCACTTGAAAATCTCACTGGAAGTCACAATAGATTATCTGTGTGCTTTTTACTCACTGTTTTATGAATACTTTAAATATGGACTTAACACACACCTCAAGTATGCATACTAATATGCAGCCAGGCTCTTTTTTTAATTATCCAGAATAAGATGTCATCATAGTATGCTAGACTTTTGATCAGGTGTTGAGGAAGGTAGATATCAATTCTGTCTGGATCTAAAAATTGTCTTTGTTCATTCGTGTCTCACAATTTGCTGTGTATTCTAACAAAATAAAATTTTTACCATTTTACTTTGTTAAATGTTTTATTTTGTTAATCAATTAAGCTTTTATGACTTTTTGACTTTATAACTTATATTACAGTAGGTGTTCTACCAGTGCCTGATCTCATTCCCTGTTCAGTAATGTCACAGCTCAGGATTGTAGTGAAGTGCTTGATCAAAACTGTGCGTTATGATGCCATCAACCTTGAAGAAACCTCGTCCTCTCATCTCTTTCCATCCAAACATTAATGACAGCCTTCAGTTCTTTAAGCAGAATACATCAAATTTACATCTGTAGTTTTGGCAACATGGGGTGTTGGAATGTGACTTTATTAGTTTTACAACCTAACGCTTCGGTTACTTGGTGTAACCTTGGTTCCCTGAGATAAGGGAACGAGCTTTATGTATGGGAAAACTCCTTTTTTCCTTTCTGCTGAAGCCTGATTTGTTCACGTTTGTGTATCTGCACAAACCAATGGCGCTTCATCCCGCCAAAAGGGGCGGGGCCAACCGCTACATAAGTCGGCCCATAGCGCCATTCATAAGATCATTTGACTGAAGCGACGATCATCGATTCATGCAGCTTGTAGTGTGGCAATGAGAGCTCCATAGCGGAGCTACTAAGAGGAGGGAGCATCTGGGGAATCAGGGCGATAGGAGGAAACGCATACAGGTTAGCCCTGGGCCAGTCGTGGGCCAGGGCATCTCTCTGTATCGAGAAAAATGTTGGGCAATGAGAGTTGTCTTCTGAGGTGAAGAGGTCGACCTCTGCCTTCCCAAAGATCTCCCAAATTCACTGTACCATCTGAGGATGCAGCGCCCAATCGCCCGGGGCTACCTTGCCTCTGGACAGCATGTCCGCTCCCAGGTTCATCTTGCCTGGCACATGAACCACCCTTAGCGAGAGGAGTTCTTTCTGTGCCCAGAGAAGAAGGTGACGAACCAATCTGTATAAGGCATGAGACTTGAGACCACCTTGGTAATTGGTAAAGGCATCAATGCTTGCGGATTGCCCTCTAACAGCGCACCACACCCAGAGTTGGATGCGTCTATCTGATCACTTTCCTTCTGGAGGCCACGCCCATCCCCACTCCTGTCTGAAACAGGCGAGTGGTCCTCCAGGGGGCCACAGCTTCGAAACAGCGGTGGTCCACCCTGACCGGAAATCTCTTCAACCAACAATCATCGAGGTAGTTCAATACGTGGATTCCCATCTGCCAGAGAGGGGACAGAGCCGCATCTATGCACTTCGTAAAAGTGCGTGGGGCCAGGGACAGTCCAAATGGAACAACTGCATACTGATAGGCCACTCCCTCGAACGCGAATCTCAAGAACGGTCTGTGACAAGGGGCTATGTGAATGTGAAAGTAAGCATCTTTCAAATCCACGGTCAAAAACCAATCCTCAAGGTAAATATGCACGAGAATCTTCTTGACCGTCATCATCTTGAACAACCGGCGCATAATCAAGCTGTTCAGATGTCTGAGATCTAGAATGGGTCTGAGCCCACCGTTTCTCTTTGGGACAAGGAAATGGTGGCTGAAAACGCCTGACTTGCTGTTTGCTGGGGGAACTATTTCCACAGCACCTTTTGCAAGCAGTGCTTGCACCTCCTGCCGGAGAACAATAGCTTTTTGTCTGGGACAAAAGTTTGAACAACGCCTCTGAAGCGGGGCAGCCTGCGAGCGAACTGTAGCGAGTAGCCTCGTCAAATTGTTTACAAAACCCATCTCGAGATTCCCGGAATGGCTGCCCAGGCCATATAATGGGAAGCAAGAGGTTTTATTTTCTCGAACAAGAGCTTGCCTTGAAAAAGCGGGGATTCTATGTTCATATAAGTGATTGAGAGAGGATGAGGAATTTTGCTCTTTAAAGTACGTGGGTCCGGTATCATAGCAGTAAAATATTCGGGCATCTGCTGCACCTGCAGGATGTGACCCGTTAAAAATGAAACTCCGTCTCTCAGAGGTGTTCGAAGGGGTGAGAAGTGAGGCAAGAACGGGGCCCCTCCTTTTCCTCTCTAGCACCTCAGGACAGCTTCGGCGGCTCGGGGTCAAGCACAACTCGAGGGCGGGGACCTTGACGCTTCGGGAAGGGGTATCGTTTCACCGGCCTGGAGTGCTATTTCAGCCCAGGCTCTGTCTTCTGCTGAGGCTTCGCTGGCTTTGCAGACTGAGCAGCAGGGCTCTTCTGGCGGCCCACAGATGTGGTGCCAGGGTGTTTAGGGAGGAAGTGACGCAGTGCCTGCGACGTCTTCTGAGCCTCCAAAAACCATTCAGTGAACCCATGTACAGCGGAGCCGAATAGCCCTTTCAGTGAGACTGGTCGAGAAAGGCCATTTTGTCGGGGTTTTTTATGTCTGTCAGCGTTAGCCAGAGGTGGCGCTCCAGCACCACCAGGCTGGCCATGGTCTTGCCGATCACTTGCACTGTGGCCTTTGTAGCGCGCAGAGCGAGATCTGATGCTGTGCGCAGCTCCTTATAGGTCTCCTGGTGCTCTTGGCCAGACTTGTCCTTACTACGGAGAAGTTTGGCTTGAAACACTTGAAGGATCGCCATTGTGTGCAGCGTCGAGCCGGCCTGTCCAGATGCCCTGTTGGCGATAGCCGAGGTGGTCCTGCAGGACTTAGATGGATGCGCTGCATGGCCCTTTAAGCCGAGGGCCGATGGTGGGCACAGATGTGCAGCAATCTGCGTATGGCTCGGCGTATGGCTTCGGCCTCTGCATCTGAGGGGGAGGGGCTGCTTCGGGCTCCTCGCCGGAATCACCCCATTCCTCCGTTTCTGACTCCACCAAGGACACAGAGTCGTCAGTGGAGACGTCACCGATGATGATGTCCTCCTCGGACGTGCCGAATGAGACCAGTCCAGCCATCATCGAGTGCAGCCTCTCGCTGTGCCTGTCTTCATTCTTGCACGAACCGCACTCACGGCGTGACATTTGAAGCAACGCACGCTGAAATTTGCTCTTGAAAATTTGCTCTTCGTTCCGGATGCCTGCAGTGATGCTTGCGTTCGCTGCTTTGGCTTCTTCCACAGCGGTGAGCAGAGCCGGAGCTGCTTCTACGGCTTCTTCAAGGAGAATAATCTGATGAATGGTGCTATGGGCCAACTTATATAGCGGTCCCCCCAGCCCCTTTTGGCGGGCTGAAGCGCCATTGGTTTGTGCAGCTACACAAACGTGAACAAATCAGGCTTTAACAGAAAGGAAAAAAGGAGTTTTCGCATACATAACGAGAGTGAACGTTCGAAGGGAACTATTGGTCCATGTTGAATTCTCCCTCCTTCCTTTTGTTTAATGGAGCACTTCCATTGCTATCTAAGCGCTAATGTCACTGTCAGAACGAGACAACAATTGGACCAGACCACATAAATCCAACACAGCTCTACAGAGCAAATATCAGATCAACTGTAAAACCAATGTGACATGTTGATGAAGCTCCTTATATAACACGCTTCTTGTGAATGAATAGTTAAAGAATAGGAAATGTTCCTAAAGCATTTAAGAGGGAATCGAAAGCTCAGTGTGAGAGAACAAATGCTGTGGTTGCCCTGTGGGGAGAGAGAGGAAGAGATGGGGCGGGTTGAAAACATGACAGTAGTTTTGAAGCTCAGATCTTCACAATGTTCTCCAGCTTTTTTTATGACTGGTGTCAGAGACATAAAAGAGCACAAGAGAGATGAAAAACAGGAACGAAAGATATAAGGGGATGAAATGAAAAGGAGTAGTGAAAAAGATGATGAAATAATAGGATGGATGGATGGATGGATGATGTACATATAGTGAGAGACAATAGATAGATAGCTAGATAGATAGCTAGATAGATAGATAGATAGATAGATAGATAGATAGATAGATAGAATGAAGATTAATCAAAATGCAAAGAGAATTATACAGTTGAATAATTAAGTATTCTGTGTGGGAGAGTAAGAAATTAAATGGATTTCTCTCCATACATCATTTTTTCCCCCTCTGCAACTCTTTTCTACTCTGCATGCACCTCTTATATAAACAGTGGATATGCTCTATATGAGCGAAGTGTGCCCAGTTCGCCCATGCTGAGCACAGACTCTCACGCGTGAACACGTTTTTCATGAACTTTCAGAAGAGGGCATCTGGAGTGAGCTGATGTACCAGTGATGCAGAATGCTGAGGTAAAGATTAATCCTGGACCCAGAGGTCATCACAGAGTGGCTTTTGTTTCAAAAAACAGTGACCTGCCTATCTAGACAGCATTTTTGAGCATTATACTTACAAGTCTTTTGTAGTAATTTATCACTGGAATGTCTTTGACAGTGGAACAGTCTTTGAAATAACTGCCTCCCTTGACTACTGAACTAGAAAGATGATTGAGACTGGTTGTACAACTCAGCAGGCACGAGATTATACGTAATGTCACACTGCAATGTATCGGTGAATTCAGCTGTTGACAGAAGCATAATTCTACCCCTAATGTGGAATCTTACTGCCATTAAATAGACAAATTAAGCCCTAATGATAAAGTAAACCACAGCATAGTGGTCTCCTTGTCTTGCATGTGCTTAGCACATCCCTTTCACTCATAAACAGTTCAACTGTGACTAAGGCACAGAGAGAGAAAGAGAGGGCAGGACGTGTGGGTGGAAGTAAGAAAAAATGGATGGTTTAATGTGGGTGTTGAAAGCAGAGAGCATGAGAGTGATTCAGCACATGGAACATCCTAAAATTGCTATAAAAGCCGAAAGCTACTTCTCCGAGGTTTTTGCTGCAGTAGAAATTATAACACCAAATTAAATATTCATACTAGGCACTATCATCATCTTAAGATCACATTAACCGCGCAAAGCCTGTTTTTATATTAATGTAGGCTACCTGTTGCTGGCTTAAATTTAAATTTGGACTGCAGTGAATGAACAACGTTGACTCAATGTGTAAAATAAATCTATGCTGGTTTGCTTTTTCTGCAGATTGGATGCACCACACAGCCTTCGGTTTGAGTCTTTAGGTGTGCGTGTGCGTGTGTGTGTAGGAGGGAGAGAGAGAGAGAGAGAGAGAAACTGCAATCATTTTGGCTCAGCACAAAGAGCCACTCTCCCGTCGAAATGAATGTTACCGCGTTCCAAAATGGCCGACCACGGGGATACAGTTTCCCCGGCATGTTCCTTTAGCGCTACAAGCTTGGACTAACGTCAGAGCCTCGATTGAAAAGAAAAATATATTCTCTCTGACTCATTCAAATGAATTTAACCCCTTCATCACCCTTTACCACGGCGAGAGGCGCTGAGCATCATCGACATGCTGCGAAACTAGCGATCGAGACACATGTGGCCACTGCGGTGAAACCAAATGGCGGCGAGGGGCGGCAGGTGCAGGGCTGTCCAAGGAGCATCAGGAGGGAATGCATGCCTGTTCAACATGTGAGCAATTAATTCATGAACGAATAACCTTAGTCACTGGCATCAACACGTCTTGGCATCTGTCATATACTGGAAGACAAAACCGTTTGGGGTAGTTTAATTAGTTGTCATGCAACGCAGTCTCCATAAATTGTTTTAAAAAATGATAATGACAGCTGTGCTCCATCAGCATGGGTGTTATTTAATGATCTCGCGCGCATTGGCTTGACACTGTGTGGACGAGCACGCGGACGCTGTATTGCGCGTCTCAGCTGTTTTGGGACCTGAGCGCCTTTGCGCTGATTGATACACAAAGCGAAATAAAACTCGACAGGCAGTGGACATCCTGCCGCAAGGATTGTTACTTCCCCTCGATTTTGTCTTAGTTGATCGAGAGGAACGCGTTTCGATCATCCGCAACAGAAGATCAATCATTTGTTCGGTTTAAACTCATTAAAATACCAGATTTTTTATTTATTTTTTACGTTGGAACGTCGAATTTGGAGAATTGATCGACTTTGATGCCATCGCTTTGGGACGCATTCTACACATCGCCTCATTATCGCGCAGCTGTACGCGTTGGAGATGCGCGATTGTCTTCAAGGACTGTCTGGGCAATAAGTGTGAAACCGCTCGTGAGTAAACGACAAATGCGTGCATGAAACATTAATGACAGATGTAATTATTTTACACTGAAGAGAGATTAATCTTCAGAAATAATGGAATGAAGGCGCAAAGAAGTAGTGTGTTATTAAATAACCAAATATTGTGTTGAACGGACTTTGCAATGAGTTGAAATGCATCATGCGTGGGAAATTTAATTCCATGTCTTACGATGCATAATGATGAGCAATATTAATGGCTTGAATGGAGAGATCTTGGTTTTGTAACGAGGGTGCGAAGAAGAGAGAAGGGGGAACTGGGTTGTTCTGAAAGACATGCGCACACCTCCCAGAAGCCAATTTAGTATTGCAGTGGATTTATCAGAAGAACTTTGGTCCCTCTCTCTCTCTCTCTCTCTCTCTCTCTCTCTACCTTTCCATCTCAATTGCCTCTGGAATAGAATGACTACCGACGAAAATGTCTCCCAAACACTTCAGTCTGGAATATGAGTCATGAATAGACGGCCAGAAAACAGCTGCAGTGCTTCAACTCCACATTTGAAAGAGAAACGGAAGAGGATGCACGCCATAGAAATGGACGAAAAGGAAATTTGCTTTCCTTCCTGTGTAATGGATATTTGCTGACTTGGCTTTTTGCGGTGCATCCTTACCTTGGACTTGAGGTGCTAGGAATGTTCTATGATGACTCTGTCAGATTAGTTTTTTGATCACTTTCATTACCGTAATAAATGGCTAAATGACTGAAGTTCATTTCTGCAAACTGGCTTTGATCTCAATTCCATGATTCCTTGGTGGCAGTGTAAAAATGGCACATTTGACAGAAGAATAGCAATGCACACATAAACAATTACATGCTGACACCAATCGTAAACAAACAAACAAATCCTCTCGTTAACATTATCATCATCCCTTGAATGTGAATACAATTTCTCAATATGGAATTTCCTCATCGCGTTCCAGTACTGTGACTTCCAAAGCTGAATTTAACTTTGGGGAATCTCAGATTAAAACCATTGACCATTTTACTCCGGTAACTCAACTCTAACTCCCAACACATTTCCGTCTCTCCCCCCCACCTGCTCCACGTGGGGGGGAGAGCTTCCTCTTTCTGGGTGAATCCAGAAGCTTGTCCCAGCTGACGGTGACTGTCACGCAAGTGTCCATCAGCATGGATGCTGGGCAGGGCAGCCCAGAGAGCCCTAATCGGGCAGTGGAGTACCTGCTGGAGCTTAACAACATCATCGAGAGCCAACAGAAGCTTCTGGAAACTCAACGGCGGCGCATTGAGGAGCTTGAAGTGCAGCTGGACCGGCTCAGCCAGGAGAACAAAGACCTGAGGTTGGACCGACAGCCCTGCCCACCCCCACCTCCACCCCCTATCCACCCCGTCCAGCCACCCACTTCCAACGCTGCAACCTCCACCCACATATATGCCAATCAGAGCCACAACAGCAGGCCCATCCCGATACCCATCCCGGCTCCGGCCCCCCCACCCCCACCTCCACCCGTGCCACCACGGGACCGGCGCGTCAATGCCAACACGCACATGAGGCTCGGCCAAAGCCTGTCAGCTGGAGCCAATGCCACGGAGCGAGAGAGGGACCGAGACAGGGAACGAGAAAAAGACGGCGCTGCTACCAGTTTGGGAAGCTCTCTGCAGAGACAGTAAGTACAGGCCTGAGGGCTCTTTTACTGCATAGCTGAGGATCTACTAAAAAACAGTTTCCACAGCCTCAATGCTGGCTGTTTAGAAAACTGTCAATTTTAAAAATCGTTTTTAAGACTGTATGTTGGTGCGTGTGCTAACTAAATAGACTACAGTTTATAGTAATCAATATATTTGAAAGGAATGGTTCACTTAAAAATAAAAGTTCTGTCATTTATGTACTGTCATGTTGTTCCAAAGTTCTAGTGTTCTTTTGGTCCCCATTGACTTTCATTGTATGAACAGTTGAAACGTAATTTATTTTATTTTTATTTTGTGTCAGAAGGAAGTAATTCATGATTGGTTGGAAAATGATGAGGTGTTGTTGATGATGGAATTTTTTTGGTGTATCCTTTAAAGCAAGTATGAGTAAAATTCACTGACACTGGATAACGATTTAAACTACACATACTTGTGGATGTTTGTACACAGTTTGAGTTGTTTTACATCACACACTAGTATTTTAACAGCATTTACAATACGCTAGTAATATTGGTGCAGAACTAAGTCTTATAATGTCAGGAACCAAAGAACAGAAAATGCCTTTCAGAGGGTATCTCTCTGGCTTGCACTCTGTCTGTCTTGCAAAACTGAAATTGAGTGCAACAGTCTGTCACAATAGGACTCTTTCCAGGCCATCGGACAGGCAGCTGGCTGTGCCATCGAGCCTGAGCATTACATAAGCCGACAGACTCGTGCTGCTGAGCCTTTGGCAGAGTTACAGGCTAATGTCATGGGAACCTGGGATTGAATTAGCATGCTAAATCTGTCACAAATGTAATAACTTATTTTGATTTTGAAGGAGATTGGACTGTGCCAGTGAAGTTTTCTGGAGAACAAGGAAGCTCAAGGAAGTTTAGTTTTATTTTACTGTAAACTAAGTGTTTAGCTAAGATTATGTGGAATCAAATAAGCAATTTGAAGTGCACAAACAGTTTATCAATCTATCTATCTCCTTCAAACAAGACTTTGTCTAGTAGACATTCAAAGTGAGTCTTATTCATTTTTTTTTTTTTATTTCAATTTCAGATTACATTTGAACTGCAGTTCTATAACATTTTTACTACATCATTTTGGAATGAATTGCAATTTAAAATGTTAAACCAATTCATTTGTGAATGGTGTGCAACCCTGTAGGGTTTGGCATGACGTTCATTTTAAACTATTGATGTCTTGTATGGTTTTAAAAAGTGTTGGAGGAAAATAAATCTCTGAAAAGATTTCCACAGTGAGCAAAGCTGTCAGTAGCCTCAAGACTGTCAATATCCTTCCCAGCATGTGCTGCGTCAACATGCTCCATACAAATCCAGAGAGAGAGATGGCACAGAAGTGTAGTGGGCCACTCCTTGTGCTGCTGACAGTTAAGTTGTTTGTCTCCCTCCCTGCATTGCTGAGGAATCGACCTCTCCATTGCATCTCTGATCACTCCCATCTGTAGTGTGCACTTGATCCGGCCTTATCACAGCGCACAATGCATACAGATGTGTGCTTGAGCGTGTGGAGATTAACATTTGGTGGATTGGATCAGTGTTGAGCACTGCAGTACAGCATCTCCTGTAGTTTTTAAGGCAGGCGACTGGTGTGGTGTGGAGATTCGTTTTGCATGTATGATCGGGCCACTGTGTAGGAGAGGTTGTGATTAAAATTCAGCGCAGAGTCAGATTGTGGATCAACTTGTGTGGGAGAGCGAAGCATAGAGTCAGAGAGCGAGAGCGGAAGAGGCTGCAGAATGCACTGCAGCCTTTTTGTGTTGCTCACTTTCTATGTTTTGTTTCTCCAATATGCACACCTCTTATTTGTTTCTCTTGCCCTCCTTTCCAATGGAGAGAAACCAGAATGCCCTCCGTTTGCCGAGATAAATTGTGTGCTTTCTTTCTCATCTGAGACTTATTTCTTCTTTTCCTTGAGGGCAGATAGCGTACTTGGCTTCTTGCATAGTAATTATGGTTTAACTGTAGTATTTGTTAGGAAAGGCAATTTTGATTTATACCATTGATTTGAATCTTTTCAAAAAAGATTCTTTCAATGATTTGATCAATTGCTATTTTCTGAGACGAAATTGCATTTGTGTTTGCTGAATAAATGCACTTATACAACCTTGTGCACAATATGATCTTTTTGTAGTTTTAATAGAAAAAGTTGACATGATTTGGAATTAATATTAGGGAAATTCACTGTTCCTTTTGAGAGCTTTTAGAAGAAGCTTTTAGAGGGCTTACAAATTTCCTTAGTGCAGAGAGTGTTAGTGTATATGAAGAATATAATAAATCAGGAAGCTAGGTAAACAAAAACTGCATATTAGTTGACATTCTCTTGAATTGTGCTTATGTGAAAATAATTCTAATGAAATGTAAAAAGAAATTTCTTAAATGAGAAAAATTGTGATTTGTTTTTTATCTTGTAGTCCATCTTTTGTCTATTTTGTATAATTCATTATTCAATTAATTTTTTTTTTTTTTTTTTTTTTTGCATGTCTACAGATCTAAAAGATGTGAGAAATACGGTTTTAACACCTCTAGCATTTTCTCCATAAATGGCAAAAAAGCAGATCTATGTTTTTTTTTTTTTTTCACTCCATTTTCAGCTTCTAGGTTTGACTTTTACCAAGCTGTGGAAAATTATAACAGTAATAAGTTATTTCAATTTTATGTCATTATCGGTAATTTTACACATTCTTATATTAGGTTTGTCCTTGTTAACCAAGGCAAAAAAGACCCCGGTGTCAAACAGAATGATCAACATGCCCTTTTGGTTGAGTTATTGTCAGTGAGTAAATCCTCATCCAACACCTTGTTTGCTCATTTTGTTCGCAATTAAAATATCCCAGTTTATTCATGAGATTCTGTCTTGAGTCTCATTCTGATTCAAACATTATAATAATCTTTGCTGCTTGTGTTAAGTAAATCTTTGGTTGTTGTTGTTTTTGTGTGTGTGTGTGTGTGTGTGTGTGTGTGTGTGTGTGTGTGTGTGTGTAACGTGAAGATAAAAGTAGTTTCAACTCCTCTGCCTTGGTGTCATCTCCTATGTCATCAGATGATTCACATGAACTCACTAGCAGTCATGTAAACAGCATCTGGTAGATGTGGCCATGTGTTTACTTTACACCTGAGTAACTTTTGGGCTGCTAGCTTTCGCTTAGCATTCACTTCACCTGAAACAATGAAAAGTCACATGACCCTGTGAGGGCAGATGGCTTGTTTACTGATAGATTTTGGGGACTTTTTTTTGAAAGTTAGCCATCATTTGATTGTTTTTGAATATACTTCATCCATGTCCATTCTCTCTCTCTCCCTCTCTCCCTCTCTCTCTCTTGCCAAATTTTCTAATGCCTTGTTCACCCCCTCACCAGCCCTCCCTTGGTGTTGAGCAGATGGCACACCAACATGTCATTTGGCATTTTCTTTAGGGTCGCCTCTTCTCTTTTCAACCACAAGGGTCGTTTACAGTGTCGCCTTTTTCATGTGAGCTCTTTTTCGGTTTAGATCCGTTTATCTGCTCCCGTCCCATCAGACAGATGCCTGCGAATCCAAATGACCCAACTTGGGTGATCACAATCTTGCTCTCTCTCTGGTGTAATGCTTTCAGCTAATGAACAAGTGTAACTACTGCTATGGGGGAGCTGTTGAGGTGGGATTGTTTCTCAGAATAATTAGCATGGCCGGTGTTAATTACATTTGTCCATTGAAGGTGGCAATTACTGTCGTAGACGCGAGTCTGTGAGTAATACACTGGGTGTTGGAGGACTGACTAATAGAGTTTATACAATTATGTTTGAATAATTGAATGTCTATGGAGGAGCCCACATGTCAGTCAAACCCGACACCTGCTGCTTTGTAAGATAGTCTATTTTATTAGTTGTAATCAAAGTCTTAATTAATTTTAACCTAGTTTAAATGAAGAGTGTTTTGCCATGCACTGGTGTCAAACAGCACATAAAAAGCAGCATAACAGAAGGCGTCATGTGACTTTTACAATATTGATAACCCAGAGTGATTCCTAACAAAAATATTTAACACTGCGCATTTGTAAACCCTGGATTAATTTTCTTATTTAAATATTTCTTGGGTTGATTGGTTTCTGAGCTGGGTAGCTCTGCCACTGTGAAATCTCATTGGTTTGAAGCAGAGGTGGACTGATAGTTGATTGCTGGAACTATCGGCTATTGTCAAAAATCCATGCTGATGTCATTACGATTATTTAACTGCTCCCGTTTGAGATAGAGTGTCCCCGAACTCAACTGACTCTTGATCGGCCTGCCTCTGACGTGATACCCGGATGTTGCGTGCTTCTATAGCAGAAACCTTGCAGTCACAAACATGCCATGAAAGCAGAGAACATCACCCATATTCCTTTTTATAATATATATTTTTTTTTTTATGTGTGTGAAAGAGGAGTGTGAGGGGAGAGAGATGTGAAAATCTATATTTTTTTTTGTTTTTTTTTTTCGTTAGATCTCGTGAGTCTCCGTGAGATTACGTGCCACTGTGAAATCGTTCCTACAGTCATCAAGTGTGTGGTCTTGTAGTCTGGTCGAATCATCTAGTGTGTTCGTTCTGAGGATTATAAGGATAAAAGTCAGTTGAACTGTCTTGTCTGTGGTCTCCCATGGTTTTAAAATCGGTTAAGATTTGTCTTAATAGAAATAAATCATCTATTGTGCAGCCATCTTTAGATAATCAAGTGTTCTAAAATAGAAGAAAAATAAATGTGAGAGTATGCATACAATAATGAGATGTATGTGATCTCTATGTTATGGCCTTTGTGTGAATATTTAAAGATGGACATCTTTAAGCATGACTATTGAAATTTAACCATGACTTTAGTAACAATAAGATTAAAAGCTGATGAAAGCTGTAGAAGTATTGTTAATTTCAACATTTACCATTACTAAAACATTTTTAAATTTGAAAGGTCCTTCTGTTAACATTAGTTAATATCTATGAACTAACTTGATTGATCAATATAATAAATAATATTAATATTTTTATTCAATTACAAAGTATAGCTCAGTACTTTTTTTTTAAATAAAGTACAATTTTTTTTTTATTTGTGAGTATGTGTGTGTGTGTGTGTGTTTTTTTTTTTGTTTGTGTGTGTGTGTGTGTGTGTGTAAAACTTATATATATATATATATATATATATATATATATATATATATATATATAATATATATACTATTTGTGAGTATGTGTGTGTGTGTGTAAAACTTTCATTGTTGTCTTTTTTTGTATGTGTTTGTGTGGGCCAACCTAGCTATCGGTATCTACAAAATCCACTTTTCACGTAACTGTTGTTTGTCCCATCACTTCAATTCATGATTGGCATGAATTTGTAAATGAGAAAAAAATTTAGTCGATCAGGATTTCAAGTGGATTTAAAAAACAAAACAAAAAAACATTGATTTTTGTGATCATTCAAATCATTTCTCTGCACAAGATCTATTTGTATTTGCTCAGTTGATTTCTATGTATTCCTAACTGTATGTGTTCAAAAATATAACATTACTGACACTTCCACTTTCTGTGTGTCTCTTTGTTTGTCTGTCTGTCTGTCTGTCTGTCTGTGTCTTACTCTTTCTTCCACTGGATCCACAGGCCAAAAGGAGACTCTTCCAACAAAGACAGGTCTGTGTTCTCTCTTTCATTCAATCTCCATTTCTTCTTCTCCTCCTCTTCCTCCTCCACAGTGCACCTGACTCCTGTAGTAGCGCACGCTCCATCGAGTGACAGAGGCCTGTTCTATCTAGGGCAGCTTGAATGCATGTGGGACATGCCATTGCTTCTAATGACTTATTGCTTCCCCGTATGAAAGGGCTATTGCATCTGGGGCAGTTTTAGCAGAAGAACAGCACCATGAGCAAAGTGTGAGAACATGAGGGATGAAAAGCATTTGGAAATCGAGAATTAGCATCACTTGGCTGCAAGACTCCCTGTTAGCCGTTGCCGTAGTGACCAGTATGCCCAGTGTGAGTATGTTAATGGGTATTGATATGCATGTCGTTTGCATTCGCCCATATAGTGAATGCCAACATGGGCGTCAGTGGTTAGTCAGAAGTTACATGAGTAATAGCCCAGCTGTGTGCGTGCGTTTTGCGTGTGGGAGTGTTAGTGGGTGCAGGGAAAAAGGTCAAATGGCAAGAATGTGCTGGATTTTGATATGTTGAGAATATTTTTTGCTACAAAAAAGCCGTTTTGATGCTGCGGTGGCGTTATGACGATTCCTCACCATGGGCACGAGCTGGGGATCTGAAGGATAAATGATTTGGTTGTCATGGCAACACCTGTAGATGAACTGGATTGCCGAAAAAGTTGCTTGTGTAATACATAACCCGTTTCTTGTGTGTGGGTGTGTGTGTAATTGTGTACCCTACACACAGCAGAAGGACACAGACAAACGGTGCTTGAGGACAAGGCCGCGGCTATGTCACGTTTCACTATAATTACTCTCCGGATGCTTTTGTCCTCGGTTCATGAGTCGCTCCCCCGATATGGATGTGAATTTAATTGTTCCTGCATTGTTAAATCGCATTTATACGTTCTCATAAATGTGACATTGTTTATGCGTTGCGCTATGAATCATGCTTGTTTTCATTTTTCACCGCAACATTAATGCAAGGTTGCAATAATTAATGAAAGCGCTTTGGTATTTCTGCTCAACCTGATTTCCTGAGCCGGCGGAGGTGTCACGTGAGAGCGTGCTGGTCCCTGCTGTGCTGAGCATGGAAATAACTCACAGCAGAGGTTTGCTGCGGGGCTGCCGTGAGCTTCTCTCCCACCCCAGCAGCCCCTGCAGTCCGCAGTCAGCAGCAATGCATCACTCAGCTCCTGAGGGCATCAGCCGCTGCTTTCAACCACGAGCCCTAGAGCTGCGCTGCGTTCTAACTGGACTTGTGATGTAATACTTCAGCACTTTCTTTTGTACAGAGCATGTGAACAAGTGTATTCTAGCAGTGTTATTTCAGTATTGTTTTAATATTTTGCTTTAACATTTTATTTAGCTTTTTTTTTTATATTTTCAATTTTTTTTTTTTTTGTATTTTATTTATTTGTATAGCTTTTTTTTTTTTTTTTTTTTTTTTAATAGAGGTGACAAAAAAAAAAGATAAATTGCACCAAAATGAGACTGAATAAATTAAAGTATGGAAAATGTGTTCTACCTTTTACACAGAAAGACGCATTGTTTTGCTTTCTGAGCTTTGCACGGTTAAATAGTTGTATTTTATTGTTTTCATTCAGTGTTTGCTTTTCCTCACTGCTTTCTCAGTGGGAACATATCTGCATTGCCATGTGTCTAATGTAGTTTGGAGTGCCTCACACAATTGGGAGCATTATCAAATGATCCAAAATACTGAATAAATGAACATGCAAAGGGTGTGAGAGATGCTGTGCTCTTATTCCATGGAAATCTCTTGAGCTTTTCTTAAACGCAGACCATGTGTAGACATGCAGTATACTACGCATCAATATATCTGAAGTTTAGTTTCTGAGTGTCTCTGAGGGGTAGAATTATATTACAGCTCTTTTCATTAGTAAATAAGAGCTCTCAGGGATTATGTTTCTGTGAACAGTTGTATAATAGATCTGCTTATATTGTAGAGTGACACAACATAATTTCACAAGAGTTGTTGCTGATGCTTTGTTTGGGACCAAATGTCAACTTGTGTGTTTTGTGGATTCAGCACATGAATTTTATTGTTTGTGCAAAATTTATTATCAAACATTCAGCAGAATGCAGGGTCATCTCAGGGTGGAACAGCTGGGAACATTGTCCCAGGACATATGGTTAGGGGAGACCATTGTACAAAGTCTGTAATTTTGTTCTTGTCTCCTTGAATTCGAACAACGACTTCAACTTGACATCTGTTGTGTTCAGTGCAGACTTCTTTGGATTACTGGATTTGTCAACATGTGCAAAGGATGGGCTCTTATACTAGTTTACATTTTCATGCCAATAGTCTTTGCTAAACTTGATGTCTAAATCAGGTCAGATAAATATGGCAACTTAAGCGCATTGAAACAGGATAATTATTTGAAACCAAACACCATTTGGTGGTGTTAATACACATCTACAGCCTCCAGCTGAAAAGATATTCATGCAGCCATGAATTTAATATGCACTTTCATGCCTTCAGCCTCTTAGCACACTATCAGGTCGATTACACTTTAACTGACAGACATATTTCCCATCTGAATACTGAATGAACTGAAGAAATCGACAGAAATGCAACATCAAGAAATGAAGATGGATGCTTTTTGTTCATGACTAAACTATGCAGAGTGAAACTGACAGCCCACCTAAACAGTTATGACATTTTCCACCAGCTCAAACGGAGTGTCTTGGCGATAAAAGGAAGCGGGTGCTCCAGTGAAATTGCATTGACAAGGCTGTGCAGGCATGGTGGGGCCACCTTCCCTGACCTCAGCTAATGTGATAGCCCTCAGCTTCAGCACAGTGAGTTCAGAGGCAATAGACCTTAGTCATGTTTAATTCTACAGAGAGGAAAACAAGGCCATGAGGGACTGAAGAACAGCCTGTATGACATGTCCTACTGTACACTACTGTTAAAACGGTTGGGGTCAGTAAGATGTTCATGAAAGAAGTTTCTTATTTACACCAAGAATTACTATACTGCTGGGTTAAAATATGCTGGAAATCACACACAGTATTACTCGAGGCAACAGGAATAATCAAAAGATAAACCTTTATTATTAAGCAAGAACACCCATTGACATAATATAAGAATTTAATTTATTTGGTTGAATACAGATGGGTTTACAATATTACATGCATTTAAACTTGTTTAACAATCATTTTAGAATAAAAATATAGGCTAACATTCAAAAATAGCACTTTAATTTAAGCGTTTTAAACCATTCTCTCTAATCACTTTTTACCGAAATAGTGCTAATTCTCGTGCCGGTGTGTCACCGAGTATATATTTAAAAAAATACTTACATGTATTTATTTATTTATATTCATATAATTTATATAAATTATTTAATATATAAGCATAACATTTTTCTTAAATGTATACATGCATGTGTATGTATTTATATAAACATGATAAATATACACAGTACACACACATATTATGTAGACAAAAACTTTTATTTTGGATGCGATTAATCATGGCCCAGCACTAATTTAAACATTAAATTAAATTCAGTATTATAATTAATAAAATCAGTTTATGTTATGCAAGGCAAAAGGTGTTTCCATCATGTGAAACAACCGCTGCTGATACAGCTGACTGACATCTCTTCCTTGTATGATGTGTTGTGTAAAATAATATAATTTACAGCACAGTAAAGATTTTATAAATTAAATAAAATTTATACAAACCTTTATTTCACTGAAGAAGTGTACCAAATCAGCGGCGGCGGTGCTGAGAACCGATCTCTCCTGTAGAGGACTCAAAAAGCCCATGCTCGGACTGTAACTCAATCAGCTTCATCGGAGACAGGCTGAACCCAGCGGCTGGGTAGAAAAAAATAACCCAACGTTAAAAATTTTTCTGCTTAGTTGCAGAAAAACTCCCCAGCACCTGGGTAAATAATATTAAAAATAACCCAATAAAATGACCCCCAACAGGCTGAACCAAGCATTTGAATAAAAAATTCAAATAAAATAACCCATAATTTTTAGTGCAGAAAAACTCCCCAGCACCTGGGTAAAAATATTAAAAACGACCCAATAAATTGACCCCCAACAGGCTGAACCCAGCATTTTTTGGAGTGTATTATTAATTTTTAAAACTGTTGTGGTGCGTAATATTGTTGTGGAAACCATGGAAACTTGAATTAATCATTAATTCAAGAAAAGAAGCATGAGTGTTTTTTTTTTTTTTCTTTTAAATATGTAAAAGTCTTTATTGTCACTTTTAATTTAATTCATCCTTGCTGATTAAAAAAAAATACTTTTGAATGGTAGTGTGCCCGGGTTATTGAACCTGTTTCCACACATTTCTAAACTGAAACATGAGTTGTGAAAATTTTAATAAACAGTATGAAATATTATACCGTTCGGAAAACATGTATTCATAATCATAATTATTTTCTTAATGAAAGTTTTCCCATATAAGCTTCTAACAGCATGTTATAGCACAACATCCTGAAATCCGCTCCAAGATATTGCATCTCTAAATTAATCTTCTTTAAAATATCATTGCTGAAATGATTAAATAAACTAGTCAACGTCACTACTTCATCTGTTATTTTTCTCTAATTTTGTCTTTTTTTTTTCTTCACATTACTCTTGTTTGGGTCAAGTTAAATATTGTGTTTTTCATTTACTTTTACTAAGGAAATTATAGTGTGGAAGTGTTTCCGAATATATACTGTGTACTGTATGTCAAACTCTCCTTGTTATATTGATTTAAATTAATAGTTAATCCAAAAATGAAACTTTCATTTCTATCCCCCTCACTCTATCATGTGACTTCAATGCACTTCTTAAAGCTTAACAGCCCCAGTCCCCATCATTATATGGAAAAAGAGCACCCTGAACATTTAGCAAAATGTCTGCTTTAATGTTTCATAGAAGAAAGCCTTACAGGTTGGGAACAACAGGAGGTTGAGTAAATGAACACTCTTTAATGAATTTAAGATCATCTGATAATGTGTATCTACTCTTGACCTTTAGTATGTGCTTTCACAATCACTGCAGGACAGAGTATTTGGCCACAGCTAGTTTGTTCAAGCAGGTCACAAAGTCACAGAAGTGCTCTCTTGTTCTCTTTTTCTCTCCCTTATGGGCTTCAGTAGAAGTGTTGCTGGGGGAACGAGGTGAGTTATCACAAATGTGTTTGTGTAAAGAACTGTGTGGGCGACAGAGAGAGAGAGAGAGAGGCAAAATGGAGAAGGAGAGAAATGCAGAAAGAAGAACAGAGGTACTAATTGAAAGAAGGAAGGAGTGAGAGAGGAGTGATGTGCAAAAAGAGAGGACAGTGCAGCTGACAGGCTAATAAAACATGCAGGGAATTACAAAGGAAATGAGCCTTCTACTCTGCTCACACATTCAAACTCACACTCCCACATCCTTTCAAACACGCAGAAACCTTGACACAAAACAGCTCCATCATTTACATCAAGAGACGTCAGAAATCTATGTCAAAAAAGCAATATCAAAACATTTTAAACCGTTTTTGCGGCAGTGCATGTGAATGCTACACTTTTTGGTTAGAATGGTGGTCTTATTAATGTAAACACTATTTATGTTAATTGAACGTAGGACCAGGAAAAAAAAAATTGAGGATGCGTTTCAGAGTAATGGACTCAACGGTAAATGTGATATAATAGACCTGAAGTTTAATAAAACAATGATACTGACAAGAAAAACAGACATCCCTTCAACTGTGCATTTGTTTTACTGGATTTTTATAATTACTTGAAGTGAGTAATTTGTACTTATTTGAAAGCAACAGTTACTTTCCTAATATATAGTCTGTACTGTACATTGCAGTTCAAAATGTTTGAGTTGACAAGATTTTTTTGCAAGAAGTCTCTTAAGCTCAACAAGGCTGCATTTGATCGAAAATACAGTAAAACAATAATACTGTGAAAATTTTTTAAAATTTAATGGAACAGTTTTCTGTTTTAATATATTTTGAAATGTAATTTATTCCTGTGATTGCAAAGCTGCATTTTCAGCAGTCATTATTCCAGTCTTCAGTGTCACATGATCCTTCAGAAACGTGTAACCATGTAACTGTTAGATTCATTTGTAAAATTCTTTGTAACGTACAGTACATAATGGCTTTACTGTCACTTTTGATCAATTCAATGCAGTCTTGCTGAATAAAAGTATTTATTTAAAAACGTATCCCAAATATTTGAAAGGTTGTGTAGATAAACTTGTTTTAATAGCACATAGTTCTTTTTTTGTGGTATTAAAATCGAGAAATCACAGTGTTTCTTGGTAACCAAATTTTGGTATCATGACAACCCTTTTGGCATCTGAATCCATTTTGCCCCCTGCATTTTGTCTTTATGGTAATATTATTTTTATTTACATTAATGTTTATTGTTTTCTCAGTCTCAGTCCATGTGATTGACAGCAGCACTGCCTGTTGAAATCAGCAGAGAGCAGTGTGCGATATCTGCCGCTGTCTGTTAGGGGCCGCACCATGTTTCCCTCGACTTACATCAGCCCTTCCAGATGGGTCCAGAGAGACTCGCAGAGCAACACAAGATGGTAATACAGGGTTTAGCTCTTGAGGTGCTTGTTCACTGAGGGAGATGAGATGAGGCATTCTCTCTCTCTTTTGCAGTAGGATGGTGCATGTCAGCTGGTTTTGAGGTGACCACACAGGCGTGATGGGGACGGACACATGGGGACAGACTGCTTTTTTTGTTGCTGGGCAGCAAAACGGAGTTTTTAAAGTGTGTGTGAAAGAGAGAGAAAGAGCAGTTGAGGAGAGGGCTTGTTAGAGGTCATGTACCAATACAGTCCTTCCCTTGAGGATTCGACATTGCTGTGTGTGTGTGTTTGTGTGCATTTCCAGCAACTCTCCCAGCTGGATTTTTACCAGAACATTGCAACTGTGCTGCTCACAGATGCCTCCCGATAAAGGAAACCACAAGCACAGAACTGATAAAGAAAGCAAGTTTCTTACTAAAACACAAAATCATATGTGATCTGAGGAAACGGATGAAATATCTGACCACAATTCAATTGAAATGGAGCAGTGTAAAGTAATTATAAGGAAACTCGGGCAATGGTAACGTTTCGTTCATTCTGCCCCTCAAAATCACTTAAAAGCTGAAGTGTATAATTTCTTAAATGATGAAATACTCTTATCCCACTTAATGTGAAATTTGTCAGTGGATTTTCCCTTAAAAATGTGAAGTTATTTGTCTCTATAGTCTTATCAAAACATTTGTTTGTGAACAAGACTCGCACAGCAACAGGCTAAGCCAATGGAGTGAGTTTGGGGCGAGGCTATCTGTTTGGGTGACCAATGGGAGTGTTCAGGAGACCTGTTTGAAAACAATCAATATTTTTGCTTTGCTGTTTGGAAAATTAGACACTTCAGCTTTACCTTTGGCACCTTTAATAGTGTTTTTGCACATCCCTTTAGTGTAAAGGTCTCCCAGAGGTCCCTGTTCACACCCACAGATTCATCCCTGGCCTTTTCACCCCAGTACATACTGAGGACTCATGCCACCTGCCTACACACTTCTACATCCTTCTCTTTCAGGCCACAATATCTATCCATCTCTCTCCTTCCTTCCTTTCCTCATTTCTTTTACTCATACCAGTCCATATATTCCCTCTTTGTTTTCTTGTCTCTGTGTCTGCTTGAGCTTTGGGTTGTGTTGAAGTGTCTGTGCTGTATTTTTTTTTTCTTGATGTTTAATGTTAGCCTGACTCAACACTGTCCATCAAGACTGAAGACAAAATGAACTTTCAATCAATCATTAAATACAAGAAATGATATAATATAACAGTACTCCTGCAGTTGTCACATTTTCTGCAAAAAAAAGTATTCATTTGATTAAGGAAGCATTTTCATTGGTTGCTCACAAATTTCTCATGTTTGAGCTGAAATGCAACATTAAATCAAAATTGAGCATATTTACAAATTTTTTTTGTTAATGTCTCTGGTCTTATTGGGCACAAATCATCTTTTTTTTTTTTTTTTTTTTATATTATTTTGAATTTTGAGTGTGAAGGTTTGTGTTTTGTAATAATATTAGAAGCCACCAGTGTCAGTATGGAATGATCATAGTCCTGCCCTAAATTATTTCCCCATTATTCTCTGTTTGACTTGGAAATGCTTCACATTATGGAAGTTAATTGCATTGTGAATGTCATTTTATGTTTTAATGAGAATGAACCCCTCTGATTGGCCAGTAGGGGTCAGTCACACATTTTTCTCCAAACGAACCGCAGGATCATAATTGTACTGTGACATTCATTATTAAAACATGAGGGTAGGTGACGCACCTTTCTGTGTTGTACAGATGAGTCATTTGAATACATAAATTTATTCCATTTGTTGTTTTTGGCATGACAGAACTGCATTGTGGAATAAAAGCTGGCGGATATTGTTTTTCAAATTGAACATAAGGCACTATTCTTCCTCTTCACATTTATTAAGCGATCTGCTTAACTGTTGCTCTGACAGAAATGTTGTTTTTTTTTTAAAATCAGTTAGTCTTGAATTCTAGTTAAGAGAATACATAAAGCTACAAGTCTAATATGAAACATTTATTTTCCTTTTTAATCACGTTCTCATCCATATTATAGGGTAAATTAATTTCTTTTTTTAAATTTTTTATTTTGCTTAAAACTAGTTAGTTGGATAATAAAGTATGTAAAATGATAACACCAGATATAAAAAAAAGTCTTGATTGAATTGATTTTGTCTAGTGTAGCTTGTACAGCTCTTGGTTAAGTTGCAGTGTAGTGGAGAACAAGTCTGCCCATCACCTCGCATGTGTCTCGGTTCGCTCAATAGTTCACTATGAAGTGCACTGCCTAGAAAGTGGGGTTAACAAAATCATTTCAAAGCATTGAAACCACCAAAATTTTGCTGCTCAGTATATTCACTTAATTACTGATTTGTCACTAACGGATGGGCGGAAAGGTTTTTTTTTTTTTTTGTCTTTTAAAAGAGATTTTGTTTATTATTTTATTTGTTTTTATTTCATGTCTAATATGCATGCAAGGGGAAAGTTCCATAAGTATCACAGAATTAACAGTTGTTGGAACAAAAAAAACAAAAATACCCCAATAATTATTTTCTTTTTATTATATTTATATTTGTATTGCCTGGATGCCGTTTAAGTATGTTTTTCTTTAAAAAAAAATGCAAGGAATATTTCACTGCACAAAAGCTGCAGTGAATATGCCCAATTCCATTTTCCAATGCTGTCAATAAATCCATTTAATGCGTGACCTCACAAGGTGATCGTGTCATCGCTATCCCAATGTTTAGTGGACCCTTGCTAGCACCTGAGTTTGTGATCTTGATATAACTATTCACAGCGTAGGGAACAAGGGAATAGAATGAGACACAGCCCTGGTCTAAACACTGTAATACTCCTCCATACAGGTATTTTGACATAACTCTGCATAAACCATCTAAATCTTCATTAAGTACTCTCCACAGCTTGATAAGAGTCTGCATAACGCTTCATAACTCTGCATAACGCTGCCTAACCATGCCTGTACTGCTGCTGCTAAAGTGTTTGTAATGTATGCATGTGGCTGTCTTTGTTGTCTGTTATCTTTTGTTTCTTTCTTGACTTTATTTTTTCTCTCTCTTTCTTTCTCTTTCTTCCTGTGCCTATCTCTATCTTCCCCTCTCTCTCTCTCTCTCTCTCTTTCTCTCTCCCCTCTTCCTCTCTTTCTTTCTCTCTGTCAGGTCACCACCCTATTCCACCTGTAGTACTTCTTCTACTCGTACCAATTCTTCCACCTCCTCTACTGCTACTCCAGCTTCTACCTCTGTCCACACCAGTCTGACCGCAAACAGCCACTCCACCCACCACCAGTACTGCTGCCCCGCGCGGCTCCTTCTGCCCAAGCCGCCCTGCGCCCTCCCCCCTGCCCGGCACGCGGAGCAGGCAAGGTAAGGGCCCGAGCCCACACTTCCCCTTTCGATAACCCGCTCACCCGATCCTCCACCACCTCAGTGTCTCCCATCACCCACGTCCAACCGCTCACCTCTCATCTCCAACATTTTCAGAAAGTAATGGAAAAGCTGTGCTCTCTAAACTGACTACCCATAATTCCTTAGTACAAACTGAATACCTCCTATGCCTCCAAGAGCATGTGAATTATGGCTTTTTGGAGATGAAGTGACCTTGCAAGTAACCTAGCGAGGTCTGAACCCCTGCGGTCCACATCAATTTCAGTCAGTTTGCTCTTTTTATTAAGCAATGAATTAATTAAAACTAAAGAGGAGAGTATTCAAATGAGCTTTGTGATAATGTGATTTCAATTTCTTAAAGGTGAAGTGTGTAATTTCTCTGCCACTAAATGGAATTGCAAAAAGAATGATATTCTTCTGTCCTCCTTTGTTTGTCCCACCTCCAAACTCATGCCGGCCCGCTTACGCAAATGCAATTTTGTGCCACTTACAGCCCAGAAATTACACACTTCCCCTTTAAATTTGCATTAGTGTCCCTCCACACACACATCTCTCAATAAGACATCTATTCAGTCTCCTTGGTCCAAATTATATCCACACACTAGTCACAAATGACACATCCCTAATGCATAATCCTCCACACACACCAACATACACTCATCCTCTCACGCCTGTTCAAATGTAGTTCCACCCCCTTCATGAATCACACAGAGGCGGAGACAAAAACGTACGCAGAACCCCTCCTGCCTACACAAACACACCTAATACCCCTCACACTCTGTTACTGCGTGATTCACACTCTTGTTTCTTTGCTCTCCTCATCAATTCAGTCATTTCTCCCATGATTTCATGTTGCATATATTTGTGCACATTGCTTTACTTGATAACTTACCTTGATAATTTAATCTAAAATATATATTATGGAGAGATAAGATGTTTTAGAATAACCTATTGTGATATCTAAAACATTTTGAACTAGAATGGCAATATTATTTTTATTTTTACTGTAGCGCATAACAAGTATTTATATATGTACATCAGAGTTGATATACTGTATTAGTTAAACTGGTGATATTTCAGTTTTAGGCAGGGTTTTATTGGCAGAACTGTGGTGGATGAATTCAGCTTGTACTGCAATTCTGCCCCCTGCTGGTAAAGATTGAGAAACACAAGGTCTGCAAACTGAAGACAATTCCTGAATCAGATGCTTTGGAACTGACTTTTAACCAACTCAGTCAAACTTACCTTGTGGATTTTATGATATTTGAGTGATTTTTGGAGACCAAGCTTATATCCTGTATATGTAAAGAAATAATGTGCTATTGAGAAGCTTATTTCTAATCACAACTTATTAAATATTTCAGTTTTGACTGATTTTAAAATTAGCTCAACTTCATACTTGGTTTCCAAATGAACTATATGAATTATTTTGACAACGAGTGCTGCAGAGATGAAGTAGGCCAACCCAGAAGTAAGCATCACTCTGGTTTTCCTTGACAAAAAACCAACAGGATATTCCCATTGGCTTTTGTGTTATTGGAAGAAAGTAAGCGCTGTGACCAACAGAAGTTTGATAATTACATGTTTAGTTCATCAGAACTTAATTTGTGAGCATTATCTTGAAGCCTAGATAAAAATTGGCAAAAGTAAAAAGCTAAAGCCAGGCTATGAACTACACCACAATTGCATGACTTCCATGTAACCACCTATAGGCTTCTGAAAACTCTTTCAATCCTTATTTTGATGTAGAATATTTTACAAGACCATGATTATAAACACAACAAGGCTGTAAAGGCAGACTAGTGAGTAGATGAGTTTACTTTTCCTGTTTGGCATGATGATGTTTAATGTGCTTAACAACCGCTGTAGTCCCATTTATCCACTTGTTAGCAACCACACGTAAATGTAAAAAAAAAATTAAAAATCACAAGTGGGGTGTTACTGATGTTTTATGTCATAACATGTAACATAACACCTAATGTAACATAACATGACATTAATATTTCTTGATCTTGCGTTAACTATAGCCCTTAATTCAGGCATATAACCATAAAACCATCAAAAAAATCTCATTGACTTTGGGACAATGGAACCAGTAGTGCATAAATGCTAACTTCCTTACATGGTTAACGACTCATTTCTGCAGCACACTATTAGCTAATAATAATATTATTTGATATTCTAAACATAAAATTTCCTCAATATTATATTTCAATTCCAAGTCCATGTGGAACTCATGCACATCTGCACATGCCAATATATAAATAGAACCCAAGGCGAAGACTACACTCATGAATATTAATTCATGAATCTGTCTTGACAGCCAAGGAAAATTACCTACCAATGTCGGTACGAGCTAATTAATATTCATGAGCTCAGTTTCCTCCGGTATTGTAATTCATTTAGTGACATCACAACCCGACAATCTTCGGCTCTCAGCTCATTCCAGCACCCTCATTCTAATTTACAAGCAAATGACCCCAAATTTAAATCACAACAAATTACAAAACTGTAGAGTGAATGTTACTGGATTTATATGCAACTCATCCATATCTCCATATCTCCATTCGTCCATGTCTTCCTTCTCTTTACTGTTCTAACACACTTCTCCCCTTCATCTGAAACTCTTTTTTTTTTACTCTTTCCACTCCCTGACCGCTTCTGCCGCACCTTAGAGAGGATGAGGATGATGACATCGCCCATCAGTTCTGTTGCCCCGCCTCTGAGTGCAGTAGCCCTTCCTCTAGGTAACCAGCAGACTTGTTGGCCCCACCCCTGACAAGATCCCCCAGTTTTGCCCTGCCCACTTCAACAAGACTGTATGGGGTGAACTGAACTTGTCAATCTTGTCAATCACCTGGATGCTAAACTTGAACCAAGTGCATCTGAATCTGCAGCCTAAATGCAGCTGATCTTAATTTAACTGAAACCGATGAAACGAAATACAAAAATATCCTTTGCACTAGCATGTCATCTGCATCCTGCCACCTCTCAGAAATGAACAAATATCCTGTATGTGATTGAAACAAGTGAAAGAGAATGAAAACCATTGCTGTACAGTAGTAATAAGGGGACATAATGGAGAAGATCTGAAGTGGAGGATCAACCCGAAGAGGTGAAGAATCAAGCGATGGAAGAAAACTGAACCGATGGTCCCCTTTTTCTCCACTTCCGTCTTTCCCCCGGTTCTCCCATTGTCGCGATATCAGCTTCTCTTTGTTTTCTGCTTTTGTCTTTCCTCCATGTGTTCTCTGGCCTCTGTATCTCGTCTGCCAAGCACCTGTGTAACTTTCGTACAGTCTGTGATGTGTTGTGTTTGTTCCCACATTTAGTGTCAAAAGAAAGGATATGTGTTTTTTTCCCTCGTCGGTAACATCCTCCATTTCCTCACAGTGAGAAAAAAGACGCTTGTCTGTCGGCCCAACTGTCAAAGTTGCCCAACAAAATTAAGGATTTCCAATACTTTTATGTATATATCAGACCCAGCATGACAGCAAGCCTCTCTAAAGCCATATTTGAATGTGAAGCTTCATCGACCACCATTTGTCAGTTCTTTTTGATTCGCTTTCTTGACATTTCGTGTCTTTTTGTACTGTTGTTTACTGGCAGTTGCTTATCACCTTAACAATCCAAAGGCAAACTGGTCTGCGTCATCCCACTTCTACCAACTCAGACTAAAGTTTGTGACTCTGTACATACATGTAAATGTCAATGTCCGACACATAACGCAGTGCAGGACACTTTGGACCATGTTGAGGAAGAAAAAGGCCTGGTTAGCATGTTAGCCTAGCGGTGTAGGTCAAAAACAACAACAGGGTTTAAGCGGTGCTTAATAGGCTACTTAAAGTTTTTCAACCTCTGGCCTAATTCAATGAATGAATCCTCCAAAATGACACTGAATTATCCAGGTATAGTAGTGAGATATTATTATAGTGAACTTCTTACTGTACCTCAGGTATAAAAGATACAACATAAACAAATGTTTGGCACTATTGTAGATCACATCGCTCTGGTGTGGTGGTTCCAGTAGCTAGATGTCCACAGAGTTTGACATTCTGTCACAGTTCAAAAACGGTCCAAGATTTTTTTGGATGAATTATTCTGAAACTGTAGTGTTTTGTTTGTAATATGTAATCCCGAACAGTCATACGCACATAAATGAATTGCTTAGGAAAACTGACTTTTACTTTAGCATTTATGATTTTAATAAGATAAGGTATTTCTTGCCTGATCGGTTAGAATATCAACTGAAAAGGAATGTTGAGCTCAGATGAAAAATGAATGTAAAAGGTGATGGAAATCATTGCATGAACCAAATATCTTTCATGGGAAGGTTTGCAACAGCACTGAGAAATGCAAGGAAACACATTAGCCAAATGTGTGACTATGAAATGTCCCCGTATTTGTGACAGGATTATGACAATGACATTGTTGCCACTTGCTCAGAGACTCAATTGCATAAACTTATAATAAGAAAATACAGTGAGTTTCTTGAACTTTAATGCATGTTCTAAAAAGTCATTGCTCTTTTTAAACTCTTTCATGGTTGTGACTGATATTGTTTTTATTATTCTTATTATTATTGTGGAAGATTAATTGTTTTCACTTTGTTGTACCAGCTTTTTGGATGTCTTTGTGAGCCGTTAAATATGGAAAGAAAGGAGTTTGAAGGTGAAGGCTCATAATTCACTGGTTATTCCAGAGATTTAGAGTCACTCCTCCAGTCATTGTTAACAGCAGTGTGCTGTCACTCACAGAGAGAGTGAGATGTGTGTGACTTTTAAAGGAGCCTCTTGTGTCGTGGTGGAACTCTTTCATCCAGGGACGTACTACAGGTGACTTTTATCATAATAAAACTTTTGAAGTTGTAAAATATGCAAATAAATAATCATCTTATTAAATATGCAAAATCAAGAAGTTCTAATGTGCCAAACCTTGACTCCCTGGTGCAAATCTGCAAATTAAAGTAGAAAAGATTAACTGTAGACTATTTCATTTTTTTAATCATCAACAACTCATTGATTGATACAGTGTTTCTCAGTTATTTAACACAGTATTTAATAAATAAAAAAGCAAACTTCATGCATCTAAATAAATATGCTGCTATTAGACAAATGCCTCATAAAATACTAAGGAAAAAAAACTTTCTGAAAATTACCAGAAATATTACAACAGGAAAATCAAAAATTCTAAAAATTAAAAAAAATGACATATTGCATCCAGCTGTATGCATAATGTATGCCTGTAGTACCTCCCCTTAAACCATGCTGTGATTCACATACAGCGGCTGGAAACGACACAGCTTCACTGCTAATACAGAGATGAGTGGTGGAATCTTTCTCCTGATGCGTTCAGTCAGCGTGTTCCTGTATTTAGCGCTCGCAGCAGGAATGAATGCGATGAGTCACACATGAAAGAGCCCTTATTTACTATTTTTATTCTCTCTCTCTCTCTGTCTCTCTCTCTCTTACATGATGTAAATACTGAAACCTCATTCCTACTCCTTTCCAAAGGAGGTGGAACATTCATTGATATCTGTATATTTCATGAATGATAATGGATATGATATAAAACTGATATATTAAAGAATATTACTGAATATTATAAGAATGTTACTGATGATGGTGGTGATGATACTTCTGATGATGATGATGATGATGATGATGAAAGCGACTGAATAAATGCTATTATGATCCAGATTAAAATGTGGTCATGTTTTTTTACTTTTCCATTATAAATATTGTTTATGTAAGTTTAGAAATAGAAATAATTGATTTTTTTGTAGTGTTTTTGTCAAGATTTCAAAGAATATTTTGAATTATATTAAGTTTTTCTAGTTATATAATTTCTTTATTTTAGGCTTATAATAATAATGATAATAATAATTGCTCAGTCTTGCTGACAATATACCCACCCCCAGGCCATTCAAGATGTAGAGGAGTTCTTCATTGAAATTTAGCATTACATCACTTGCTCAACAATGAATCCTCTGCAGTGAATGGGTGCCGTCAGAATGAGAGTCCAAAGAGCTGATAAAAACATCACAGTAATACAAAGTAATCCACATGACTCCAGTCCATCAATTAATGTCTGGTGAAGTTATAAAATATAGCTAAAATGTGAGTACTTTATCAATATTGATTTCTCCAATAAAAGTTTTTCCTCGTCTGAATCAAGAAAAATATATAAAAATATACAGATAAAGCAGTTAATGATGGGTTTGTTTCTGTCAAACAATCAGCTTTTCGCTTCACAAGACTTGAATTAATGGACTGGAGTCATATGGGTTACTTGTGGATTATTGTGATGTTTTAATCAGCTGTTTGAACTCTCTTTCTGACGGCACCCACTCACTGCAGAGGTTCCATTGGTGAGCAAGTGATACAATGCAAAATTTTTCCAAATCTGTCCTGAAGAAAAAAACGTCAAGTCCTGTAAAAAGTCATGTACATCTTTCATGGGAGAGTAAATTTTAAGCAAATTTTCATTTTGGGGTGACCTGTTATTTTATAACGAGACAAAATACATAAAAATACTGTTGTTAGGAGTTTTTTTTTTTTTCTCTTTATTTCTTTTTTTTTTCCCAAAGGCATCTTCTGGCATTTAAAATGCATAAGTAATAGCTGCAACAGACTGCCTGCAGGTCGTGCTCCAATAACAGATGCCTTCAGATAGCAACACTTGTATATACCTCCGTTGTGGCACCTCCCACATGTTTTCAAACACCAAGCTGATTCCCGGGGTTGAACTGGCACTGCGTGACATTTTAAAATGATATGTACACACATAACAAAAGTGCAACATCATTAAGTGAAGAACTTGGATACAGTTTGGATCCCAGACAAATTATGAATGTGCTCCTTTTTTTTTTTGTGAAAACAGGTGCAAGATTAAGGTAGTCTAATTTTTGGGCTAACTGTATACTGTTTTCAAGAGTTAGCTTGATTGATTGTGCTGTGTGGATGTGCTTTCAGTACTGTATGTGTCACCTCAGCTGGACGCAAGGTCGGGTAGGGATAATTTGATTAAAGTCTTAGTGGGAGAGATGAAGGAAGTGTCAGCGCTGGAGGGGGAAGGGTGAGAACCGGAAAATACAACCTCTGGGCAATAGAAAATGAAAGGAATGGGAAAATCGATGAACAAAACCCTGAACAGCGCTATGAATGTAACCCAACCTGACCAGAACATTTCCTCAACAAAGGTTAAAAGGGTTTCATCAAATATAGGAATCTGATTCAGAAATCATCAGTTATTTATTATATCCAGGGTTCATATTTGAATATATTAGTATGCAAAATGAAAAAATAACTGCACCCTGGGCACGTGTGTTTAATAGGCCTCTTGAGCACATGGAGCAATAAAATGCTCAAGAATATTATTTGTTGAAACTATTTATCTTGAGTGTATTTATTTATCATTTACTGATATTTATCTATCATTTACTATAATGGAGAATGAACTTCAGCTAGGAACCATCAACAAAGTTCTCTACTTGTGGATTTGCTTTTGCACAGTCATCAAATCTAAATCCTGTGAGGTAACTCACATGCAAGCCAATGCTGGAAAAGGCTGGAATCTCTACTCGCATAGACACAGATGATAGCTGCATGTTTACTGCTGTCACACTTGCCGCTGGGATCTGATCTCTCATATCACTTCAACACACAGACAGACAGGACAAGCAGAAGCAGTTTTAAATGGATGTGCTGCAGTCTCAATGGTTGGGCATCAAGCTCATAGCAGAAGGACTGGGGAGGATGGACTATGTGGTGTGGAATATAAAGGAACCATATTGGTAGTCAAGTATTGGAGGAAAGTTGCTGCATGAATTCTCTGAAGAAGAGGGAAAAAGAAAGCAAGTGATGTTTCTTCTGCAGTGCATCTGTCCAGACTTTTGGCCCCTGTTCTGTATGCGGTTAGTAGGTCCCTTGTTCCGCAGGTATGTGCTCAGAAAAACCTTGCCTAATTTCACTAGTGAAGTTCACAAAGCTCAAAATACCTCTTATTTATTGAATGATTTTTATCCGTAGCAAATTAAAGTTAAAAGTCTACTGTGGAAATTTACAAATCACACATGTATCAACCTGTCGTTCCCTCATTCATTTTACCATTCTAAAAAAAAATAAAAAAACCTTCATGTAAGCCGACATTCAAAGTTTTTACATTTTGATTTTCTAGTTAAAAAAATTGGTTATATGACTTGCTTTGAATTTCAAATGATTTTAATTCTACTTCATTACATTCTATTTTGAATTGCAAGTCTGCATCCTTTTTGCTGCTGAATTTAAAAAGGTTCTCAATTCAGAATGGTGCAACCCTGCTGTGGTGGTTATGACCTGTATGCAAACTAGAGAGACGTAGTAGATCAATGGGTAACATTGAACAAATGAACTCACACTACCCTGCTGCTCTTAAGACAGTTTCAGGACTCAAGCTCGCTTTATTCTTGTCTCATTTGTTGGTGCCATCTGCCTGTTTGTTTATTAATTGTATGTGGGAATGATCATGGAGAGCTCATTCTCTCAGTAAACGGCTGCATTTCTTCATGGTTTATCACTCAAGTGCCCTTTATAGCCACAGGGAAACAGTAGAGCTCTGGTACTCATTGTGTTCCATCTAAAAGCAGCATTAACCTGTACAAGCAAAACAACCCAAATAGTCCCAGATCAGTGTTTAAAGGCAGGGGCCTGAAATTATATACTTATTTTCAGAAGAGTATGATATTGGTAAGTGATCAAGCATATATTTGGATGTTTTTTGTGAGAATTCCTTTGTTCTGTGGAATTGTATTGCCAGAATTTATTTTATTTTAGAAAATATTTTATAGTTTGTTATAGAAAAACAAGTTATGCCCAGAGTCCAGAGCCTTGATCATAACATTATAACAGGTACCATCTGAGTAGAGACCTGTACTATCACGGGACAGAGTGCGGCGCAGGACAACACTTGATGGGCGAGTGCGGCTGCGGGCGGGTAGACTCGTGTGTGCGGGATGCAGGAGAATAAGGGTGTACTCACGCTAGGCAATCTTAACCGTGCCCGAGTGCTATGATCCCCAAAGCCGGTTCATTTGACTAGTGTGATCGCTCTGTGCTGTGCTCAGGTGCGGTTAGTTTAGCCATCCCTGGCTTGGTAGGAAGATGTAAGATGAAAGATTTTTAATAGTTTTAGTTTTTAATAACAGTAACAAACCTGGCATGAGCTTTGAAAAGATGCTACAGTATATAAATAAATCAAATGAATTATATATATATATACACACACAAATTTTATTGTTGGATAATCTCTCCCTCCAATGTAATGCTTAAATCTTATTCATTCGGTTGTGTATATTTAGCCTAAATATGCAGCATGAAAACACCTTGCACCAGTTGTGACCACAGAAATTATTAAAATTTCAGTCTGCTTCTCACACAAAGCTTAAGTCTTCAGGCTTTTGAAGACCAAACAAGCCAAAATGACATTTATGGTGTTTTAGTAATTCATGTATTTATTAATTTTTGTAAATTTGATACCCAGCAACGTATTCTCCTTTACTTTCAGTGGAAAAACACAAAACAGACCCAAATCTTTTTTATGTGTTCCTTGTAAGGTTCAGAGTGACAGGTACATTACGGAATTTTCATTTTTGGATGAACTGTTCTTAGAATGATTCTTTGTTTGTATGTGTTCGTGTGTGTGTGTGTGTGTGTGTGTGTGTGTGTGTGTGTGTGTGTGTGTGTGTGACATGTTGACAGCACAGCAAGTAGAAGCAAGCAGTTATTTAGTGTAAGAGCTCTTCATAACATCACTTCACTCCTCAGCCCCTGAGAATCATTCATTCTCAGCTTAGCTTCCATCGGGGTTCATCTCACCACCGCCGAATCGTCATCACACACATGCTGTTCATATCTGAGCTAAAGGTGTTGCAATCTGCTGCATTTGTCAGGCAGACCGCAAACACACAAACTACCAAAACTGAAAATGCCAGAAAGAGCCAAACCGATTCCTAGATTCCTGACTACAGAAGTCTTTTAAAATGTCAAATTACACCTTTAAAATGACAAATAAATATTTTAATGAAGTGCTATACCTCATCCCTGCATATCTCCATTACCCCACACCGCAAAAAGCCCATTCACACATGCGTGTGTGTGTGTGTGTGAGAGAGTGTGTGCATGTGCACTCATGAGTGAAGTACACACGTGGAAGAGACCTGTCAAGAATGCAGCCTTTCTGCTCCCAGAGAGAGAGAGAGAGAGAAAGAGAGCGAGAGGGAGTGAGAGAAAGAAGGAGGGGTGGTGGGTGTGAGAGACACAGGGTAGACTAGAAAAGGGGTTATTTTTTCCTCCGCTTCCCTCAGCCTGAATGGGACCTCTCTGTGGCTGCATGGTGGTAAGCTCTCGTTCGTTTGTTCACTTCTCCATCCTTTCACTCTTTGACTCTATGCTTCATCTCACGTTTGTCTGTGGCATTAGCGCTGACACTTAACTAAGCGGCTGCGGGGCACAGTCTTGCAATAACAGATGTGCTGTCCGCTCAACCTGAACGGGAAATATGTTGACTGCTGGCCTTTTTACCCATGACATTTTCAAATTCACATTCAGCTAATCTGGTTTATACTCTTCAGTGCATTTGATGCATTATGTTAACTATTACTTTCTATTGTCGTTTAGTAAACAGTGCTGTTTCTTGATGTGTAGGACAAGCAGACAGCTGACTCTCCAGATTATAGTACATAGCACAGTGGTGATTACAGTTTGATATGAAGGCCCACAGAAGTACAACATATTGCCCATTTATTCATTTTCATCACAATTGTATCGTGTGAGGTTGGAAAGCGTTTGTTCTGGCTGCTTTTATCTAAATGTTGCTTTAAAAATAAACCCAGGAGCCTTTGGGGACGGAGTGAAGTGTCTTATGCCTGAGTGAGACAGAACTCAATAATTTACCAGTTTGGCCTGCCTTTAGGTAGCCGTTTATGTGGCCTGTTAGTGGTTAAGTCTTTGTTTCAGAAAATAAATTGATTTCATTTTTCTTATTTTGCCTAAAACTGATGTCTTTGTCTTTTTGGGAGAACAAAAGGCAGGAGGAAGTGAACATCTGCGTGTGAGAGAGGATGTGCAGCTTCAGCACTGCTGTAACTAGGGATGTCGGTTTAACATTTTTAATTTTGTGTGATAGAAAAAAAAATAAAAATAATAATAATAATAATAAAAAATGTGTTCGAAAATTAACACAATTAATGATGCCCCTGGATCTGAATTAAAAATTTGTAAGTAATATTCCTACAGCCTGACCATGACAATATGAAAATAAATGAAGCAATATATTATACTTCTAAGGGGCATTCATAAAAATGTGTTTAAAAACATGAGACAGAACTCAGGAATATAAAAAAAAAATTATGTGCAATGTTAATACCATATAGTTATCAGCCAATATTAGACAGATTTTAATTGATTGGTGTCAGTTAATATTGGATTCTCAATTGAAGATAATGTAATAATTTTGTTAAATATAATCTTTAGCAGATCTCATAATTTTCTAACTGTACATTTTAATTTTGTAATTTATTTAATATCATTTATTATCATTTTAGTGCATTGTTTTTAAGTTTATTCAGATATAATTATTAGATATGATTTTTTTTAAATATCATTTAAAATAATTGTAAGGCATTTTTAAATGTATAGATATCATTTTAGATAATATTTTTATACTATTTGGATAATTTAATATATTTAATATCATACAATATTTTAGTATATTATTTTAGTCTATTATTTTTTACATTTATTAAGGTATCATTATTAAATATTATTTTGATAATTTTAATATATTTAATCTCAGTCCTTTATCAACTATTGACCATAACAATAATAATTATTTTTAGCTTATTTATATTTTTATACCAATTTTAATATTTTAATATTGGCGCATCCTTTGAAAAAATAAATGAATAAAACACGCACCACAGAATATACTTTTAATGAGACGTGCCCAGACAAAAATTTAAATAATGAAGAGAAAACAAAAATAGCTGAACATCAGAATGAATATTTACAAACATTTTAAAATGAACAAAAAACTAGAAAGCATAATTCGGAGTATTCAGACACTGCTGCTATAAGAACCTCCTCTGTTGCTGAATAATGATACACATTTGCTTGCCCCGCCTAACATTTCCTGATTGATCTAATGTATTGAAACTGGTTGTGCTGCATGTCAAAAGTTGAAATAAGCATCCAGTTTTTCTCAGCAAATATTGATATATGTGATTAAATGTGATTAATAGTGATATATTACATGAATTTATTTTCATATCATGTACGTAATCGGATTTTAAATGTAATTGAGTGTAATGATGTGCGTACAGTGTGTTTGTCTCATAGAGCTCAGAGACTAGAAGTGGTTGGTAATAGTGTAATAGCAGGGGGATTCGTACCAGCTGTGTTGTCGGAGACAGGGGGAGCATGAGGGAGGGAGATGGATGGAAAGAATGATGAATTGACACATCTAGAAATGAAGTGACAGGTTCAAAGATCCAGAGGGAGAAAACAATCCGTCAAAACCATTTTGGAGAGGAGGGGGAAGGGTGTGAGAGAGAGAGAGAGAGAGAGAGAGAGAGAGAGAGAAGAAGAAGAAGAAGAGTGAGAGGTCATGTTTTAAATTAATAATATAAAGAAAAGCAGCTGGCTACACACACAAATGTTCAAGTGTGTGTGAGAGAAAACGAGAAAGTGAGTAGATTTATTAGCTGAAGAGGGCAGGTTGTTTAAGGTTAAACATGAATTCCACCAGAATCCTCAGATTTACGGGGTTTGTGTGCACCTATGGGTCTCATCTAGTGACAGAAGATTAACTGTGTCTGGTAGGAGCACTTCTGGTTTCCTCAGTCGGCATGTGCAAGGCTGATGGGTAATTTAGAGCTATGTTCTCCTGAAGCGTCCCTCTTAATGCCTTGTCCTCCTGATTTTATGGGGGGTAGTAAACTTTTAAAAAGTTTTGTGTGTGTGTATTGTTATACTGTTTTTGTGAAATGTTGTTTTTTTGATGTTTCATATATACTGTGGTACTAAATGATTATCATATAGGCTATATTTGTTTTGTATGTTTATGATGCTCCACGGTGCTAGAAAAGACCTCCATGAAAGCACAGTTGCTTTTATGTGCAATGAAATATTATTTTAATGTTTTATTTTATTGCTTTTATTCTGCTGTCAAATAATTGTTTATATATATGACAAATCCATAGCTGCTCACAATCCATAGTTGCTTCTTATATAATTAAATGATTTTAGCTTTGATCAATATTTCAGCCCATTTATTTATTTACTTATTTTGCCTTTGTGTATGTTTTGTCATTTTTAAGTATTATGAGATGATTTCCCATGTTAAGATTTTTTTTTTTTTTTTTAATATCTTGAGCCAGTTTAGTGCTTTCCAAGCAGACATTTAATGGCTGTTCTTTTAAAATAAAAAGCATGAGTCTGTCCATTATCAGATTCATGCATAGTGCGATTATGGTGCTCCCTGGTACTACAAAGAACAAATATTTTATTTTATTTTATTTTATTTTATTTTATTTTATTTTATTTTATTTTATTTTATTTTATTTTATTTTATTTTATTTTATTTTTGATCATTTATTGCTATTAATGTCCTATCAAATAGTTTTGAATAATGGCAAAGACATATAAGACAGTCTATAGTTTCTTTGCACAGAAGAAAAAACTTTTAACCTTGATCAATACATTTGTATTTTATTTTATTTTTTATTTGACTTTATTTTATTTCCGAATCACAACATAAACCAGAGTGATCATAATAAGTCTTTTAAAATGTGGATAAAATTTATTTTCATTATACAGTATACACTGTGTAATGATTATACAAATTATTTGACAGTAGAATGCTAGTTGGCCAAGAATAATCATTATTTCGTGTATATTTCAAGTATTATGAGATGTTTATATCTCCTGTATGGTTTTTAAAAATGATTTTTTGAAAATAAGCTTGAATCAGTTTTTATGCAGTCTGAAAACTGGTTGTTCTTTAGTGATCTGAGTGTTTCTACTGAGAAGTGAGTCAGCGATCCCAAGCTAAGTGACGGCTGTCCAAGTTTCTTGAGGCACTCGTCTTCATTTACTCTAATGATGAGCGATGACTGTTTGCGGTCATTCTGCTGTGGCGTGCGACTTCAAACTGTGAGGGATTTAAGAAATTGTTAATTTGCTAATAAGTTTCAGCGGGGATGACTATGTTGGATTAATCTTGTTTGGTAGACAGCAAGTGTCAGCTTGTGGTGATCATGAAAGGGAGCTAAACGCAGATTAGTGCAAGCGCACATCAAAGGGCGAGGGTGACGCCTTTCTGCACGCAGCTGGAGATTATGGCATCTCTGTTGGGCAGTGCCTTCACTGCTGGTTTATACTATATTACTCTACTATTAAATGCTGATTATATGTGTGTTTGCATGAGAATATTTGAGTGTTAATGTAGTCTGTGTATATAAAAGTGTGAATGTCTGTACTGTGTGTTTTGAGTCTGAGCCAAGGTCACATATAACCTATGACCAAAGAGGCAGGAGGAGGAATTGCATGATTGGTTAAAATAATAATCCAATAGAAATGGCAGGAATTGAAATGGTCGGCTGTAAAAAGGGGACACAGTCTTTCTGATTGTTGTATGTTCATATCAGGATGTTTCCCCCTCAGGTGTTTTGTTCTGAGTTCACGGTGTCCTGCTCGTTTGCTCTGTAGAAAAAAAGCACTGGTGACAGCAAATACAGTGACAGAGGAAATCATTGAATTATAGATGACAGTGTGGATTATCTGAGAGGTCAAGGTTTGGCTGGTTATCATTCTCTGGTTAGTCCCTGCTGGCAGATACTGTAACTACACCGTCTGGCTACGAAGAGCATGTTTTCCATTGACGAACATTCAAAAGTATAAATACTCAAGTAAATGCTGTTCTTTTTAACTTTCCATTCATCAAGGAATCCTGAAGAAAAAAAAACATCAACATTGATAATAAGACTAAATTTAGTGCACCAAATCAGCATTTCGTAATTTTTGAAGGGTCATGTGACACTGAAGACTAGAGTAATGGCTGTTGAAAATGTTATACTGATTAAAAAATATATATACTTGATAATCTAATGTCCATGTTCAATGTTTCCTGCATAATTAATTAGCACAGCTGCTGATTTATATTTTGTGATAAGGACGGTTATAGAATGCATAAATTCAGAAGACACATGCATTTAAAGTATGTGTGCTTATCCTGTGCAAATGAGTGATATACAGTACAGTCATCCAACAGTCAGGTATATAGACATATGCACTTCAGACAAATCTTGTCCAAATAGAGCTATAGATGACTTTCGGGTAGATTACATTTTGGGAAGAGACATTGCGGTCACATCACAGTACTAGTGTTCATGTGATCACAGTCACGTTACCCTGCAGACAGACACCAGCTGAATCACGTTGCGTTACAATGGCGTGCAGACATGACTGTTTGCTCTGTGTTTATTTATTCTGTCTGTATGTAAATAAACATTTTTGATTGGACATGATCTGTAAGCTTTAAGCTTCAATTTCCCTGTGTCCTTATTTGGAATCCTGATTTGCTTTGAGGTTAATTTTACACCCTAATAAAGTGTAGGGAGTAATTGCTGCATAATTAATAATGGGATAATGTGATTAAAAGAGCAGCTTATTTGTTGATCAAAAAGAGAGAGTATCACACTTTCTAGTGCCAGAAACTTATTAAAATTAGATATAAATTGCAGCACAGTGGCAAACATTTGCAAAAAGTTTGTATTTTGCACTCTGAGAGTTTTTTAATAGCATGTACAAAAAAATATATATAATAATAAAAAGCGGCAAACCTTCAGTTTTGTATATTTTGAGCAACATGCAATTTTGTCCACCTTTAATTTCTACTCTCAAACTATAAGTTTTTCATGATTACATTAATTACCATTAATACATTTAAACAATATTAAATTTCAGTGTTTCATTTAAAAACTTTTTTTGTGTGTGTGTGTGTGTGTGTGTGTGTGTAATCAATTTTAGTACTGTGTTGGGTTACCACTTCAATTTCCAATCAAATCTAGTTGAAAACCACTGATATAAATAATTTCGCATTAAAAAACAAATACTAATTCATGCTGATATTTTAAAAGGAATAAATAATCTGAATTAGTAGTGCACCCCTACAAATGAGGGCAAGTGGCTGAATGATGATGGCTGTGTTCAGCACAATGGACAGCTCCCTTCACCGTCCCGTCAAAGTGTGTTCAACCTCTAGATGGGACAGCTTCCTGTTGTGCATGTATGTAAATGTGTTTCCATCTCCTGCATCCTTATAATGTTAGAATTAGGGGTGTAACGGTACACAAACATGACGGTATGTACCTCGGTTTTGACATCACAGCTCGGTATGCTTTCGGTGAACCAGGGGGGAAAAATAAACATAAAATTGTCTTTTTTTTTTAAACAGTGGTTTACTGGACAAATTGCTCTTTCTTTAAATAAATTCACTTAGAAAATATATTTCTTAGGGATATAATTGTCTTAGAGAGCTACTTCAGCTTATTATATAAAATAGGGAGCCCCTTTTACATTTATAACAACAGAGCCCAAACTTAAATTTTATTACTATTTATTTTAAAATATAATAATCAACACTTTACTTTATATGCAAAACAAAATTATATGCAAACATGTAAATTGCACATAATGCAGTTTTTAAATTAACTACTACAGTAAATTATAACATTTCTATTTGTTGTTGAAATATATTCATTTACACAGTGGCTGTCATAAATTGTTTCATAACAGATTTATTTAAGCGTACATTAAATAAAGACATCACTAGGTGAAGTAAAATGTAAGTATATAGTCTAATATATTTCAAAACACTCTTCTCTGCGAACTAATGAGCTGTGTACACTGATGACTTGCCTGAGGTAAATTAAATGCTATGTGACATTTTGTTGATGTTTTCTGTGCTTAAAACACAGATTAAGTGATTACGTGAGGCATGAGATGTTCATTCATGTTTATTTCAAGTTAAAACTAGTAGTAAAGAGATCACACTCATTTGCGCTCTGCCATTTGAACTGAGGTGTTTATATAGCGATCTATCACACCGAGTCAAAGAGCATCAAAATAGCATTTATTGTTTGAATTTCCTGAAAAAACAAATTCAATTTGAAAGATTAGATGTTTTTTATCAAAAGTAAATGTATATACATCTGTAAGTTTCCAATTAAGTTTCACTTGTGCAGTGGTTAAAACAATGCTGTATTTGAGACCTGTACCGAAATACATGTACCGTTATACCATTCGTGAGAATCATTGTTGAGTCTTTCTTCAAATGGGCTGTTTTATACACACCGTTCAATGGTCAAGGGTTTAGAGATTTTTGAAAATAAATGAATTCAGCAAGTATTAAACTGATCAAAAGGAACATTCAAAAGACTTTTACAATGTTACAAAGCATTTCATATAAATGCTGTTCTTTTCAACGTTCTAATCATAAAAGAATCCTTAAAAAAAAGTTGACTTGCTTTTCACAAAAACATTAAGCAGCACAACTGTTTTCAAAATTGACAATAGGGCTGTGCGATATGGACAAAAAAAACCTATCACGATTTTTTGATCAATTTTGCGATTTCGATTTTAATCACGATTTTGACACACACAGACATGCTTTACAGTCATAAAGGCATTCAGTATAAATTTGAAACATATTTCCAAAAGAAAACCAATAAGAGCTTTATCAAAAAGTTGTAACATGCCTCTAGAACAGACATAAGTCAAAATAATCACTAAGTAGGGTGACCATATGCGCCGTTCATACGGGACACGTCCCGGCCAGGATTTTAATATTGCCTAAAACATCCAAAGCAGTTTGACCAATTACATGCAGGTATTATACATAATCGACCAATCGTGGGGCTGCGCGTGAGAAGGCGAGATCTACAGGGAACAATCAAAGCGATGCAAATATGCGCACGTGTTTGTTCGTTCGTTTGACTTGAAGCGTCGCTGCTAAAAAAAAAAAAAAAAAAGAAAAGACAGCAAAGTATGTGCGAAAGCGATCCGAAAGCATAAGGAGCCGTCTGCTCTGCTCTCTAGCTCTCATGAATGTCGCACAACGATCGACCTGCAAACAGCCAAAACCTGGATATTTTAGGCAATATTAAAATCCTGGCCGGGATGTGTCCCGTATGAACGGCGCATATGGTCACCCTATCACTAAGTAAAGATTTCAAACACAATGTCAATAGACATGGCAATAAAATAAAATAAAACCCATGTCCAGGACTTTTTTTTGCCATGCATTGGTCATAGATCTCATTGTTGCGGTGCCTCAGGTGCTGAAATATATTTATTGCCCAAGGTTCACACGTACTCCGTCAGCAGTGCGTATACAGTATGTGTGTTCGGTTCAGAAGCAGCAGCGAGAGCGCGTTTTTGTAACGCGAAAGCACATTAAAATAATGTGCGAGCGCGAGTATCTAGGGTCGCACGCAGATTTCCTTTGTTTTGTCACAAAACGAGACACTCGTGCTCAGATACACGCAGCTCTCATCTGGAGAGAGTGCACGCAATTAAAACATGTCTCCTCTCACTCACTCACTCACTCACAACTCTCTCTATGCTCATGCGCTAGATATTCATTCTTTTCGCACCTTTCGATTTCTAAACTTTTCTGTTCACATCTTTTACGCGTGTTTGTGCAGTGTGAACACTCTGATCCATTAACATGGGCTCGGAAAAAATATGCATCACAGATAGTGTGTGAACCTGGAGTTAGGCATATGCCCAGTCTGTTCTGTTTTCGCGCCCCATTTACGTGCGCTGCATTCTGATTGGATCGGATAGCATACTGCGGGGGGTCAGAACCGCGGAAAATCGTGCTATAAAGCGATTTAGAAATCGTGCACGCTCAAATCGCGATTTTATTACGATTTCGATTAATCGCACAGGAACATGTGACACTGAAGACTCGGTGAAAATTCAGCTTTGCTGTCAAAGGAATAAATTACATTTTAAAATATATTTTAATTGGGGTGTTATTTGAGTTGTTTTAATTTTTATAATTTTTATTGTTTTTATTGTTTTTTTTGTTTTTTTTTATGAATTAATTTTATTCTTTTTTTTATTAATTAATAAAAAACTTACTGATCCCAAATGTTTTAGAAGCAATGTAAATGGTTGGCCTTTACTGAAATAATAAGGCCTAGTTTAAAAATTGTTTGGATTCTTAAACTGCAGTAAATTGCACTGTATTTCATTACCCAGTTTTTGAATAAGAATAAAAATGAAATTAAAATATCTCATATTTTCGTTACCAGTTTTGGTATTCTTTTTGACTTTTATCCCTAAAACAAGATTAACTCTAGAGTTTATGTGTGTGTATTTATATTGTGTATGTGGTTGCATGGTGCTACTAACTCCTCAGAGGTACATGAGCTCTCCCATCTTGCGCCAAATCCTGTAAGACAGTGTGAAACCTCGGTCGCCAAGGCAACGCCACTCTTGACTCTGGCTCACTGCAACCCCTCCCACATCCGTTTCTCAGCAACCGTCACCAAGCAACTCTCTCCTCTCATCCCCACCCCTCTCGCCTTCTCTGAATCCGCCTCTTGAGAGGCGAGAGTGACAGCATCGAGAAGGAGGGATAAAGGGTGGAAGCAGTGTGAAGAGAGATAATGATTTAAAAAAAGAGAGAGGGGGCAGTATGATTACAAAAAAATGAGAACAAGATGGAAAGAGACAAATGATGAGTAAACAGGATTACAGTAATGGACAAAGAGAGCAAAGCCAAAATGATAAATGGTGGGAAATGGTGAATCGGGAACAAAAAGGGTTGAAATAAAGTGGCATGCTTTATTATTTATGGATTAAGATCATGAAAACATTTCCAGGTCACCGGTCACTCCGAAATCAAAAGGAAATGTAATAAATTATAAAGCAAAATTTTATAATTTGCAAAGAAAAGGTCATGACCATTTTTTTTAAATGTTTTTTTTGTGAATTTTTTTTTTTTTTTGTTTTTTTTATTTTTCTCACTAAGGTTGAATTTATTTGATCAAAAATACGGTAAAAGCAGGAATAATGTGAAACATTATTATAATTTAAAGTAAGTGTTTTCTTTTTTGAATATAATAATAATATATCTCATTATTATCAATGCTGAAAACAGTTGAGATGCTTAATATTTTTGTGGAAAAGGATACTTTGATTAATAGAAAAATCAAAATAACATCATTTAAAATATAAATATTTTGTAACATTATATATGTCCTTTCTTGACAAGTATATTTATAACATTAATGACAATAAGTTTTTTGTTGTTTTCTGTTTATTGTTCCTTTACTTAGGCTCTTAACATAACATTAAGTGCTCTTGTTCAGATTTATACAGCATTATATGATATGTGAATGTGTTTTCATTAGTGTTCATCTTAATCTGAAGTGATGTCTGTATTCCTCTCAGCTGTTTGCCCCTGCTGCATTCTGAAATTCTGAGTCTGATCACTCAAATGACCTAGTTAGAATTTATTAATATTGCAGTCAACAGCACGTTGTATCGTTGTTCTTTGGGAATCATGAAAGGGGAAATGTGAGGAGACCGATGTTGACTCCGCCTAACATGGGAGGCTGATAGAGCACAGTCATGAAGCATCATGTCTATCCAATCATGTGGAGATTCGCATCACGTGGTGCCCTGGTGACATTAAAATAGACTGAGTGCTGCATGAGTAGTAGCTCATTGCACATTGAGATGATGTATGTCTACAGTATTTCAACAAAATTTCTATCATGCGTTAGACATCAATGTGTGCTACAGAAACACTTAATACTAGAGGAGAGTGTTTGTGGTGATGTGTTTTCTCAGTGTGAAAGCATGTAAATTACCTGTGCATGAGCTGTGTTTGTTTTTGTAAAATGAAGCATGACTGTATTTTGCTTGCCATCACAGGAGGTGGAGAGAGAATGTAAATGTGCAGTCGTCTAGCATGTTCAATGAGCCACAAATAATTGATTTTAAACCCTATTTAGGGGGATTTCCTAAAAATTCATAAAGTGATCTGTCAGTTATTCTTTCAGGTGCTCTACCAATCATCTGGGGCTTTTAGTGAAATCAGAAAAAAAATGCAATTCCATTCCTCATATATATCCATTGACATTTTTTTTTGCAGTTTATTTGAAAATATACCTACAGTACATAGGCCAAAACATCTCATAGAAATTGTTTACATGGACATAATTATGCAGTTAAAGTGCATAATCCGGATAATTCTGTATTTTATTTTAAAATTGAATTGCTGTTGAAGTATTTTGATACATTTCTGCATGTTATTGATGGTCTTGCAATTTGTTATTATGCATTTTTGCGATTTTTGGACAGTAATTTAGCCAACTCATTAATTCTCATTCATGTCCTTAAAAATAACACACAAGAGTGTGATGAATGGCAAAATATAGGTCATGGGACTTTTACAAATCTAGGCCATAATTTTAGATTCTTTTTTTAAATGTTGATGAAAAATTGAGAATTCCCCTAGATTTAATTTAGGCTGGGCATGCCCAGATTAAAATTAATGTCCACTTTTGTGGACAGTAATCAAAGATGATGTCTGCATGATACTGTATTCTGATTAAAGTAGGCATAAGCCAGTTGTGTTATAAATGAACTGTGAATTTTAACTAATTATGTTTTACTATCACATGTTCTAACATGTTTAACAAATGAATTTCAATAACGTTTTTAGTTGTTCATGATTCACTGCAGAATTAGAAGTATTTTTAAAATAAATTTATAAAGATTGCCTGGAGGATTTTAATTTGTGTGTCAGGTACCAGTCTTAAGAATTATATTTTAACAGTACGTATTTGTGCAGTAAACAAAAAAAAACAAACAACAACAAAAAAAAAATACAGGATTCTCCATGCAGAGCATAATTACAGAAACACATTAACTTTTCCTGGCCTGAATATTACACATTAAATATTCCCTGGCCTGATACTTCCAGGTATATCATGACTGTATGAACCCTGAAAAAAAAAAGAGATAGTGACACAGGAGAGATGAAGTGAACAGAACACTGAGCAGCTTGTGCTGAAGAATGAGACAGATGACAAACATGGGGAGGAGGCATCAAAATGGTGGCTAATATGGAATATGATGAATTATATAAAGCTGTCCTGAGGCCAGGGAGAGAGATGGAGACACAGATAGAGAGAAAGGAATATCACAAATCTCTCCTGTGTTTTGATGTCCATGCGAAAGATGGAGGTAGAGTGAGCCATTGTCAAGATGAGAAGGCTCAAGATACAGAGAAGAAACTGTTGTCACAACAGAGTGGGTTGAAAAGTCTTTCTCAGCGTGCTTCATTATAAGTCCACTGACAATATTAAAAACATTAATTAAACTTGGATGTGCAAAATGAGGAGAGAAACAGAGAGTGATCTCCTGCTTATCCACACTATTAAAGGGATCATGACATGGATCAATGTCCCACTCCCTCACTATTTCATGTGAGTGTTTTGACAAAGCATTATTAAATCATTTACTTATGGTTTGTGAGGCAGCTGCAGTCAGATCTTCAACTTTCAACAAATTATAACTAAAAATAACTACATTTTGTAACAACAATATGTATAAGAGTAATTGGAACAGTTTAATCCAGGGGGTGGAGATGGGTAGGTTTAGGGGTGGAAATGGGACTCAGGGGTATGTAAAGTGGGAGGCGTTAGTTCTTAAGTTGGTGGAGTTGGTGCACCACTGTAATACTAGTGTACTTACACGATAACTCCTCAGGAACTGTCCACTTAATATAAAGTGTAACATTCTGACCACAGTTTATATGTTTATATGTAAAGCCGCTAAACGTACTGGCTGCTGCTGTGTAACAGCAGTAATTACATGATAAATCCATAGGAATTGTTAACTTAATATAAATTGTAACACTTTCTTTACCAAAAAGTGCTGTTAGTCTTGTTACAAATTTGTACTTTCATTACCAGAAAGTGTTATTACCAATGTCCTGTTACACATTTGTACTTACACAAACCATTCAGTGGGTTATTACATATGTGTAGTTACACAAACATTACAGCTGTCGATACTATGTACCAATGTGTACTTACACTGTGGTTACATGCTATGCACACATCTAGTTACTATGTAAGGACACAGGTATTAGGGCCACTTAATATAAAGTGAGACCTAAATGCTTTTTATTGATGATGACATTTTAAGTTATGAAACTTGCAGGATGTATTAAGCATACAAAGGCCTCTTCTGTGTCAAAAGATAAAAGGAAATTTGGTTTCTCGTGTCATGACCTCTTTAAAAAGTTTCTTTATTGGCACCTGGTTCCATGAAGAACCTTTAACATATGTTAAAACTTTCCACATGCATAATTTATAGTGATACATTTTTATTTGAATTTTTAAAAATGTTTTTGAAAAAAAAAACGGTTCTTTTAAGAATTCTTCAAACGCCCTTTTGGAACCTTTATTTTTAGGAATGCATTTTGTTAAGTGGCGCGAACTGAGTGATAGAATTGACCACCAGATTGACACCATATGGTTCCCCTGGACCGCGCGACGAATCTAGATGTGACTCAGATTATGTCACATGACACGTTGATTGATCTTAATGGCACCGAACAGAGCCTGTCAGATGAGTCGAGCAATGATGCCCGAGGTGCGGATCATGCGCCGCGAACAGGGAGCGGTTTGCCAAGCTCTGCTGGCAGACGCGTTTTCGCGCCCTTACTGCTGTGTCACGCTGGCTGCACGAGCCTGAAGAGATTCAAAGGATTGGGGGGTGGAGAGAGAGAGAGATGGAAAGAGAGGGGAGGAGGAGGAGGAGGAGGGTGGCCAAGGATGAGAGAATGAGCTTCTCATCAGCTCCTCGCTAATGACAGCACATGAAATCGCAAATCATGCCTTTTAAAGCGAATCCTACTCCGCGCGCACGCCGTGAGGGACGCTGTCAGCGCTCGAGCCAAATTAGCGATCAAATGAAATAGCGCTTGCGCATCCGGACGTGTTTCTCGCAACAATGTGGTGCATCAACTGTGCGTCGGATAAGACTCCAGCGATTCTTCATAACAAGCTTGTATATTGGTAAGATGCAATGTTGTGACTCCTCTTTTTTGTGACACGACTGATTGGAATATGTGGTTTGTTTTCCAGTGCTAACTGGAATTTAATGAATTTGTTGGATTCGTTTATTTAAATGACCCTGTTGTGGGGCATCACCGGGGAAAACAACGTACCGTAAAAAAAAAACGCGCAATATGCCTGCGCACGAGTCCTCTGTGCATTGTAAATTGAAGCGCATCTTTAGCCGCAGAGAAAACGCTTGAGTCCAACGAGTCAGAGGGAAACAATGCTAAAAACAGCCTTTAAATGATAGGTTCTTACGCGAATACCTGTCATGTACAGAGCTGATGAGCTTGTGCAGTGGTCTCTGTTTTTGAATGCATGTTCTTGGCAATGACTTGTAGGTCACAAGTTCCCTCAACACAGTAATGCCCTCATTTGAAAACAAGTGTAGTACTGACTAATGCTTGAATCTTTTTTTTGAGTGCTGAACTGTACATATGGACATGACTGTTGTATATTCAAACATATGACCGTTCTGAAGCTTGCTGCTGTTCTGTGAAGTTGGTATGACCTGTTTGAACACACTGGTGCTCTTCAATAAGGAAGAAAAATCCAGTTTTTATTTATTTATTTAAATCTGGTGTAAATTAACTACTTTCATTAGATTTTTTAAATGCTGAGTTAAATGCAAGCCAGTGCTAAGTAAAATATGGAGAAACCCAGTGATTGGGTTGTTTTCAACCAACAGTTGGGTTAAACGTTAACCCAACCTTCTGGACAGTGACCCAACCGCTGGGTCAAAGCAACCCAATTGCTGGGTTTGTCCATATTTTACTTAGCGCTGGGTTGTATTTAACCCAGCATTTTCTAGAGTTTCTGCAGAGCATCTACATTACATTGTCAGCAAGAAACCAATATTCCACTGTAAAAAGTGGTAACCTGTAATTGTTACCTTACAGTGAAGAACTATTTCTACCTGATTATACCCATAAAATGAGTTTTGTTGGTATATTGTATTTAGCTTGATTCAGTCATCATTAAACAGAATTTCTGACTTGAATAAACCTGTTAATTTAGCCTAGATGTTAAATTTTTAGTAGTGAGTGGAAAAAGTACTCTTTTTCAAGTCATTAATCAAAATATCAAGTTTATGTGTTTTTTAATACATTCTTTTCTATTTATCTAAAATAGTACATCTACAGTAAGCACAGAATATTTTTTATTTGGCTATTTTTATTAAAGGGGTCATATGATGCGATTTCAAGTTTTCCTTTCTCTTTGGAATGTTACAAGCTGTTTGTGAATAGATAAGATCCCTAAAGTTGCAAAGACTATAGTCTCAAACCCAAAGAGATATTCTTTATAAAAGATAAGACTCATCCACGCCCTCCTAAAACGGCTTGTTTAAACACGCCCCGACATAACGCATAACGCCGCCCAAATGTTCACGGAAAGAAAGAACACGTCACACGCTTGAGGAATTCAGCCAATCACAATGCACTGGATAGCTGGCCAATCAGAGCACACCTCACTTTTCAGACCAATGAGGTTTGTTAAAATCAATGCGTTTCAGAAAGGTGGGGCATAGAGGAGAAACAAAAATGTACAGTATGTGGAAAATAATGTTTTTTGAACCTTAAACAGCATAAACACATTTCATTACACCAAATACACAAAATAATGTTCTTTTTAGGAACATCATATGACCCCCTTTAAGAGTTACCTTCTTTTTGGACCATTAGTCAACCAATTGACTGTAAAAACTGCAGGTGTTATGATAGTTACACTGTATAATGTAACTGAGCAGAGTGCTCACTAAAAACCTGTTCACTCACAGGTGATCTTTTCAAGTTAATTTTCTCTCTGACATGACCTAAAGTGGTGGTCCCTGAGTGGGTGAGTTGTTTACTCTGTAATTAGTTCATTCGTTTACACCAGTATGTCCAATTCAGGCCAATTTACGGACTGATTGTGACCATGAGAAACAGGTTTTATTGCACTGACTGCTTAATTGGCCATTCGGAGCATATTGTGTCATATTCTTTATGTTTTATTTTTGTTCTGTCAATTATTTCCTTTTCCGAATTTTGAGGAGGCACTCGCTGCATTGCTTTCTCACAAAACGCCCTTGGCTGAAGGAGCATGTTGTGTTCCATAATGCTTCAAACTTCTTGTTCTTACACTGGTACCATGAAGGATACAGCATCCAGTCAGATTTGAGTCTTGTCAAAAACATGCTAAAACTCTTTAGTATATGTTGTGGAGAAATGGGCTGCGGTGTTCTCTCTAGGCTAGCTCTCCTTTTTTCAGCTGGTGGGGGGTCTTCTGAGTCCGATAGTCCTCTCGTGTGAGGGGTTTAAACAGTACTGAAGAGATTTCAGCTGTTTCACAGACTGCGAGAGGTACGACACTGTCAAAGAGGCAGCAAGAGACGGAGTATGTGAGAAAATCACTGTTCTTCAGCAAGTGTGCTGCTAGCAAGTTGGTCTTGTAATTTTTTTCTCACAGTTTCCATCATGATGACTGTCATCAGTAGCAATAAGGAATTATTTATTAAGCACTTAAGCATTCTTGATGCATGATTGTAAGTGAATGTAACTAGATGAGCAGGCTGTTATTCCGGTGCAAGGCCTTCAGATTCATACTCTAACCAACTGCTTTTTAGTCTAATTCTGAAATGAATTATACATTGATCTTATCCTGAATTATGTGTTTATCTTTCAGCATACTTTTAGCTTTATGAACTTTTGAACTTTGAACATAGTGGTAGTAGCCCTTCAGCAGTACGAGTTCAAAAATGCTAAAGATTTCATCTGAGCTTCAATCTTCTCTTCCTCTCCTAACCTCCAGCTATGTATCTTATTGTACTATCAGCCCTGTTCATTTCCTGTCTGTTTTAATGCGTTGGATTTGAGCCACAGCCACAATTTTCATTTGCTTTATCATTACTCACCTTAATTCAGTTTTATTTCTGACTGTGTTTAGTTTTTCTTACCCATGTCGCTGTGTTTACATGCACAGATTTTGTCAGTCTATTCAGTGTGTATACTGTAAGTATCTAGTGTATCACATTCATTCCAAACACATTTCTGCACATATGAAAAGTGGCATTTAGTTACCATAGCAGCGAGAAGCTTGTGAGTCCTGTCAGAGAAAGAGTCAGCTGACTAAAGAAGTTATGCTTCTCAGCATGGAACCTCACTGAATAATTGGCATGTTTTGCCTTTCTAACATGTCTAAAAATATGCCAAGAAAGCTTTTTTCTCATGTTGCTAACTTAACTTGGTGAAAGCAGTGTGTTGAAGCCTTGCATAGTGTTGGGGTGGCATTACATTGTCCAAACTGAAGCCATAGGCAAACAGTCCTCTCTATTTCAAGTAGTGTTGGGATTCCGATTCATTTTATTGAAATAGTTTGCTTGGAAACAAGCATGTCAGTGATTTTTATGTCAATGGACAACAGGGGATGGACTTTTGTACTGGAAAAGTGGAAAATTATGGATTATGGAATGGCATTTTGACTATAAGCGAAGGTTTCAAGTTAAATGTCTTAATGATATATCTGTTTATTACAAACATACAGAGATTTTCAATCCACAAGATGTTAATAGGTGGACTGGAGTTGTCAATACACTTGTGGATTATTGTGAAGTTTTTTTCAGTTGTTTAAATTCTCATTCTGGCACCCATTCACTGCAGAGGACCCATTGGTGAGCAAGTGATGCAATGCTGTATTTCTCCAAATCTGTTCTAATAAAGCCACAAACTTACCGTACATTTTGAATGGCCTGTGGGTAAATAAAATTTCTGCAAATGTTTGGGTGAACTATTCTTTTAAGTTAAGTGTCATTGTGATCTGACTGTTAATAACTTCTCATAAGATATATGATCATTAACTGTGGCAACGTCTCCAAGATGCTTCAAGAAACCTATCTGCAAAGCTACAATACTGTTAAAAGTTTTAGGCACTTGTGTAAAAAAAACTGTAAAATGAGGGTGCTGTCAAAAATAATGTCATAAATAGATTTTTTTCATCAATTAACTTGTATTAACTAAATGAAATCAACATTTGGTGAGACCATCCTTTGCTTTTAAAGCAGCTTTTGCCCTAGGATCACTTGCACATAGTTTTTCAGATAGCTTTGAAGGTAGATTTCTTGAGGCATCTTGGTGACTCAATCCAGAAGAACTGTTCGGTATTGCATCTTGACTTCTCTAAAATGTAAAAAGGCTCTTTGCTGTTGCACTGTACACATACTATACAATTCTGATTTTTTTTTTTTCATATGTGCTTTTATGGTCTCCTTTGGTGTCCTTTTGGAGTTTCTTAGTGTCCTTTTTTGGAAAGACATCTAAATTTATCTTGAAAAAAGCTTGCTGAAAATACAGATTTTTGAGACTCACCCTTTAATCTTTTGGTTTACTTTGCTGGATATAGCAAATGATGACAAAATAAACATTTGAAACAAGATAAATGGTCTATGCTTAATTTCATGAAGTGTGCGATTAATCGCGATTAATCACAGAAAAAGGGTGTGATTAATTAGATTACAATTTTAATCGATTGACAGCCCTATATATAAAAAAATATATATTTGCCCTTTTTGAAGGTAATACCTGGTTTTGATTGAGTTAGTCAGTTTATTTGCCTGATGTCTGGCTAAAATTAGAAACCTGAAATGGTTAAACTGAAAGATGCCATTATTTTTCTTCCTTGAACATCCGTCTTGTTCAGACAGATCTTCATGTGTTCAGAGTAGTGTGTTACTTTGTATTTTCAGCAGTCCTGCTATTTTAAGCCTAAAACATTCACGTTGTCTGTGTTTCTCTCTTCTGTGCTGCTGAAGCTGTGATCCGGTTTGGTGTAAATGACAGGCTGCTTGAGGTTGTGTAAAAAAGCGAGACCGTACAGCGCTCTGTGTCGTGACAGGCAGCAGTTTCATTCTCCAACAGTGCGTTCTCAAGCTGAGCCTTTAGTAATGAACGCAGAGATGATTCCCAGGGCCACTTCAGCAGTTCTGGCCTGTAGCTTTAAACAGGAAGCGCTTTGTTACTGCCAAACACTGCATTTTGAGTGAGTGCAGAAATGACGTACACTATCTTTGGCTTCTGATGCTCACTGCGTGAAGATTTGTTGTTTGCTGAGTGTGCAAAATGAACGCTTCCAAAGCTATATGATCCACTCCAAAAATAGATGTTATATCTGGACATCTAAGCAAGTAAACAAATGTATAGTTAAAATGTATATATTTGCACTGCAGTATAGAAATTCATATGAATAACATGCCAAATAATTGTTTATACACTTAATTTATTAGTATATTTCATTTAAAATGACTTTGATCTTGACTTTGTTTATTCATATCCAGTTTCATGTCTCGTTTTAAAGGGATAGTTCACCCAAAAATTAATAATTTTCTTTTCATCCACAGATGAACAGTAAAGTTAGGTCACAATTCACTGTCATTTGTAGAAAAGAGCAGCACTGCCATATTTTTGGATTCCCTTATTGTTCCATGCAAGAAAACAAAATGGTTTTGGAATGACACGAGCGTGACCAAATGATGACAGGTTTTTCATTTTTGGGTGAACTTTCCCTTTAACAACCTCGTGCAGTGACACATTCTCTCTCTGTCTCACACCTTTACCTGCATGACAACAGAGCTGCACATGCAGTACTCTCGAGGAGATGGTGATTCAGAGACTGTATGCTAACTTTCCATTTCAGGAGGAAACCATGCGCATGTGTGAATTAAGTCTAAATTCAGGATCCAATTTGAAAGGTGCAGAACAATTATGTCTGCATCAGATTTAGAGCACACTAAAAAAATGAAATTTCTGACCTAATTAGAAATGCCACCTGAACAGCTCTTAAAGCTCTTAAGTGATAGTTTACTGAAAAATTCTGTCATTATTTACTTGCATAAATAATGTATGGCTTATGTTCTTCTGTGGTTTATTGAAGAATTTTGTTTTTATTTAATTGCGTGTATAGTGTATGGGCTGTGGAGATGGGTTTTTTTCTTTCTCTTTAAATCTAATTCATTTTTAACCTGAATTTGTACTTTTTTTCTCCTTCTCTTTATATTATATGACTGTATGTATGACTATCTGTATGCAAACAATGAATTTTTATCATTGGTTGAGCAGATGGATGTGAATATTTTCTGTGTAATAACAACATTTCAGTCTGTTTTAACATATGGCTTCAGTTAATTTGCAACTTCGGATTGTTTGATGAATAGAAAGTTTAAAAGAAGAAATCAAATAGAAATCTTTACATACTACAAGTATTAATTTCTACTGTACTTTTGTTAAATAGAAAAGCGTGGATATTCTGCAAATTTTTTCTTTTGTTTTTCGCCCACATGAATTTTATTTTTGTGAGAACTAACCCTTAAATTTACACTTAAACAAACAAGTTAATGCCGTGGTTTTCTATTTTGTGCATTATAACAAACTAAAAAGGCTACAAAAATTAGTACAATACCTTTCTCTCTACATCTTTAATGAAGATCTCACTCACAACATCACTTCCAATTCAAGGCAACTGATACTAGACTAAAAAGGTGGAATTACTGTAATTCTCAGCCTGAACTAATTAAACATTATGATTAAAATAGATAGAATTGATTATAAAATAGCTCCCCAGCTTCTGTAGCAAATATACAAGCTCCATTCCAAAACCTAGTGTGCTGCCTGCGGAGGCAGCATTTTAAGACATCACATGGCCGTTCTAGAAGGTAGGCAGCTTAATTATGCCACCTCCTACCTTGTTTTGGTCAAATTCTAAGGCAGCATCACATATATTTTTTATAGAGAAGGCAATTCTATAATACATTGTTATGAGCTCTGTAAAAAATCAATCTTAAGATGGTTAAAGCCAGCTTATATTATCATAAAAATAGTTTAATTGCAGTTATGAAGTGTTGTGGAGTAGTGTTAGCTTAGCAGCATGCTAGCACTAAGCTTATTTGAAATGAATTATGAAAATGTTCTCCCTTGTAATAAGCACAAAACACAGGCAACTGCATGTTTTCTTGTAGAATATAAGTTGCTTATTACTTCTCGATTATGTATATTTGATATTTGTGGTGGATTGCTTGTGGGTAGTGGTGACACACATCAATTGGTATAGATTTACACAGAACTAGCTGAGGAAACAATTCAATACACCCTTCTAAGATCAATGGCGCACACTCTGTTTATCTGTTTATCAGACATTTGGCTTTTTCTAACAGCTAGATGTTTGCAGAATGTGAAAGGTTTTAGAGGGTATTGTGGAATGACTTTTAAACATGATAAAGAATATCAATTATTCAAAAAATAATGACTCAGTCTAGCAGAGTGGCACCATTACATAATGACAGATGAATGGTATAGTGATAGTGACATTAGCATGAGCCCAAGATCATTCTATTGAAAGTAAATGGCTCTTTTAGATCATAAAGATAATGGTGCTGCTTTTTATTTCTTTTCTATTGGTTTTATAGAGCAAGCTAAAGCTGTATTAATGTCTGCTGAGTCCTGTTTATTTGTGTTGAATTACTCATTTTATTGTGAGTATTATGCATGTACAAATCTGTTTTGACTGGCCCATGTGCTTCTGTCTAGTGGAAGAACGAGAAGTGCTGTATTGTCTTACTAACTGAGACACATGATAACATTATAATCTGAGTTTGCATATTATCTGTATTTTAATGTATGCAAGATTATCATGTTTGGGTGGCTATTTCTGGTGGATCCATGCATGCTTTTAAACTATATTGCAGAAAAGCTTGCAAACGTTTTCTGTACTAACGCTGCCAAACGCATGTAGCAGCCTGAGTGACATTCAATTAACAGCCGTTCACTGACTAGCACGGAAATATTCCTTTCTGTCAGCATCTGCCCACGGACGTCTTCATGAAAATACACAGGCAAACAAATGCACATGCATATTCTGCTCTCAGTGCACTTTAACTTTCAGAAATGGTTTATTATCTTCTTCTATGAATAATTTATTTAATCAGATATCTATGTGAAGAATTACAACTAAAAGCATCTGCTTAATGAAAAAAATGTAATTTGCTCTTCCTCATGTTGTTGCTGTCAGTATAATAAATATGAATGAAGACTAGGGCTGTCATCCTCCCCAAAAAAATCATAAAAATTGGACACATGAAATGTGCACTATATATATTCTTTGTTCACTACTAGTAAGCTTTCCATTCAGATATTAACCTGCAGCCCTGCGCATGACATGCAGATTGTGGCAATATTGTGCCCACAAATGAACTAAATTAAAGCAACATTAACATATTATTCATCAAATAATTCTGAAAAAAAAGTATCACAAAAATAGTAAGCAGCACAGCTGTTTTTAATATTGATAATAAAACTTTTACTAATAATACTAATGTTTCTTGAGCAGCAAATCAGCATTTTAAAGGATCATGTGACAGAAGACTGGAATAATGGCTACTGAAATCTCAGCTTTACAGGAATAAATTCCTTTTTTTTTAATATAAATTAAAATAGAAAACAGTTACAGTATTTCACAGTATTACCCTTTTACTGTATTTTTGATCAAATGCAACCTTGGTGAGCATAAGAGACTTCTTTAAAAAAAAAAATCTTGAACAATAGTGTATTTAAGAGAAATTTAAGAGAATTTAAGAGAATGAGCAGTGTGTGTAGTAGTATACACACTGCTCGTAGTGTATAGTAGTGTATAGTAGTGACCTGAACAAGGACTGAGGTGGCATGTTTGTGTGTGTCCCTTTGTGTGACTTTCCCTGAGAGGTGCAGACAGCATGGTTTGCCCACATGCACCATGTGACCGGAATCCTACCACAGCTGCATATGCGTCAAGAGCAAACACACACGCATACATGCTCATATCTAAAGTCACTGATCACCGCAGGATTGCATGGCTGGAGTACTCGGCACTATTCCTGGACACACATTACCAAACACAAGGCCCGATGGACAGGAGAGAAAGTCTGAAGGACATTTATTGCCATATGTGTGATTGAAAGAGAGAAATGCCAGATGTACTATGCTGCCTTTTGGTGGAACAGTATATTGTGAAAATGTGTTCTGTATGACAATCATACACTTAATGTTACAGTTTGAAGTGGTATACTATTTCAGTTGATTGCTGTAGAGCCGATTGTTTTGAAGGTTTGCTGTTGCTGTGTTGGTAGTTACCAGTCCCCTTGTGTGAAGAGATTTGTTACACACAGAGAGAGAGGGAGAAAGAGAGAGACTGTATGTGTGTGTGTTTTGCTACTGTACTGCTTGTAAACTGCATCAGCACTGCAGTAATTGACAGATCGTCGATGCAGTCATCAGGAAACCCACCGGCATGATTCTGCTGATCCAAGAGCAGCACTCAAGCAAATGCATGCTCCCTTTCACACCACTGCAGACATGATGTGTGAGTTTTTGTTCAACTCCTTAGCCATCCGCTTCCATCGAAAGACTCAACTCCCGCACAGGGCACATGCCTACATGTGAGTAAAGGACTGAAAAAAAAATTGAATAATGAATGTTAAATGTAGACTTGTGCCGGTATTCGGTAATACGATATATCGCGTTGTTGATTAGACTTGTGCCGGTATTCGTGGGTACTTCCAAATACCGAGAATAATTATATATTACAAATTATTCAGAATTTGAAATGCATTTTAAGAATACTTTTCCCATCAACTGGTCAAAATGCACAACACCGTTTGTATGCTGCTTAAAGACCCGTGTGAATTCTGATGTAAACAAGCACGCACAAGAAGCACATGGAGGAACACGTGAGAGACGCGCTGAATGAAAGCACATTCACTCTCTGACAGCAGATGGCGCTAAACTGCAGAAACTGCAGCCCTTACCCTGGAAACCCCATAAATAAAAGCAGCTGCTACTTTCTAAACATTTAAATAATATAAAATAATATTTATATATTTCCATAATTTTTTTTTCCATTTTAATCTGGACTATAACATGTCCTAGATATTGTTTGAAAGTGTTTTGATTCTTTATTGTTCATTAACACTTTACATTAGGGCTTCTTTAGTTAACAAACTGCCAATTAAAAATTCTTCTGAACATTCATTAATCTTAGGTATTCCAATATTTAATAACACATTGTTAAAATCGTAAGTTGCAGCTGTGTTATTTAATGAGCTAACATGAGCTAAGACTTGTATTTTTTAACAAAGATTGATAACTTCTGTAGCAAATGTAGCTATTGCTCATTGTGAATGTTAATGCATTAACTAAGGTTAACTAATGAGGTCTTATTGTAAAGTGATACCTATGGGTCTTTAAAGTTCTTTTGCACTTTAATCGGTGTAAAATTTTTAACTTTAAATATATTTTTTGTATTGCTTTATTGCATTTAAATGTTCAGTTATTTTTGTTATAAGAAAAAAAAGTTATTTAACCTGTTATACTGTATTATGACCACTTTTTTAAAACTTAATTTTAATACCGTGATAATACCGCATACCGTGGTAAAACATGATCAATTAATTGCAACAGGACAATTTGATACCGGCATATCCCTAGTTAAATGTTAGCCTATATGTGAATGTATTGATGTGAGTGTAGGTCTGAAAAATAATTTTTTTTTATGATCTTTAAGCATCTGATAACCAATGTAAATAATACATTTTTAATTATTATTTGTGCTCTTTGTGTAAATGATCATCAAATTATAGGAGTAAACATAATATGCAAAATCATAATAATAATGCAAAATTAAAACAATTTTGCATAAAGTACTACTACAAATAATAATCATTAGTAATTGCAGTAGTAGTGGTAGTAGTTTTTGCGGAGTTGATTTGATAATAAAGTAACCTATTCAGCAGAAAAGTGAATATTTTGGTTAAAAAAATTATTATTATTATAATTATTATTGTTGTTGTTTATGTTGTTGCAATGTCTTAATATTACAGAACTGTTAACTAAATTGAAAATTGAATTTCAGTTTTAGAAAAATGATGGTGAAAACAGTTTAACTCGTAGAGAATAGGTAAAGTTGGTAGTATTGCTGTCAAATGATTAATCGCATCCAAAATAATAGTTTTTGTTTACATAACGTGTATATTGTGTATATTTATTATGTGTATGTAAATACAAATACATGCATGTATATATTTAAGAAAAATGGTATGTTTATATATTAAATATATTTATATAAAATATAAGAATATAAATGTATATGCATATAAATATTTTCAAAATATATACTGTATGTGTGTTATTTATATATACAAAATAAATATACACAGTACACATACATATATTAAGTAAACAAAAACTTTTATTTTGGATGCGATTAATTATTTGACAGCACTAGTTGGTAGTATTATTATGATGAATTGTGTCCAGATAAATATTTTTTAAATGTGCATATGCAGCATTTTCACATTAGCTGTTTTCAATAACTAAAAACAAATCAGCAATTGAAAAAGAATAATAAGAATAAGATAAAATGTGACTAAAGAATACAAATTAAAAATATTAAAGATAATATACATATATAAAATTAAATAGCAAAAAGCAAAAAATGTGGTTTCCTTTAGTAATCCCAGTACAGTACACCTGCTTTAGAGTGAGAGGGATACTGAAGTCTGACTTACCTTTGTACACCGTTTCCTTCTTTTTTGTGTTTCTCTGTCTCTTTTTCTCTCTGAGTCATCATCGAATGACTCAGTTCTTATCATTTTTTATGCCTGGCTTCTTTCGTTGACAGTATGCCACACATGCCACTGTTTTTCCCTTCCATCTCTCTCTCTCTCTCTCTCTCTCTCTCTCTCTCTCTCTCTCTCTCTCTCTCTCTCTCCTTTTCTCTCTGCCTCTTTATCTATGCATCATATCCTCTCTCTGTTCCTCTTTCACACTCCCTCCATCTTCTCTTGTTCCTCCCTCATTCTCCTGTATTCCGGCCAGATGGCTGAGTCCTGACTGGACTACATATGGGCATTTGAAATGCTAATGTTGGTTAGTGTGCTAATATGTTTGTCTACACTGATCCGTTTCAGTGCCAAGATTACAGACTTGTTTTAGTCTCAACTTGTCAACAGATAAGACTGTTTGTGGCAGTTGTTGACCTAGAGCTTTCTCTATGTCTCTCTATCTTGTATTTTCTCAGTGTGGAGGGACATCCTCAGTGTCCGGACACGACTAGCTTTTCCGACAGCACCTGTAGTCAGGGCCCATACCTGGGCAACTCGGAGCGCTACGGGAACATCCGAAACATTCCTGGCCCTCAGGGGCCTTCTGCGGCCCCTTCGAGCCCAGCGACCCTGGCCTGGGCGCAACGGACCCGCAACCAGCCCGCCAGCCTGGCACTCCGCAAGCAAGAGGAAGAAGAGAGCAAGCGCTGCAAAGTGCTCTCTGACAGCTATGAGCTCTCCACGGACATGCAGGACAAGAAGGTGTGGATCTGCATTCCTCAAGAAACATGATCCTTAAGGTCTTTTAGCTGCCTCTTGGAGTTCCCACTGTGTACTTACCATGGTTAAGGGTTCATCTGGTCATGAAAATTCAAAATTGTGAAATTGTATAATTGTGAAATTGTGTGGCCTAGAAATTGGTCATAAAAATTAACAAAATATAATATAATATACATTATTATTTTTTTTTTTTATTGACTAGAAATCACTCATAAATCTAAAACAATCTTAAAAAAAATTTTTGGGGGGAAAAATATGATGCATTTTTGTCCTGATATATTTAAACAAGCAAACAACAACAACAGCAAAAAAACATTAAAAATGAAAATCACATATACAAAGATTAAAGTCCATCTCTTTTATGATGAGCATGTCATGTTCTCATTTCTTTTAGTGCAAAACGCCAAAAAATTAAGAAATTTGAATTAATTTGACACTGCATTAAAAAATAAATGTGTAAAATAAACATACTTATACTTTAGATGACAAAGTATTTTTCACAAATAAATATTTAATAAAAATATAATTAAAAAGGTAGTAAACACTTTAACCAGCAGGGCACTCAGTATTCTGGGAAGTTTGTGTGCGTTTGGAATCATATTTTTCATATAAAGCAAGGGTAACACTCATTTTACATACAGCACACAGAGACACACAGATGACATGAATATGACAGTGGGCAAATGCATAAAGAGCAGCATAGTTTGAAATCATAAGTTTAAAGCATTAATTTCACATGGACCGACCGTCACACAGAGAACACGCGATCATGCTGGATAAAAATGCACACTTCACAAGATCTCACAGCTGGATTCGACTAAGTTTGCAAGGTCTGTGAAATTAAATGTTCATTAGTCATTCAAAGATTTGTTTAAATTATATAAATGCGTATTTGCTTAATGCTGACAGCAAACGAGAAAGTATTATAATGTTTGCCTTTCTATTACTAATAATATAAAAGCAATCGTTATAATACTTTTTGTATACATTAATTCATTTAACCATTCTATCTGATTATTAGACAGACTTCTATCCGTATTAGACAGAACTGTTAACAATGACAGTAAAAAAGAGGGAGATGTGAGCACTGTGTGGCGTGTGGCACACTGTCAAAATAAAAGTCCCACCTTGAACACATTGGCCAAGCAGAAAAACATATCAGCCAATGCAGATATTTGAAAAATGCCAAATATCGGCCTTAATGATATATCGGTTGACCACTAGTTTAAACTTTTATTACAATTTCTTAGAAAAAAAGGTAAGCAGTTTTGTAAAAATATGAATATAAAAAAAAAATTGAAAACATTTGATGGTCATGACATGGTGTTCTTATACTGTATATACTGGGAAATTGTAAATCATATTTATGTACAGTAACACAAGTAATGTAAAGAAAATCATGGTAGTAATACTATGTTTTAATATCATTAATGAAAGGAAATCTTCATTTTGTCAAACACTGTTTTCTTTTTTGTAGTGTTTTGTGCTTAATTAATGTTTATCCTAATTCTCAGCGGCCCAAACAGCCCATAGAAAAATCTACTTATCACAAAGTGTTTGTGTTTTAATGTGCATGGAGGCCATTTTAGAGGCTTAAAACTACAGTCAAGCCTCAAATGTATATAATGGCCTCCGGTCATGCTAATGTAAAGCCAAACCTCCATCATATCACATAATGAAAGATGGGATTGCAGTTATGATACAGAGTGCTGTTATGCTTTCATATTAAATAATAAGGATCTTTTCATTGTGAAACTTTCCATTCATGTAGGAGTTGCGAAAATAATCCAACACCCCAACATATCTTTTTTCTTTGAAGAATAATTGAGCAAGACTACTGTTAAATAAATATTTTCTTAGATTCTTTGTGTTTCAGGTTTAACGAGTAAAGCATTTAGATGTGTTACACATTATTAGGTTTGAAGAAAACAAGGCATCACTTCTTTCTCTCTCTTTTGCACACTTTTTTTTCAATTCTATTCCGTTTTCATGCTCTCTTACTGTCTGTTTATCCATCTTCCTTTTCATCAGGTGGAGATGCTGGAGAGGAAGTATGGCGGTTACTTCCTGAGCAGACGAGCGGCTCGCACGATACAGACGGCGTTCCGGCAGTATCGCATGAACAAGAACTTTCAACGGCTGCGCAGTTCCGCCTCTGAAAGCCGAATGACTCGCCGGATTATCCTGTCAAACATGCGTTCACAGTATTCGTTTGACGAACGACAGCCACAGGCAATATAACAGTATAATGGTTAAAACCTGCATAAAAGTAGCAAATTCAGCTTGACTGTGAAATCTTAATTCTGTTTTCTGATGTTTACATAATTTCCATAAATTGCTCTTTTTACTATTTGTGATTCTGTAGGTTCAGCCCCAGACGCCCCAGCAGCAGCAAGGTCGATATACCAGCCATCACACTTCGACTCTGGGCACAGCTAGCCAGACAGGAACCACAGACTCACAGCAGGAGACTGACTCGCCTGCACACTGTCCTTCAGACAGAGAGGAGTACTCGCGTACAGATGACGCTTTCAACAAACAGGTGACAGATGTGTGAACCCTTAGATTAAAGTTATGTTAAAGGTTTAGGTCGAAATTAATTTCAATACAGGTCAGATATATATAGTTGGGATAGAATAGATTTAGACTCTTTCAGAATTGGTATAAAATTGTTGTTCATGTTTCCTTTTAAAACAAATGGTGTGGTCTTACCATCATTTCCCTCATTTCTAAATGACAAGCCACAGCATTACACTAAAAGAACATTTGGTTACTTGTCAATTAGCTGACATTTCTTTTCAAAGCATTTTACTGCAGAGACATTCTCCCTGGAGCCTTAAAAACCATTATAAAAAGGCACAATGGTCATTAGCAGATCCAGAAAAAAAAATCAGGGCTTTTTTCTTTCTTTTTTTTTTATAATTTGAATTAATTTAAATATTGTAAAATGGCTAATGATAAGATCATATTAGACAAAATATTAGAAATGCTCAGATATTTAAACTTCTGATACTGATATGCTGACAATTATTGTCATGTTAATTAAAACAGAACACTGAAAACTATTGTCAGTCATTTCAAATACTAAAAGTGAATTTAGGCATCACAGAATTATCATTTACAGTATGAAAAATGGATATTCGTATTAAGATTTGGCTAAAGATTAAATATATAAAAATATATTGTATATAACATAAAAATGTTAAACAGCACAGCAGTTTTTAACATTAACAGTAATTATTGAGTGCCAAATCAGCATATTAAAATGATTTCTAAAAGGTTGGACGTGCTGAAAATTCAGCTTTGCTATCACAGGAATAAATTACATATTTAAAGGAATCAGAATAGAAAAAAGTAAAATTGTTTAAATTTAAAAAATATTTCAAAATGTTACTGTTTTTACTTTATTTTTGTTCATTTAAACGCAGCCTGGTGAGAGTAAGAGACTCACAAAAATATTAACTCTTTCCTCACCCAACACGTAATTTTCTGTTATTCATAAGATGATGTTATTTATTTTGATGTATTGCATGTTCAGATATTCATACAATAAAATATTTGGGGGGCCATGAAATTTGAGTGAAAATCAGTGTCTGTGTGCTTCCTCTCTCAGGTGACATCTCTGGCTGACTCCATGGACGACACTCTGACGTGTCAGTCTGGCCGAGGGGACTCTCAGGATGGTGGTGAGGGAGGAGGTGAGGAGAGCGAGGATTTCGGCGAGTGTGTATGGAGCAGCAAACCTACCTCCCGTAGGGGGGTCATGGGGGAGAAAGAACGTCTGGGGGTCATGCACGAGGACAGCACAGCTACCTCGTACAGCGACGTCACGCTTTATATGGATGACGGCATGCCGTGTTCTCCACTATCCATCGAGCGGGTTCCCTCCAGCACGGACACCGAGTACTGGGGCGTCAGCAGCGGGGTCGGAGGACGCGAAGACAGCCGGGATACAGAGGGCGGTGGGAGTAATAACAGCCGGCGTAGCACACCATGCACCGAATGCAGAGATTTCCGGTTGCGGGGGTCACACCTCCCCGTTCTCACCATAGAGCCACCTAGTGACAGCTCTGTTGACATGAGTGACCGTTCAGATCGAGGCTCCCTGAGCAGGCAGCTGCTTTACGAGCAGGAGCCTACAGCAGGCGGATCACCTCAAGGCACTCTCAAACACAACCCCGTCCCTCGCACGCCAAATCCCTGTGTGGCACAGGGCCAGACGCGACCTCCAGGTCGCCCCATCCCATCCCCTCTTCCAACACACGTACCACACCACACAATGATGCACCACCATCACCACCCACACCTTCACCATCCGTTGCACCACCACCCTATGCCACACATTCATCACCCCTACCCAGATCCCACATCTCCCTCACCCACTCAGCCTCCACTCACGCCACTTTCTTCCTCGTCCTCCGCGGCTCTGCCCACTACTGGCCTGGAGCACTCGGATGGGGACAACGACTCAATGAACTCTACCACCAACTCCAATGAGACCATCAACTGCAGCTCAGGCTCTTCCTCTAGGGACAGTCTAAGGGAACCGTTGCCTCCTCTAGGAAAACAGACCTATCAGAGAGAGAGCAGGCATAGCTGGGACTCACCCGCCTTCAACAATGACGTGGTGCAAAGGAGGCAATACCGCATCGGACTGAACCTCTTCAACAAGTAAGAGACATTCACCAAAATAAGACTGACATTGTACTGTTTCAGTTGAAATTTTAAATGGTGAATTTAAACAAAATGTCCCTTTTATTTTAAAATTCTATAAATACTTTATTCAATTACTTACAAATCTATAAAATACTTTTTATTAAATAATAATTTTAAATAAAATATTATCAAGAACATTAAATTTTCCACAAATGAGCATTATTAATATTTATTGTTTTATTTAATATTGTTTTATTTAATATTTATCTAACTATATTAACTATATGTAATTTTTGGTCTTTTAAAAATGCATTATCATCCCGTAGACATAACTGACTGCATTTAAGTGAAAACTCGGCAAGACAGACATTTTGACATATTTTTGTGTTTATTTGTCCGTTTAAAAGCCGAAAGTGCCCAAAGTGTTTTGCTCTGTCTCGGATCACATGCACAGAAAGCTGCCTGATGAACAATGTCTCTTTTGCAGCTCAGTATGCTTTTAACATTTCTTTCATCAAGTACGTCCAGCAGGAATCTTTATATCACAACAGTCACATTACATGATTTTATGCAGGAAGGGTGACAGCTAAAATCAAAATTGCACAGCCCTAGACATTAAATCATCTTTGGGAACAAGGAGGGCCCATGGTTGTTTGGAAGCCCTACGCAACTTGCATCCTTTCCGTATAAGGATGAATTACACTGAATATGTCTCTTATAAGTTCATATAAACATTAACCTAAAATCTTAATGTTAGAAAAGTGTATGGGTCTATTTATTGACTAATCTATCTACAGATATCTCCTCCATATGGTTTATCACACCTGTCGTATTTCATTATTACTTCTTAATATTGAGGAGATGACAGGCCCAGGGTGATTTCTCTGAACCTCTTTTCAGACTTAATACCTGTGTTAAGGATCACAGACAATTTACGGTAGAACAGTTTTATTTTAACACATTACTCCTGTTATAAATCATGGAGAATACATAATGAAAAGTAACTGTAACATTTTATGATGTAAGATTTATGTGTTATAAATCATTTAGCACCTTGGGAACTTTTTAGCAGGGTGCTTTTGAAATCTAATTCTGATGAGGAAATGGAACTGTAAGCAATCAAATGGATTTTAAGATCAAATGGCAGCGATCAATAAAAGACAATGCAGTCAAGCCAAAGACAGATGTGAACCTAAATCAGAATGGATACAAAGAGTCAGATTTAATTTCTGCTGAAGTGACTATACATTTTTCTGCCCTCAGGCTTGTTGTTGCTATGTCTATTTGTCTTTATTTCAGTTGTTTACAGTTTTACTGGAATGAATCACATCCTATCTGTTTTATCCTCACTCTTCCTGTCTTCCAGGAAACCAGAGAAGGGGATCCAGTATTTGATAGAGAGGAGTTTTGTCTCAGACACACCTGTGGGCATTGCACGTTTCATCCTGGAGAGGAAAGGCCTAAGTAGACAGATGATCGGGGAGTTTCTGGGAAACCGACAGAAACAGTTCAACAAGGATGTGTTGGAGTTAGTAATGATGTTTTTCTGTCTTCCAACCCCAGACTGTAGCAAAGCATCCATATGCTGTTAACACCAGCCTGGAGGCAAAAAAAAAAAAAAACAGACACTGGCTAAAAAATTAACACAAACATGTTGGCAGATGAATTTAGTGATATTTCTTTCTTTGTTTTTCTTTCTCAGCTGTGTGTTGGATGAGATGGATTTCTCAGGCATGGATCTGGATGATGCCCTGAGGAAGTTTCAGGCTCAGATTAAGGTTCAGGGGGAAGCCCAGAAGGTGGAGAGACTAGTAGAGGCCTTCAGGTAGCCTTTGCTCTCATCTCACCCTGTGCTCTTTTCTCTGCATTTCGTAGTTCCACATAAGGATCAGCTTCTTTCTTTCTAACAGTCAGAGATACTGCGTGTGCAACCCTGCACTCGTCCGCCAGTTTCAGAACCCAGACACCATCTTCATCCTGGCATTTGCCATCATCCTTCTCAACACAGACATGTACAGCCCCAACGTCAAAGCTGAGAGGAAAATGAAGCTGGAGGATTTTATCAAGAACCTTAGAGGTGATACAAACCAAAAATGTCTTCAGATTAATACTTGGCTTCCAATTAAAGACCAGAGAGCAGTTTTCACCTTCTGTTTCTTGTTCGTTCTTCCTCTCTTTTCATGGCTAGGAGTGGATAATGGACAGGATATTCCCAGGGATTTGTTAGTGGGCATCTACCAGCGCATTCAGAAATGGGAACTCAGGACAAACGATGACCATGTGTCTCAAGTGCAGGCCGTGGAGAGGGTTATCGTGGGCAAGAAGCCTGTGAGTCAAACCATGTTTCACTCATGCATGTCATACTTTTGGTTGAAACCCCATATTGTTGTTCAGCTTGTTGTAAAAAGGCCATTTGATCTCTAGTTTGTTTATTTGTGTGGTTTAGTGTGAGACAAACCAAGTTGTATTTTGATATGCTGTGTGTGTGTGTGCGTGCAGGTGCTTTCTCTGCCACATCGCAGGCTAGTGTGCTGTTGTCAGCTGTATGAAGTCCCTGACCCCAATCGACCCCAGCGGAGTGGAGTTCACCAGCGTGAGGTCTTCCTCTTTAATGACCTGCTAGTGGTGAGTCTTCACTTAGTGCATATTGGCCTAATTACTGTCAGAAGATATAGTAGAGAAAAAAACTCGCTTTGATTTAGAGTTATGTGCACTTCCTATAATTACATAATTATAATGCATCGTCAAATGTATACCAGATGAATAGGCCTACTGTTTTCATAAAAAAAAAAATCAAGAACATTTAACCTATATAATATAACTGTATTTGGAGTTACATTGTACAGTTTTAGACTTAATATCTGTATTTTTAGATTTTATTTGTTATATTTAGAATTACAGCCTTATCTTCAGGATTTATATATATACTATATATTCAGATTCATATAGTTTCATATTAAGTATTATATACATATAAAGTCTCTTTAGGGTTAATTCATTTGTCACAAAATTACAACAAAAATAACATTCTTTATACATACATATTTATTCATACTACTACTGCTTCTACTACTTCTAATAATACTAGTAATATTTTCTATTATTGAAGGCATAAAGAATGAGAAGGTGTCAAAGCTTAAATACTTATTTGTACATGTTATTAAACAAATCAAGACTATCTTGCATTGTTCAGAATTGCCAGTCTTGATCTAGAGTACAGCTATTAGACACAATGAGAAAAAAAACATTCAGTCATATGTATCTGAGAAATTTTGTGTTAAGGGTATGTATATGTATAATGATGATAACTACACAGCCTAACATCCCTTATGTTCCCGCCTTCAGGTAACGAAGATCTTTCAGAAGAAGAAGACGTCTGTGACGTACAGTTTCAGACAGTCTTTTCCCCTGGTGGAGATGCAGGTTCATATGTTCCAGAACTCCTGTAAGTATATTCATCCCTCCATCTGTCTGACCATCTGTCCCTCCTTCTTTATTTATACTATCACTCCATTCCAGCTCGTTTACACACTCTGCTCTCATCCACTCCATCTCTCCGTGCTCTCTCATTACCCTTTCCTTGCTTTCATGTAGGTGGTGTTTTGGTTTCTTAGCAGTGTATGAAGGAGAAAAAGAAGTCTATCTGAAAATCCTGTTCCATCTATTGTGGCTGTGCTGTTAATTTGGAACGTCTGTCTTCTAATGATCTTAATCAGTATTTGTTTTGCACTTGTTTTCCATTAACAAAATATCTACATATCTTTAAAAGAAGATAAATTAGCTTGAAGTAAAATTCCACATGATTAAGAGCATATTTTTTTAATTAAATATATCTTTCCTATCCCATTGACATGCTGAAGTACAGTACTTGTCGGAATGAGAGATCTTAACTAATTACGAGGCACAGCACATCCCTCTTTATCTGGGCCTCTCTCTAATTCACTGCATTTGCCCTCTATCTCTGTCCCCCTCTCTCAGACTATCCTCACGGTATCAGACTGACATCAGCGATGCCCGGCAGCGAGCGTAAGGTCCTGATTGTGTTCAATGCGCCGAGCCAGCAGGACCGAACACGCTTCACCAGCGACCTGCGTGAGAGCATCGCTGAGGTTCAAGATATGGAGAAATACCGTGTAGAGTGTAAGAAATCCTTTAATGTTACCCATTGTTTCACACATGACATCAAAAGCTTGAGGTTCTTTTCCTCTTTGCAAGCTGAAATTTCAGAAATTGTTCATTATGGTAATAGTCATAGGTATAGGTAATACTCTCTTCTCCATAGCGGAGTTAGAGAAGCAGAAAGGTGTGATGCGTCCAGGGCTCCTGAGTGGAGAAGGGGGCGGGGTTGGCGGAATGAAGACTGAAGCTGTGAACGGCACTCTGGGTAGGCCCAGTCTGGATGACACGTACACTGCAGGGGAGGGGCTTAAACGAACAGCACTTAGCTCCTCACTGAGAGACCTCTCTGAGACAGGTACAGCACACATTCACACAACAAACTCCCTTCTATTTAAACTACAGCTGTCAGTTTTATGTGTTCATTTAATGGTATTGTAGCATAACAATGCAATAAGAATCAGCTCATTTTAATTATGGATGATTCATGGATTTCTTTAGACCTATTTTGTAAAACAAACAGTCTGATTTCTTAAGCCACTTTTTTCTGCCCATTGCTTTTTTGTTTGCCACAATGTATTTTTTTTTTTTTTATTTCACTCAAATATGGTCATTAATTGGATTCAGTACACATAAATTAATGTTTTATTTTTATAAATTATTGACAGCCCTAATTTAAATTAGTTTTTTTACTTATTTCCATTTGGGGAAATATTTATAAATCCACCATAGTTTGATCATGAAAGGCCTTCTGGCACAATTTAAAAGTGCTGAACTTCTATGAAGAAATACAGTTTGACAGACACTGCCCTCTAATGGCACATTATGTCCTTGCATAAGGCTTCTTGGAAAAGTGTCTGGATTTGAATAATCATATTTTTTTTTGCTGTTAGTATGTACACTGTCACAGTATGCAAAATTTCTGTATGCATATAATGTACAGATGCTACATTTGTTAAGATGTGCAGTATATGACAGAGCAGACCATATCCCACATACAATGATATTGACTTTGACCTTCAAAGTAATATCTAATAAATGTGTTTTTTTCTTATTCAGTGTTTGATGGGGCTGCCAAGTGTTAACATATTTTTACACAAAATTACATAAAAAATACAAAATAGCCATTTTATAGAGGATAACTCACAGAACTAAACATAAATGTAATCTGGTCATGTGACAAACACTACTGTTTTAAATGCTTTCTAAACACAGCCGATATCAAGTTCAGTGATGTGAAGTTGAGTTTTGTCAGTAGACATTTATACATTGTAAATGGATCATCCAGGGACAAACACCCAGTACTGAGATGTTAGAAAATGTTTTCTCCATGACCTTTGACCCTGACCTTGTGCTTGGTTGGGTGCAGGAAAGCGAGGCCGTAGAAACAGCGTTGGCTCTTTGGATAGTACTATAGAAGTAAGTCAGGCTGATCTGCTAACGGCTTGTAATCATAATGAAATTGAATGATCCTGTGTTTCAGTTTTCCTAAATGCATGAGACTTCTGTGTTTAACAACAACAGCTTTGCATGAATTTTTGATTGTTGTGATGAAGTTCAGCATATTTTAATCCTTATAGTGTAAAAAACTTAATTGGTGTTTGCTTTGCATGCTGCTTGTCTAATAGGTTATGCCTGGTGCTAATAACTAATGCATTGCTCTGGTAAATGAGTGGCCCCAATCAGTATCTGAGGGCTGCTTCTGTTTTAGAGGTTTAGATGCATGTTTAAATGCATGTAAAATGAGTAAGGCTCAATAATGAGGAAGCTTTACTTTGTTATCTGACTGATTTTGTGGCTTGTGAAAGTGACACTGTCATTTCTAACTTTGGTAAGTTGTTTGAGGCTGTTTGTATCTAATGCTGAAAGGCTTTTTGGGTTGTCACTGTGCAGGAGATGTGAGTACAGTGATGTTACACGCCTTGTCTGCATGTACTTTTAAGTATCAGGATAAATTGTTACTCTGAAATGTGCCATTACAAAAATTCTGGCTGATATCAATAAGCTGATAATTATTTTATGTTATAACTTAAGCAATAAATTGAAGTTATTTAAATTATATGATATAGTAAAGCAATTAAAATTACACATTACATATAAAATGTATTAATTTTAAATTCTGCAACTAAATTCTGTCAAATTCACTTGTTTTAGTCTTTTTTTCTGTTTTTTTTTAATTAGAAAAAAGTATAGAATTTTAATAGATAGCATTTATATTCTTATAACATAAAAATCATTATTTCTTATAATAAATTTTAATATCGGTGTATTTCTAAGAAGTAATGTGCATTATTTATTTCAAAATAGTAACTGGGGAATGCCTGTCACTTGTAACTCGTTAGTTCTGACACTGTCCATCTACTCAGATTTCCATTGTAATAACTGTCTGGCTTTGTGTGTTTGTGCACACTGTAGGGATCAATCATTAACAGCCCTCAGCCACATCAGCGTTTGCCCATGGGGGGCGCCATTCCCGGCTGCTATGGGCTGGAAGACTACCGGCCTCACCGCCCCATCCTGAGCCCCGGAGTAGGGGTGGGGGGTGGGCCGGGGCAACTTCACAACGCCGTAGGCAATATGGGCGGGGTCCCTGGCATCAGCGATCGAGGTGGGGGGCCGGGGAGCAGTTCTGGAGGGAGCAATTCCGGTTCCTTCCTGGGCTCCCTGTTTGGGAGCAAGCGCGCCAACCCCCTGCTCCCCTTACTCCCCCCGGGACATTACCCGGCCCCCGTGCCACCTCCTACTACAGGAGGGCCGCCGCCTCCGTCCCCCTCCGCCCTCACCCAGTCAGATCCCGGTGGGCCGTCCAAGATCCAAGCACTGCACGCTCAGTACTGTCACAACAACTTTGGCCAGCCTCCACCCCCTTACCACCATCATCATCGGTATCATATGCAGGCCGTCGCCCCTGGCCATCCGCCCGTTATCCATCATATCCTACATCGAGGGTCCCTCCCACGACGCGGGCCACCCGTTCCTTCACACGCCCAGCTCCAGCAGCAACTATCCCATCATGCTATGCAGCAAGGCCGCTACGGCAATATGGCCTGCACCCCTCCGCCTCTGTCCCCGCATTCGCCCAATTCCCCCATCGCCCCTTTCACCTTCTACCACATCCATCCCAATCCCATACGCCACGTACGGATGCCCGGTCCTACCGGCAAGCTTCCTCTCACCCTGTCTCACTCTCAGCCCCACCCTCACGCCCACTCCCACGTTCACTCTCATACCCACAGCCATCTCGTCCACGCCCACAGCCCACACCCCTTAATGGATCACTCCGCCCATCAAACTCACTTCGTTTTCTCACCGCCCCCTCAGGCACCATCCGCTATCACCGCCCGCTACATACCCCAGGGCGCCGCCCATTACATCCCGCAGTATCCACCCCTCTCCTCCATCCCACCTCCTCCACCACATTCCCCACTACCTCCACCTTCGTCCCCACATACCCCGCTCACCCCTCTTACCCCACTCTCCCCACTGGCCCCGCAGCTCCCAGGACCCATGGGGGCGCAGTCGGGCGGACCAGGGGGCGGAGGGGGAGGCGGAGCCAGCAACAGCAGCACAGTCGGCAGCTCCAAATCCAAACCAATCAACCGTATCAGCACGGTGGTGTGAGAGTGAGCCATGGCAGAGGGCACAGGGTCCCATCGCGGAGGAGCCGGAGCCCAGGCAAGAGGAAGCACACCATACTCAGACTCTGTTACTTCCATATCCGCTTCCCTCATGTGTAGAGTGGGAATCCTGGCCGGCTACATGCTCATTGCTAGCCTGAACGGCCTCTTGGTGTAGGCCGCCATTCAAAACAAAGGCTGTGTAACAGCATCAAATCTCCAACTGAAGATCTAAGAAGCCTAATGGAGACAATGGTGAAGCAGATGAAGTGTATTTTAAGAGTTTGAGTTGAAATTGACATGCATCGCTGCCAAATGAATAGGTTACAGGGAGAAAGGGGGTGCCAATTTATGTCAGACTGATGATCTGGAGTTTAAGAGACCAAGTTTGACCATAGAGAAGTCAGAAGAAGACAATGGTGAACTCTTTAAACACTCAACATAGAGACGAAACTGGACAGATGAGTGCAAAATATAAAAGAAACTGAACTTTTTCATTCGTAGTCTATTCGGTTTTCATGTGTCTCAGATGACAATCATTTCAGGGTCAGTCAGTAAATGTTTGCTTGATACATTCCTCAAAATTGTCAAATGTATTCCTCAGCGCATAAGAAGGGCCAGCATGCACTTAGGGGGATGCCAAACACTATGTTTATCATCTTAAAAGAGACTTTTATTTTGCCTTTTGAGTGAAAGGACAGGATGGGAACTGCTGAGAAAACTTACATCACTACACAGAAACCAAAAAAAAAAAAAAAAACATTATTTTGAAACTATTTGAAGAATGTTTTATATTTTATTTTTTGTTTTGTTTTTTTGTCTTGATGAGGCTGGGCATCCGATTTGCAATAAGTCAGTAAAAAACACTTTTTTTAAAGGCCTCAGTGAAGTCATGATGTCATTTGCGCCAAACAGAATGTGTAGAAAGAGATTTTAAATTGTTTGGTTGATATTTTGTTCTTTTCTTTTGTTGCTATTATATAAGACAATTAAGCATACAAACCTAAATGCAAAGTTCACAAAAGAGTCATGACTAATAGCAACCAATAATCAGGACATAGATCAGCACCTCCTCTTTTTATTTCCTGCCACCTGTTACCGCAGCACATCTCTTTCCCTTTTTTAGCATCACCATTTCACTATTATTTTCATCTTGTCTGCTTAAACAATCTCACCTGACCAATGAAACATTTATATTTGGCAGTTCATCACATAACCTTAGTGCCTATTGTAAAGGTTTGCCATTGGAGGTTTGAGATCAGTGTGATACTTTCTCTGGATGACCTATTGGAGGAGCAGGGTGTTTGTATAGAGTGTCATTGAAATTTTGAAACAAAATCTGTACTTATGGGCTTGCTTTTGTACAGCTTCGGCGGTCAAAATGTGTTACAGATATCTTAAATATTTAGAAGTAACTGAATTTTAAAAAGAACATCTGGATATGGGTGATTTTAATGGGTGACTTTATTACTATTATGATGTCAGATAATACTGAATATACTGAAGAATATAATTCTTGCTATTTTTGGTGTAAAAGCTACTACTAATATAATACATGGATATGTTTTAGCAGAGTGCCGTGCTGAGTGTTTTCTAAGAGCTTTTTTTCAGACAGACCAACAGGCCAGTTTTTTTTTTTTTTTTGGGTGTACAATTGATGTTTAGCAAAACTAATTGGACTGCTAATTTCAGGTAAATGTTTTGCAGCAAGTTTGTAAAACTATATTATCCACTTAAAAGCTATATGATGCGTGTAAAACTCGTTGTTGCCAGAAGCCATACACACTTGAGCAACTCGCTCTTTTAATATTGTGAATTTACGCTGAGTTGCATGTCCAATGCCCTCTTATTTTTTTATATGAAAGCGTGTTTAGGGGACTTACATTTATACACATATACACACACACACTCATTTACAATGAGAAGCCGTGAAAGCATCTTTAATTGTGAAGATCTTTTTAGTGAAAGTTTCTGGTTTTGCACATACACAAGTTAAAGATCATCAGTGCCTAGGATCCAAAGCTCCAATACCATCTGCGTCCCTCCAAACAGTCCCTTTCTCTTTCCGTATTCCCCCCTTGTCAGCCAAAATGGGCTGTTCTCTCTCCATTAACCAGAATCATTCACAGTATTACATTAGTGATGTGTTAATGTTGAGTTATTTTTATACTTAGAAAATGTTAACATTTTTCAAGTCCTACAATGATGAAGACATCTAAAATAAGATTATTAATCTCTGCTGCTAGGCCCAGCCATTTATTTTTTATTTATTTATTTTTCATTATTTTCTTTGCCTATATAAATTATGTTGAGTCAAACTACAATTCTGTAAACCTTAAGGCCTTTGTAGACAAACAGGAACTCAGTGTCCCTATTCAAAATCTGTGGCGTGATCTGAATTTAGAGGGCCATTCACTACATTTCACATTTTTTTCCTATGGGCGGTTTTGCTTCTCTCTAATTCTGACGCTTTGCTCTTGTGCTTGTATTAAAAGTCCTGAGTGCTGGGGCATGCTGAGCTCAAACGCAAATAAAGCAGAGATGTATGATGTTAAAAAAAATGCGTATTCTGGTTTCTGGACACGCTAATGTCTTGCGCCACCGTGCCCCATGTTGCATGTCTGCACTTAGCTGAATGATGCTGTATAAACCTGAATGTATATATTAGTTGATATAAATATCCCATATTTACTCTGCACTGGACTGGGGAATCAATATCTGGCTGGGAATAGGAACATGAACCATTGTTTACATTTTAAGGACCTTGGGGTTGTGGGTGGGGGGCTTGGAACGAATTGTAATTGTAAAATTGTATCAGTATGTGTGTGTGTAAGAGCAGTTCCTATATTTAAAATTAATTGTATGAAGTTTTATTTGTATATATGTATGAGGTTTCAATGCAGAATTAATTCAAAGAAATTATGTGATAATTTATTGCTCTCAATCTATAAAACATGTTCTTGCTGTTGGAAAGTTGTTTTTATATATTTCTGAGTGGGCTGTCTGTTTCTCTATTTTGGTGTGTGTGTGTGTGTGTACAGTAGGAGTGTGTGTTGTGTGCATCCAAGTATGAAATCAGGTTAATGACAGATTATTATATTAAGCATACAAAATTGTTTTATTTGTCTAAAATGTTATATTTTAAACAGTCTCAGCAATGCATTGAAATAACCACTCAAGAACTAATGCACATTACACATTGTATAATTAGGACTATTGATATCAATCAACAGGTACCATATGAGTATAAGTGTAGATTTCTACATTTTTATCTAACACCAAGACAGAAATGGTGAATGATGCTGGATAAAGTCCTCTGGTCACATACATTTGTATACTGAGAAATGGAAGTTCTCCACTAAAGTGTATTTCTGGCATGTACATTATAGTAAAAATCATGCAAAATTAGTTGAGCCACCAAACTGGTCAAAACACTTAAGGCCATTTTCTACAAAATTTTCAAAGTGTTTTGAACACTTACAAATTTGTTTGTAGCTCCTTTGCTACACTTATGTCCACCACTTCAGGTTAAATGCTCCTAATAACAGTATATCAAAATGTACAATCTGTTTTCATTTTGAAGCTGGCTAGATTTCATAGGGTTCCAGGGTGTTTTGTGCTTCCCCTTTTTGCTGGTGTTTAGTATGTGTCTGCGCTAGGCCACATAGGCTTCTGAAAGTCGCTCTTTGACTTATGGTGTTAGGGAAAAGAATTACCATACATTCAAAAATTAAAAAGCACATTGTGGCTTACATTGTGCTTTTGTCATATTTGGGTCATAATGAACAGTACAGAAGAACAGTGTAAACAGACCATCACAAACAAGCAGTACAAATGTTCAGCATCACATCTTTGTAGGAAAGTTTAACATGATTGTGTCTGCACATGTTAAGAACTTATATGATGTTATAATTAGAGCAGTAAATTGTACAAAAGTCTTATCAATATTTCATGTTCATTTATTTTTTATGAAAGTTAATTAGTTAGTTAATTGATTGATTCTTTGACTTTTGTGCATCTTCCATTCATTCTTTGACTTTTGTGCATCTGTGAGGAAGTTACTTACAATGAGCAGATTTTGATTAAGACCTGTCTGCTTGTACAGTTTGTGGTGTGTGCGTTGTGCTTGTCTGTGTACGTTCAGTCAACATTCATAATCTTTTGAGTGTCTTTGTCACTCAGCCATGTGCTGTTTTCAGTTTAAAGTCAAACAGAAATCCTTGAAAGCAGATGCTTGACCTCAGAGGAGTGATGATGTCTATTGAGAAGCAATACAATGTGACATTCATTAATCAAGAAAATCGAGCTTTTCCTCAAACTTAAAAGTACCGCCACCCGTAAACAAATTCTAGACTTTTTAATTAGTGTTTTTTATTTGTTTTCCAAAAAAACTAAAAATCTTTGAAAGGTACATTTACTTGAGAAACAACATTAAGACTTAAAATAATGTATATTTTACATGAGTATAATCAATTTTAAAACAATAGATAAGTATCTATGAAAACAAGTTTTATCTAGTGTTGCTTCTCAAGTAAATTCATCTTGTTTCAGGGACTTTAAGATATTTTAACTTCAAGTACTTGTTACAAAATGATTGTTTGGAATTAATAAGAGCATTAGTTGCCAGATGTTGCTCAGCCATATTAGTAATGTAGACAGATGACCCTTGAAACTGTTGAGAACTGTTCAAGAAAGTATTTGATAATTCGGTAAAATAGATTCTTTTCCTGTTGTCCTTCCTCACCATCCTTTCAGACTGTGGTAACAGACAGAAGAGGATTATACACCTTCGTCCCGTCTGGAGAGCGAGAGCCATGTGCAAGTAGCTCTTGGATGGTGATCCAGTTGTCCAGTATGCGTCGGTTGCGCTTCTTGGAGCTCTTTTTCTGACTGAGCTCCAGGATTGAGGCTGGGTTCTGGCCAGACTCCGACTGGCTCTCCTTGCCCATATCCAAACCATGTTCTCGCATATATTCCAAGCGACTTTGCATCATAAACTCTCTGCGTCTGCGCTGCTCACGGGCCCTCAGCAGATGTTGCTTACGCTCTTCTTTGCTCCAGTAGCGACCCATCTTCATTTCGCTTACTGTGTCATCATCAGTCGTCATTCCGCTACGCTCCTCACGGATCTTCATAGCTCGGGCTTTCAAGAGTCGGTCTCGGACAGGACGTTTGGCCACATAGCGGGTCCCATCGCTTCTTATCTTCACCTTCCACTCCATGCGTGGTGATGCAGGGGGAAGTGGCAAAGGTAAGGCCAGAGAAAGCTTCACTGGGCTGGGGTGAGGCAACGACCCAAACATGCTATTCCCATGGTCCTCACGGTCACTGCCGCCCACTGGTGCCTCACTTTCTCCTTCCACAGCTCTATCCAAGGGTCCAGAACTCTCAGAAAGTGAGGATCCCAGATGCATGCAGCTCTGGTAGCGTTCTGGAGTGAAGCAGTTGGAATGACGGCGTCGAGTGAAGTAAGGACTTGACTCCGCGCTACGACCTCCATTCCTGTTATGGCCACTCACCCTAGAATTTACATCCTGTGTCACTCCTTCAGGCATGCGACGGACGGTTCCTTCTCTTGTGAGTGAGCAGAATTTCTGGTTCACAGGGGTGTTAGTCTGAAACTTCTTGTAGCTGCTTGGCGAATATGAACTGTTGAGGCTTGCTCGTCCTCTTTCACTCCAGGTTGGTCGGTCCCTGTGTCTGATTGGCAGAGGACTTGTGGACTCATCGATTTGAGAAACTGGAAGTTGATGCTCATTCACCATAGGTGTGCTCCTGCAGCTCTCTCCCCCAGTGTTGTAAGCGCTGGTGCTGTCCTTGTCTGAACGTTCCTTCTCTGGAAGTTCGTTGATGTCAGACAGCTCATGCAATGGAGACCCCTGAGGTTCTGCAGATGCCCGGCCAGATGTTTCTTCCTCCATCAGCCAGGCTTTTAAACAGCGTTCTCTTAACTGCTGCATCTTCTGTGCTCGTAGAATGTTCCGGCACTTGAACTCAAGGTGCCTCATTTCCTCTTCCAGAAGCGCCATCTCATGTGGAGTCAGGTTCTCGTTACTGTTCTCATCCAGAGTCTCCTCCCTATTCTCAGCTTCTTCTTGTGTCTCTCCTTCTTTCTGATCTATTTCTTGAACCTGCTGCACTTTCTTCATCCTCTTCTCATAGCGACACTTGATTTCCAGAAGCTGCCTGTACCTCTCGCATTCCTCTTCTGTCAGGCCTGGCATTATCATCCCACTGACGGGATCGTGAAGGTACCCACCACCAATGCTTCCACAGTCCAGTGAGTCTGTGCTAAGGTGGAGTTCTCGGAGAGGGAACAGAGGCGATGGCGTGTCGCTCCCTCCTCCGCCGCTTCTGCCGGGTCTAAACTTGCGCAGGCTGCCAGGTGTGTTAGTGGCATTTGTGTTGGAGGTGCTGGTCTGCTCATCGCCTAGAAGGATGTCATGCTCGGAGGATTCTTCGTTCTTTGTGCTCTCATCTGTTCGCCCCACACCACTGTCGAGCTCTTGACTGTTGCTTAGGGTTGCTAAGCTGAGTATGGGTGTCTCTGGATGTAGGGTTTCCTCAGGAATGCCTGCTTGGGGTCTCTGTTGGCGGAAATGGTAAAGGCCGGGCAGATGGGACGTATTAAGGCTGTCCACACTCATCCCTACAGGTAACTCACAGTCAATCTCCTCTGGGTCCAAATGAGTGTCCGTCTAGGGGAAAGGCACAAAGGAAGGGAAGATAAAAAAAAAGTAAGAGGGAATAGTTAGAGGCTGAACATCACCAGTATTGCCATAAAAATAAAAACATGCAGTAATGCACTTCAACACTAGATGGCAATATAGACATTTGTTTAATTGTGTGCAACATGTTCAGTTGTAAAGCAAGAATTATGAGGCCTATTATTATTAAACCGCATTGAGGTCTAGTATTTTCATACTTACACACACAAATATATATATTTATTCAAGTAAATTGATCTATCCACCTTATTTTTCCCAAAAGAGCAGGCATGGCCATTTTTAAATTGAATGTGTCTGGCTTCCTGTCTCATCTGCTTCCAACCATTTTTAGCTGTAGAAAACAGCTCGTTTTGCTGCTTGATATTGCAAACTGGTGTCTCTACCATATTAATGTATTATCTTAAATATGAACACACTGGTTGGTAGCGCAAACAGTTATACTCTTTACTGCACTTTGTTATTCTTCTCGTTATTTTTCTACAGCGGCTAATAAACCAGAAGTCTCACACATTCACAGAAAACGGATTCTGCATTAAAAAATAGAGGTGGATAGCTGGCATTTTGAACAACATATTATGAGATATTTATCACATTGAATGTACATAGTATAGATAGTAAATAAGACATATTTCATAATCACTGAGACTTTACCAATTAGAAAATAAAACTATTTTCTTCTGAGATACTTTATAACTAATGGTACTATTACTCTGACTATTTTTGTGTTCATTATAATTTGTGACAATTGTTATGACTTGCTACGAATCAAGATTTATTGATGAATACAGATTTATTGAAGCATTGATTTTTTTATCCTAAGTAATCTTTGTCTATAGATGGCAGCCAATAATCAATTATCACTTGATTATATATCAGAGTTTCATAACGCAGGTTGTTTTAATGGTCTGCCCATGACATTTCTTGAGCATATTTGTATCTCTTTCGTTCCTCTTGATTTAGTCAGCTTGTAATCTCTTTCTGTAAGTCAACAATCCCTTGCTGTTTCTCTATAACTGTCTGTCTTTCTCTCTCAATCTCTTCCTCTCCTGGTCTGACAGTTCCACTTGTTTCTGGTCTTCAGTTCGTCATTAATCTTTCTGTGTTGCTGGGAGGGTGACTGCGGATGAGAATGAGAGGTACAAAATGGCCCCTTTTTGTTCTGATCTTGTTAGTGCTGAGCGTTGGCTGAAATGAGCTCACTGTTTTATTCATTAGCTGACGGCTTTGCTCATGATAGATGATTTTTGCAGGCTGCACACAATAACCAACAGCCATTTTTTCAATATCACCACTGGTTCCCCATAAATTGCTAAAAAATTGACACAGTTACAAAGTCGGAAATGCAGAGCAGCATATATATAGCTCTGAAATAGGTGCTCGTTTAGAACAGTTCCTATTTGTGTGGGGCAAGAGTAAAAATGCTGTTAAATTTGTATTAAATAAAACAATAAATTTGCTTGCACAGACAACTTTGAAATTCAGATTAATTGCTTCTGCTGGTGTTATTCTCATTTATAAGTCACTTTAGATGATCTGCTAAACAAATAAATATAAATGCACAATTAAAATTCCAGCACTGGTTAAGGGTTTACATTATAATTGTACAAATTTGCTAATTTACCCAATGCATGAATGTGCATCTACACAACCTCTTGGCTTAGTTTATGTCCTTGGAAACTGCTTACTGTGGAAAAAAGCGTGATATCCTTCCTTACTACAGTGTACCTTGCTTGCACCTCTTAATTTGCCCTCTCTCTCTCATACCTTCCATCAGTTCCTTCAATTACTTCTCCTCTGTGCATGTCTTTCTAATGGAGCACTTTTCCCCCCATTCTGTAAGCAGCTTTGTTCCCTCTCACTCTTCATCTCCTTGTGGAATAGTGTTAATGGAACTGCCACAAATCCTTGACACCCATCACTAAGAGTGATCACATGATTGAGACATTGAGTGATGTGAGACTTCTGTTTCCCTTCTTTCAGCAAAATAAGTCATTAATTTTAGGATATGCTGTCGTTGGGGACAGAGTGGGTCCATTAACTTTGCATGTGCCTCAAAAAGCCTATTTTTGTGTGTATGTGTGTATTTAATTGCTCAGAGGATGTGAGATTTGGGGCGATGACTTAATGGTTTATGCGTTTATTTTAGTGTCTGCTTTGTCTAAAAGGTTTCTCCTAAAAAAGCCAAAATATGGTGTTATGAGAAGCAATTTGCTCCATTTTATCATATTACTGTCTAGGTCAAATAATTGATATGTAAAAGACTTTTCATTCTATTTTGTTAGCATGTACTCTCATAAATGTATGTATTTTTGCTCTTTATTCTAATGTGTTTCTTTCTCTTTCACATTTGTGTTATATTTATTTACCTCTATCTCTGGTCTGGCCAGCAGTAATGAGAAGTTGGTGCTGTCCTCACGGGTCAGGATGGCCACTGCTTCCTCTCGGTTCTGCACTTCCATCCCATTTATCTAACGTGGTACAGACAGAGACTTCATTCACAGCCATGTTCAAACACAAAAGGTCAGCTTTTTTCCTAAAACAACATAACATCAAAACATCAGCAAAAGAGTGGTCATGTTTCGACTGAGTCCTTGGTGTCAGAGTCACATCAGAAACCAGAATAAATGAAGAACTTTTTGAGACAAAGGCAACATGACGCACTGTCTTTGATGTTCTGTAATTATTCTCTAGAGTAACTGTGTGGGCTGTGTTAAAAGTCACACCAATTATCTGTTTATAGACTGATTGTCTCTAGAAACGCTTGACCTCCAAGATGAACGTAATGATGATGTCAGTTCATCAGTGGTTGTTGTTGATGTAATTTGTCTCTGAGCAAAAAACATACCTGTAATATCCTGTCCCCCTTCCTGATTCTTCCATCTTTTGCTGCTATGCTGTTTGGATTCACCTAAGAACCAAGAATGTTTAAATATCAGCTGGATAAATTTAATAATTTGGCTAAATACAGTTGTGTTGAGCAGTAAAATAGCATTCAGCCTCATGTGGTCACTCACTTCCCCAATGTAGATGCCTTGGTCTTCCTCATCATCTGTCCGGTAACAGACTGTTAGCCCCAGTTTATCCTGCTGACTCGACTTATACAACTCCACCTCCTGACAAAGACAGAGAGGAAGAGCTGTTTATAGGGCAGAGATTAAACCCTCGGCTTTAAAGATGCACTGGGACAGAAAACCAGCTAGAGGCAATTTATGAGATATTATAGGTTGGGGTAATGTGTACAGGTTACTGGTCTTATGTTAACCCATGAAATCCCATTTTTTTCCCTTAGAGTGAATGTGTTTTATTTATATATTACATTATTTATTTTATTATATCATTGAATCAGCCAATCTGTATTTAAGAAGATTTTATTATTATTTTTTAATTATTTGTTTTATTTTTTATTTATTTTTTTGCAGAAATTCATAATTATGAAGATATTATGAACAGCTCTGGGCATTTATACCACCCAGGGTTTCAAAAAATAAATAAAAAATAAAAATCATTTTTTATTTTTTGGTTTCCCACCTCATATTCTAGTTCCTCTTGTTGATCCACCTCATGGTTGGCAACATTGAAGTAGTCATTTGGATCACTATATTCTTGCCCCAGAGAACCACTGTAAAAAGACATGTTTCTTCAGCAGGTTTTCAGCATTTGTCCATCCCACAGACATACACAGATAGTAATGAGAACTGATCAAGAGGCAGAGGACAGCGAAGACGCTCACAGGTCATTCAGCAGGTATGGCTCCACCAACTGTGCGAGGGGAGGGGATGGTGGGGGCATGGGTGATCCACTGCTCGGGTAAGACCCTCTGTCCCCATTCAGGAAGTTCTGGAAGCTGATGTCGGTCTGGGTGCCGTTGTCCACACATTCTGTGATAGCCATGAGCCGAGCCGTGCCAGCAGCTGCACCCAATCTCCTCCTGTGGCCCTTACATACCACCTGAAGCAGGAGAGGGTCATAAGGTTGCCCATCTTTGTCCTGGGACAGGTGAGATGTTCTTCTGCCTTTGAGCTGCAGACAGTGAAAAGAATGCCATTGTATGCCCATTTTAAAAAGAATGTACTTATTGGTTGTTATTGGTTGCACTTCTAAAAGTGCTGAAGCAGCACTATAGAGAGAATGAAGTGGAGAAAGAGGGAGACAGGGATAAGAAAAATGAGAGAAGGAGAGAGAGGGAAGATAAATGCATAAATAAGCAAAACTCAAGGAAGGATGTAGTTTTGCTTCTCCTTGGTGAGAAGTAACATTGCAAAGCAGCAAAAATAGCTATTGCAAGACAAGCATGAGCTCTCCATCATCCCATCACAAAAAAAGAAATAGAAAGACAAGAAACTGCAAATATATAAAATGCTGATTTTATAGAAGATTCTGCTTAATCATTCAAAAGTCTGGGATCTGATAATTTTTTTTTAATTATTATTTTACAGTTTATTATGTTTACCAAAGCTGTTTAATTTAATTAAACACAGTAAAAATGTAAAAAAAAAAAAAATAAATTAATTAAAAAAAATACAATTTTAATAATTGAATTTTCAGCAGCCATTATTTCAGTCTTCTGTGTCACATAATCCTTCAGAAATCATTCTAATATGCTGATTTGGTTTGAACTACTTTTGAACAGTAAGGTGATAAGATATGTAATAAGACAAACTTCAGATCTGAGTGGAATATGTCCTACCTTTACTTCTGCATCAATGGGACGCAGAGTGTTTCCCTTCTGTGGAGAAAAACAGAGCAGAACCAGATTAAAAAGTGCTAACATGGGCAGCTTTGAACAGAAACGACAACAGCTGTGTGGTGCAGTGTTTTATTGATTGCTGTTTCATTTTGATTAAGGGTGATATTAATCTTTATAACAGTTAATGTTTTAGCAGGCTCTTTTTATTGCACATCACTGCTCCTTGAGTACCATGACAAAGCTATATAACCTCCAAAATAGTGTTTATGTATCAGGAAATTATTTTGGTTTAATCTATTTGTGTACACAGTGTATTCAGTACAATAATTTGATTCCAATTTTTCACATATTTTTTTTTTTACTTGCCACTCAGCATGTGTCAACACTGTCCTGTACAAAAATGTATCAGGGATTTGCAGACTTTACAGACAAGATGTTCTAGATATAGATTGTAATAGAGTTGCAATCATGGTTATAACCAAAAAAAAAAAAAAAATGCCAGCACAATTACCCGAAATTATAATGATCTCTGATCTATAATTATAGATTAATCCAAAATCTATAAAACACACCAGAATAGTGAAATATATAGGTAAAATTATGAAATGTTTTGTCCCATGTCTTCAGAATCAATGACTTATGAAATTATACCATGTAATACATGTGCTGTTGTGGATGCTGGTTAATGACTTCCAGTCTATTGGTTTATTTATTGTTATTATAACGAACAGATATCTGACAGTGCAGATTTGAATTTGTGCATTGGGACAGTTCATTCAATGACAGGCCTTACGGAGGGACAGATGAGAGGTTTTAACCCTCAAGAATACAACCCACAATCAATACAGGGTTAATACTATACTGAAAGTACTTTTGACAACCCCTCCTATCCCTCTCTCTCTCTCTCTGTTTCTTTAATCCTTCTCAAAGCAGTCAAGCTACAAATAGTTGACCCATAGAGACCAGGTCTCACCTCAATCCTTATGCTGTTTGACTGAAAGTCTTTTGATGTCTAAAAGAGGTGAAACATATTTATTTTTCATTGTGGTTGGCTCATTATTGATCCTGTCAGTGGCTTTGATTACAAATGGACTGATATTGGAGTGATATTGGCCAACATGGACTTCTCAAGCAGAAAAGATTTTCTATATGTTCCCTGACTCATATAGAACATGCTTGTTAATGTATGATTCTCTCAATGTATTAGTATTTCTGATTTATATACATGTGATCATGGGGAAATTATAAGCAGTTTCACATCTGAAAGTAGTGTTGGAAATTTCCAAACATTTGTTTTTGTGTTTTTAGAGAAACAAAAGAGTGTGCTGAATTGACTGTAATGGAATTTCTTCTGCATGATTAAGTTGCCTACAGAACTCAGTGGGTGACCGTGCTTATCAGTTCAATACCAGGAGACAGCAATTACATCGCTTTAACTCCTGATACACCTCTGTTGACCCTCACCCTGTACATTTGCCCCTGTGGAATAATTGCATTGCTAATGAAGGAGCTTCTGAAGGTGCTCACAGATACCGCAATGCACATCCACACCCCAACGATCCCTATCATCTCACTGTGGGACGCCTACATTAACTCAGAGTCTGTGATCTACCAAACATGCCACATTGATTATGGCACTTTCAAAGACATGCAGCTGGAAGCATTAAAAAAAAGTCAATTTTGTTTTGTTGTTTTTTTTAGTAAAAGGAAATGTTTAACCTTCAGAAATTGTTCATCTAGTTAGTATGGGAATAATTTTTTTTTTTTTTTGATTGTTTATAAGCTTTAAAAGTGTTGTTCATTTTTAGTTTGATACCCAATGCAGGTATCAATCATAAGTCGGAATGTAACAGAAGTAGAAACAAATCTTGTCTTCCATATTGTGACGTATATCTGAGACAGATGAGAAACGAAAGAAAGAAATGTAAGGCAGGGACCTGGTTGTTGATTGACTGGAGGCAGATCTGAAACCGATTATAAGAAAGCAAGAGGGTTAAAGCAGATTGGAGATGTCCAGCATGCATAAAGAGAAGTCTGGCATTTCATGGGGAGATTAAGTTGAGACATTTTGATTATTATTAGCATTTGAAGAATTATTAGCTCAAAAAATTAAAAAAACAAATTGTATTAATGGACGAATCTTTCACAATAAGTTCAATAAGATGCATTTAAAAATAGATAGGGTGATTTTCTAATTATTTTAGCTAATATTATGTATATTAATATTAAGTATACTTTGCAAACTGTTACAAAATATAAGTTGTTGTATAATTTTTGTTACAATAAATTTGGTAAATTTAAAGGCAGTTGTCATCTGTAGTACAATCCGTGTACAATTTAAAATGTAATGCCACTTTTCTTGAATGATGTCAGTTCCTGGATGCCACAATATAATGAAATGTTTGTTTTTTTAATAGGAATTCAATCAATCATATGTAATAGTTTCCAATTGCAAACAAATACCTTTTTTATTGGTTTTTGTGTTAAGTACCTTATTTGTTAGACATTTTATCTGCTTATTGCATCTGTAACTGCTTTAATGCATCTACTTTGCCACCTCTGAGTATTAACTCTGGTGTATATTAGTGCAGCAGTATGAGCTTTTTATTGGAGTGACAGGTTATTTGTTGTTGCATTTCCACCGACGGCCTGCTAATTATAAAACAGAAACAGAGGGCTGTTTCCCACTAGATTCTCCTCCAAATAATTATTCTGATTATGGCTCTTTTTTCCGACTTTCATTTTGAAATTAGCTTGCTTCTCTCAATCATCTTTACCCAGTTAAACAAAGTGTTAGAAATGCTAAACGTCTTCACAAAGGTTCTAAGCACTGCAGTAAACTAGGTCAACTCAGTTTGAGGTTCTAAACTGTGCCTTTTACATTGTTTCCAAACTCTATTCCCGTCCTCCCTCCCTCTTTCCATCACCTTCCCCTCAGGATTTCGTCTTGCTTTTGATTAGAGTTTAGAGGAGGAAACTCTCTCTCTTTATCTCTCTCTCTCTCTGTCTCTCCGCCCTGGATTGAACCTTAACCTCCATTAATCCTGAGTCCTGAGCAGTGATATATGTATGTTCAGAACAGGGCAATAGCAATTTTTGCTCCTACCACTGCTCCCGATCAGGGCAGGGCAAGGGTCGTGCTAGAAACCAGAGAAGAATTTAACTAAAGGTTACTTGTGCCCAAAATGTCAGTCTGGATTAGTTTTACTTTCTTCTTTTTTCCCCCATTCTTGGAGCAGGTGAAGGGTGGACCGTTTTATCTTTTTTCCTTTCATGTCGCTGCGTGTTTGGAGAGACCTCCTGCAGTGTGGAGGGCACATGAGTAGATTTTGTTTATTTACATCAGTGTTTTTTTCAAACGGCTGATTTAGTGCGCTAGACTATGTGTGTGCGTGTCTTCACCATCATTATTGCATCTACATGCATTGCAGTGAGAAAGCATATAAGTCTTGCTTAATGACCTCAGTTGCCTTAGCAACGGCATCCCATAGAGACAAATTTGACGGGGTATGTTAGGTAGAGGCAGGAAGACTGAGAGCGCGAGAGGGAAACTCATCAGACATGTCGTGGGGTGGGGTTAGGCAGGATTACAAAAGGCAAAGCGTCTGCTAAAAGGCTCATTTTGGAGTGACTCAACATGCATAGAATTTTTGCTGCAGAGCAAGCTCATTTATACAACATCATAAGACTAAAGCTTGGAAGCAATTAGCGGGGATGAGCGTAGCACTGCCAAATGAATGTGATGGCGTTCACGGATAGCGATTCCATGTGCTCAGATATTCCAGAAGAGCCGGCTAATGTGATCTGGTGTGAATGGTATTATTCATGCCTACAGCAGCTTGTCCTGAGTCCAATGAAGCCTGTCAGGATGTGTCTGCTCTTCATTACCGTGTGCCCAGCCACAGAGCAGAAGCAAGAGCAAATGCCACTTACTCAGAAACACAGAGCATGACACTGATGAAAGACTGGGTGAGAATGTACAGTGTCACTATGAAGAAGCCCTTTAGAGTAGGCAACAAGAGGTGTATTTTATTGGGGTTTTTATCTTACAGCGCCACTTAACCCTTGGCAGCTTGTTGCTTTTATAAAACATAGTTACAGCATTACAATGCTAAAAAACATTTAGTGAAGAAAATGACTGGTGTTTTAGTGGTTGGTTACTTTAAAAAAAGCCCACCAATAAGTCTCCATAATATTTCAATACCTAGAAATGGCTCAGGTCCCTCCTTCAGTGTAACCCTGAGGGATTTTTCACTAGTTTCATTGTTGCCAGGCAGAAAATTATAAATCCAATGGCTTGCCTACTGTTCAAAATTCAGGATTCAGAATGATTTTTCTTTTTTCTTTTTATTAATGCATTAAATTGACAAAAGTGACCGTAAAAACATTGTTACAGAGGGATTCTGTTTCAAATAAGTGCTTTGGAAATTTCTATTCTTTGAAGAATCCTGAAAAATGTATCACGGTTCTCATGAATACATAAGCAGCACAACTTTTTTCAACACTGATAATAACAAGAAATGTTTCTTAAGTACCAAATCAGCATATCAGAATGATTTCTGAATGATCATGTGACACTGAAGACTGGAGTAATGGCTGCTGAAAATTCAGCTTTGCATCACAGATATTTAAAAAAATATTAAAACTCAAAATAGTTATTTTAAATTGTAATAATATTTCACAATATTACTGTTTTTACTGTATTTTTTATCAAATAAATGCAGCTTTGGTGAGCATAAGGGACTTTAAAAACACTTAAATGTATAAATAGATGGTGGGGTGAGTAAATGATGGCAGAATTTTCATTTTTGTTAATTTGTGAACAATTTGAGTCTGAAAGCCATGGATGATAGGAGGAAAAAGTAAAGATGTGTAATGCCTCATGGTGATGTCACTCACCGCTTGTCATGACTCTCATGCCAATATCATTTTGCATCACATTCTAAAGCGCATTATATATGCTTCAGGATTCCTTTGCAGTAAATCCAGGGGGCTTCCAGTGTTGGTGCAGCTGATTTGGCGGGGGGTTTATGGTGTCTTTCAGCTCTCTCCACTAATAAGTGTGCAGCATTTAAAACAGGCTCACACAGAGAGGACTCTCTGTCACTGCATAAGAAACTAGCTTAGAGTAAAACCCTCTGTGAAGAGCCTCAGGCAGTGGAGGATACGGCGGAGAGAAGAGCTGGAAATTGAAGTGAGATTGAAGAGATCAAGTGGGAGATCCTCTCGGTATTAGAAAAAGCTCGACCTATCCTGGCATGACATTGCGGTCTGGCCGAGAAAGCAAATTGCTCTCTGTACAAAACTTCAAAGTGGCAAACTCAAGCTGTGGAGAGGATTTTAGTCAAGTGGAGTTTAAATGTTACAGGTGAAGGAACTGAGAGGTGGCAATGCATTTGAAATGGGTTGCATTTTTGTTTGGTAGTCTTCACAGTTTTAAAATCATTTAAAGAAAATAGGAGATGTATTACTGTTATTTAGTACCATAGTATGAATATGAAGCAGGGTTATTTTAGTTAACTAAAATCATTATTTGAAATAAACTTTAACTGAAATAAACTGAAATATTATATTAAAAAAAGACATAATTTCTCATTAACATTTACTTTAAATTGATGTAAGATACCTAAAAAAAAAAAAAATACAAACCACAAATTAAAAACTAATAAAAATGACAAGCACATAAAATTGCTAAAACAAACTAAAATTAAAATAAAACAAATATAAAAATGAAAACAAATTCAAAATATTAATAAAAGAAATATGATACTAAAATATCACTGTTTAGTAGCTACATTAAATTTTTTATATGCATGTTATTTATTAATTTGAAAATCATGTGTTTTGTGTTTTATGAAAAAGGAGACACTTTGCTGTTATTTACTACATATTTTCAAGTTTTTGTTTTGCTATTTTTTTTATAAATCATGCATGTAAATAAATTATGTAACTACCTAAAAATCACCTATAAACGCAACAGCAATGTTCTAACAACCATTTTAAACAGCAACTGCATAGCAACAACCCAGAACACCTAAGCATAATAGCAGTGACTTGTGCATAGACTCACATTCTCTTCAGAAAACATATAAATCAGTTAATATTTGCATATTCATGACCATGACCTTGCAAAAGGCTGTAATAGTTTGTTTGCACAGGTGTCATAGATACTTACTGATTTGGACCCTTAGATTCTTTAATTCAGGGTGACATTACACTGCAGCCACATTTCATTTGTCAGCTTTAAGCCATGTGTTCAGAGGCGTGCCATGCTTTTTTTATTTTGCATAGTCAAGGGATCAGTTTTGCTCTGATACAAGTGTAGTGATCATTTTTGTTCTGTTAAACATTTATTTTGGATTTGAATTCACTAAACCTTGATCAGTGCCACTGCAGCCACAGATATTTTACACACCTGATAAGTTTTATTATTAGCAGATCTGCCCTTCTCTCATCCTGCTCCACTTTTCAGCAGTATAAATATCCCCTAGCTATCAATCATAGTCACATGACCTGTCATGTGGTTGGAAAAATGACAGAATGGAAACCAAACTTTAACACCTTACCAGTGGAAGAGGTTTTAAAAGATTTTTCTCTCAGACTATTCGAAAATCTCACCGCCATGTCAATTAAAGGATGCTGAGTAGGAAGTCTTTGTGCTGTTTAGGGGATTGTGGTTTTCAACACAGGATTAATTCATTAAATTGTTTGCCTAAAGCACCACCTTAACTCAAAGGCCCCTTGACACATCTTAAACCTGCTCTGTTAAGATAAACAGTTTCCAGTTTGCTGGCAGATCTACAATCCCCGTAAGCTTAGCATACATAAACCCTGGTGTCGCATGAGACAGCAGAATGTGAGGGTTTTTTATTACTAGTGGTGCAAAGCAGAACTTTTTTGTTCAGTTTTAAGAAGAAAAGGAGCCTCATTCAGGAGTAAAGGACCTTGAACCCCAACATTCAGTATAGTTATTTGAGGAACATTTCATTGTTACAGATCAAGAAATGATCATCTTACACAAGATTATCTATATTTGGGCCCAAGCTTAAATTGGCCATCCAAAATAATTTTCTTTTGATATTTGAAATTCCTGTATCCATGTTTCAGCATCAAGTGGAAACCTTTTCAAGAAGAGTTGAAACTGTTGCAGCAAAGGGAGGACCGACTCCCTGTTTACTGCCCATGGTTTTAAAAAATGAATGCTCAGTAGTTGAAGTGCTACTTTTACATATGATATATAGTATATTTAATGTTACATGCTACAACTGTTACAATTTAATTGTTCAAATGTTTGGGTCAAAAATGTTTTTTTGGAAAGTATCTTATGCTCATAAGGCTGTATTTATTAGGTCAAAAATATAGGGCAAACTGTAATATTGTGAAATGTTATTACAATTTAAAACAACTGCTTCTTTTTAGTATATTTTAAAATGTAATTTATTCCTGTGATGGCAAAGCTAAATTTTCAGCAGCAGTTACTCTAGTTTTCAGTGTCACATGATCCTTCAGAAATCATTCTAATATTCTAAACATTCTATTTTATTTATTTATTTATTTATTTAGTAGAAATTGTGATAGATTCTTTGATAAATAGAAGGTTCAAAAGAACATAATTTATTTGAAATAGAAATGTAACATTATAAATGTCTTTACTGTCACCTTTGCTTAATTTAACGCAGTGGTTCCCAATCCTGGTCCTGGAGAACCCCCAGCACTGCACGCTTTTGGTGTCTCTCTTATCTGACACACACATTTGAGGTCTTGGAGTCTTCACTAATGAGCTGATGAGTTGAATCAGGTTTGTTCGAATAGGGAGACTTCTAAAATGTGCAGTGCTGGGGGTTCTCCAGGACCAGGATTGGCAACCACTGATTTAATGCATCCTTGCTGAATACAAATATAATTTTTTTTTTTTTTTATTAATTTGTAAATAAAGTTTTTATTGTTTTAAAATGTCATTATAAGTGATACATTCATATTTATGTTGCATTATTAATCTGATTACCTTTGTGAAAAGTTTACCTCCTAGAATTATCCTCAATAAGCACATGATTGCAAGTGCAAAGTAAAAAAAATTGAATATGAACTTGTTAGTATTCTCACCTGAAACATGATCCTGTACTGTTCCTCCGGCCTGTTCACCACACACATGTTGCAGCCCATCGTGGCTCGTGGTTTCCTGAGGGGGTGCGGTTCCTCGATGCTCTTCGCTTCCTGATTCTCCGACGTAGGTGTCGATCCCTGCCGTCCAATTACAGTAATCCCTCCCTGAGATCAGATGTTAAGACTCTGCACTCCATGAAAAGGGCTTTGATGTTCTTTTCTTTGTCTGCTTCCCTCATTCAGGCCCGGCTGCTGTTTTAATTGAGGTCCAACCCGGGAAACGGGATCAGAGACGCTGCAGCATCCAGCCGTGAGAAAGTCAAGGTTTGATCACTGATGAATGGAGCCTCTGATGTCTGTGTGCTTTTAGTCAGCTTTGAATTTCCTACACACTCAGGAAAGTTAGTTTAATGTTTTTGGCTTTGAAACTTCACATATGATGATGCGAATCAGATATATTATTAGACAGATAATGTTGAAACAACACTTGAAACAAGCAGCCAGCAGCACGTTGTGACAGGATTCAATTTACAGATCCCGCCGTGTCTGAACAATCTCATCAAATAGATGATCTGCCTAACGTGAACTCCCTGGTGCCTCCGCCAAAGTCGTAGACTAAGACATGAATTATTAAATAAAAGATGCAATAAACAAATGTTTACTTTCCGCCACTCCGTATTCCCCTGAGAGATGCTTTCCTTCACACTCTGATTCTATTATTAGAGAGCTTGTTTCCTTCATTTACATATAACAACGCTCTCTAGGCACAGACATGCACGTCATGCTATTTGAAGTGCTTTAAAACATGTTGCTTGAGTCTGTAACTAGTGCCTGCTGCGATTCTAGACTTGTGTATTTCCGTTCCATCATTAATTAAGATTACAATTTTAATGCGGATGTGTTTAGATGTTCATTAGCCGCTATTATAACTGCAAGTCTATGGATGCTGGTGCCATACCTAATTTCATATTTCCTATCCACAGCATGTTGTATTTGACACCTGCATGTATTTATCTACATAAGCACTCTATGACTGTGTCATCATCTTTTCCTTGTCCTCTTTAAAGTGAGGCTGTAATCCCACCTCTCATTTGCACTCACTTTGCAGATATGATCACATCAAACCAGCCCTCTTCCTTTCTTCCCAGAATTCCAGCTGCATGTTCATGGCAGAAAATGAATGAGAGAGTGCACCTGTCAGATCATGTCTCTCTCGCACTACTGAGGTGAGCTTAGCTCTTTCGCCGAACAGTATGTCAGTCTACAAGGACTGTTCTCTCCATCGCATGACGGAAGGATGATTGAAAGGGGTGAAGGGGAAGTATCTGATCTTCAGCAGGGAATGAATTGAATGCTGCCCTACATCTGCCCAGCTTCCGAGAGAAATACAGATTCAACAGAACCTCGGGATATAAAAGAAATCTTTAAAGTGCGTATTAGTCCACTGTTAATGATGTTTCTGCTCCTCACATCTGGAGATTTGGGATGTAATCCAGCTTGCTTGAGCATTTGAAGATGAATGAAGTGGAGCCATGCATTTCCAAAGAGAAAAGCAATGTCATTCAGTCTGATGGTGGGGTGGTAAATCTGAAAAATCCGTTCGAGAATGTCTCAAGGCTCTGCTGGAGCGGTGCCAGCCCAGCGCATGTACATGTGTGTCTGCAGAGAGAGGAAAAGCGGCTGGGTTGGAGGAAATGTGGGGATCGGCACCACTGCACAAGCTGGAGCCCATTACAGCTTTACAGCTGGCCCCTCCTTCCCCGACAATACCAGCCAATATTCACCAGCCAGCTCTCATCTCTCTCTCTCTCTCTCTCTCTCTCTCTCTCTCTCTCTCTCTCTCGCTCAGCCTCTCTCTTGTACTTGTAGGTGATAGCTTCACCCTCCCACCTTCCTTTCCTGCTTCCCTCATATCTTTTTTCCCAGCCCCTCTTCGCTGTCTCTCTCTTTCTCTGTGTCACCTGTATTGGAAGCAGCTTTGCACTCGGGGTCTTTGTTGCCTGTTGTGAAAGGAGCTGAAGATGTTGTCAGTCTCTGGCTGTCAGCACACAAACAGAATTTCTGACCACATAGACCAAGGAGCTTTGAGAAGCGTGACTCTCTCTTGTGGCCATTCTTTTTTACCTTAACGCTTGCAACCATACTGCAATAGGACAATAGGTGTGCTATATTATCACTAGAGTCACAATATAGTGCATCACTAAGTTCCTTATTGCTTGTATAATAAAAAGCAATGTTATTCATTATAAAAATGCATACAAATTAAATGTAATTATTGCATTCATAATAAAAAAAAACTTATTCATAATAAAATACATATTAAATATATTAGTAAAATAAATGCAGAAGTGAAGTTGCTCTCATTCATTTTTCCTAATTAAAAAAATGTTTCAGATTTAGAAAACTACTTTTGTACAGTAGAATGAAAACCATTTAAAAATGGTTTCATTCTAGATGGAGGAGCAGGTGGCATCATATGTGCAGACACATTGAGGTCATGTCACAATCTGAATACTACTGAATACTGTTTAATCACTCTGTTACTGGATGCTTTTGATTGCTGCATTTATTTTATTCCACTAGTAGATATAGTAAACAATAACAGAATATTTTATTTTATTTAATTTTTTCTCCCTCCACTAGAAGATACAGTCCTTGACATGTAAACAATAACATAGTTTTCTCTATGGGTTATTATATACACAGTTGTTAGGTAAGCAGGTGTTTGGCATCATAGATATTACTATATAGTGTATTTTTGCACATTTTGAGCACTGTAATGATAAATCGCCCTGTAGGACTGGAGCTATTTGTTTTATAATTTACAGTAAGCAATGATAAAGCAATATTTAACAAGCACAGTGTAAAATGATGTACCTGCTAGAATCTTATGCTAAGGGGAGTCATTATTGACCTGTAGCTGTGCTGAGCACCAGTGGTGTGTTCTGTGTAAGACATGATGTGTTAGTTATAAGGTGTGATGAGGTCCCTGTACGTATTGCTGATAACCTGTTATCTCATGCTGCCCCTCTGACTCCTCACTGCACCATGGGTAGTCATGCAAAACCAGAGCTGCCTTTTAAAAGAGTTTATTTGAAATGTGACGTACTGATTTATTTAGAGAACAGGGATTACCATGCTAAATCAATATAAACCAACCTACAAAACCCTACTGTGATGCTTTCTCTGGCTTTATTATTACAGTCTCATGTCATTCGTGTCTTTCTTTCTTTTTATTATTTATAACGCAGGCTCTGGTTCATGATGAAATTTTGCATTGCATATTGCATTTCTCTTTCTCACTGTGTGTGTGTGTGTGTGTATACACACACACACATACACAGATTGTGCATCATTAAAACATGAATTGAATATGCCTTTTAAATTCCAATTAAACTGAATTAAATTTGGATTGATGAAGCAAACAGAATATAGAACTGTAAATCAAATTTGAATTTAAGGAAGTAGAATCAAATGGAATGGAATTTAAATAAACTCATGTAAGTGTAGTTTTTAGTAATACATGTAATTTATAAGTTCAGATTCTGAATATTGTTTATTTGCCATTACAAGGATTGTCACTGTCCTCATGTGTTCTCTTTCTCTTAGACTATTTCTGTCTTGAAGACAACCTGACAGCTGTGATTATCCTTGCTGACACAGGATAGACCTGTCCAGTGGATCTTCGGGAATCAGACAAGTAGGTTTATTTTAATACACTCCACTGCCCTTTGACACACAACAAAATAACATGCTGTTGACTGACATTTATCAGTTCACATGGAAACACATCTCTGAGTTCCAACTCACAGCTCCACATGCGGAGCTCAGTGTTGTCATATGTATGCTATAAAAATAAAATCAAACAATATATAATAAAATTTTATATAATTATATATATTTTGTGTCTGTCTGTGTGTGTGTGCGTGTGTGCATTTAATACCATTAACTCAAATTTAATAGTATAACAATTCAATTTAGGAACACAAACACAAAGCATAAAAGATGGCAAGATAAAGAGGACAGAAAAAAACAGAGAGATAGGGAGAAACAGAGTAACTAAGGTTTGTATTTGTACTATGATTACAAATTCAATATGTAATAAATAAAGTATGATTTTGTTGTGAAGGACATGAACAGCCGAATATCAAAGGAAGTGGGGGATAAAGGCAGATGCATTCAGGGAAAAGCTGGCCATTGTGTATGCTTTCTATCCCGACGCCAGCCACAATCATATGGCCCTGTGATTTCCTATGAGTTCTTTCTGAAACTTGAATAACATGTAATGGGCTGATCTCGCGACATTAGAATGCATTATACTAAAAGAGAGGGAGAGGGAAAGAGAGTCACTGGAGGGAATGAGAGTGCAACATGAATTTTAACAATATACTCATTACTTATTTATACCTCTGGAAGGAGAGAGAGAGAGAGAGATTTCATATCTGTTACTGATGCTTTCCCATTCGCTCTGCATTTGTAACTTTTCTGTTTGTTTGTTGCCCTCACTGTGACCTTCTGTATTTTGGTGGTCGCCTTCGCTGTTTATGAACACTTTACAGCATTTCGATCTCCACATCATGAATGAAAACAGAAAACAGACAGAATTCTCTGGAGAAGAGCCTGCTGTAAACTGTTGGAAAAAGGTGATGTGCCAACATGTTGCTTTTGAATTCAATTGCTCGTTTGCTCTGATATCCTGCTGGTTCCTAATAGCCTTGTTAGGGAGATCGGTTTCCCATTTACAATCTTTTACAATTATACCGAAGCCATTTGGAAATCATGCATCTCGCAAGCCTGAAAGCCTTTAAAATAAAAGGAAGCACAGAAGTAGTAAGAAAGAGCGGTTGACAGAGATGTGTGTGTACTGCAGAGACCCTCCATAAACGATGTTACAGCACTTCAGAAAGTGAGGGATTTGACAAGCAATTATAGAAGCCAAACAAGCTCAGTGCTTTCAGAAGAGCAGCAGAGAGAATAATACAGAGATGGTACAGGAGCAGTTATTGAAGTCTGAGAGACAATGATAAGAGGTCAGTGTTGGTGGGATGTGCAGCGGAAGAGGAGAAATTACACACTTCAGGAGTGCAGCGTTATGGATAACTGCCTCAAGGATGGGAAGGCACCTGTTTCTGTCTCTATAATTAAAGGCATAGTTCAGGCAAAAATGAAAAATCTGCCATTGTCTGCCCACTCTCATGTTGCTCAGAACCCTTATGACTTTATTTCTAGACTGTGCTGATCTTTCTTCGGTAACTGAAGCTTTTAGGCTTCAGAAATCATACTTTTACAAAAGCAACCAATATATATTTTTAATGATAGGGAATAAATAATGAAATAATTTTAAATGTAATATTCCACACATTTAAATACAACAATTACGTTTTTAATGTGTTTGGCTCTTTAAATATGCCAGTGTTATATACACTATCGTTCAAAAGTTTCAGCTTATTTCAATATTTTTGAAATAAGCCTGTTATGTTAATTCATTTGTTTAAAAATATTGTGAAAACAGCAATGTTGTAAAATATTACAGTTTAAAATAACTGCTTTCTATTTTATTATATTTCATTTTTCAGCATTTCATTACTTCATCTTCAATGTCATATGATCCTTCAGAAATCATTCTAATATATTGATTAGGTGCTCAATAAACACTTCTTATTATCAACACTGAAAACAGTTGTGCTTTAGGATTCTTTGATGAATGGAAAGTTTAAAAAAGTATTTGAAGTACAAATCTTATTATAAATGTTTTAATTGTCACTTTTAATTGAATGATCATTTTAATGAAGTGTTAATTTCTTTTTTTTTTAAATCTTACTGACCTCAAATTTTTGATCGGTAATGATGTGTTTTAATAAAACAAGAATGTTTCATTTCAATAGGTAAAGTATGTTTCTGTACAAAGCTTGTGAATGTTAAGGTTTACAACTTGACATCCTTAATGAAAAGTTGTGATAAAACACACAGTTGTCATACATGAATCCACAGGGTCCCCGCAAACCCATGGGAGGTGTTGTTGAGAAAATTCATTAACTCATTCAGATCTCATGTAAATTCATTATGCCTACAGCAATGAGAAAATATGGAGCCCTGTTGTGAAGAAAATTCCACCTCAATCTTAATAAAAACTCAGCCTTTCTCTATCTCAGAGGGGGAGGAGATTCTCCAGAAAATAGCCTGAGGATAAATCTCATGCAAGCACACTCCAGTTAACATGCAAGAGTTTATCAATTTAAGTTGCAATAAATTTAGCCAGAAAAGCAAAAACAGTGAAATAGATTGGATTTCACATTCAGTTCATAGTTACATGGCTTAAATGAATTTATAATTAGAAGGCCCACAGCTCAAAATCATTCTAAAACTAAAAGATCTGGTTGGCTTTGGAATTAAGTGATATAGAGATAAATATGCTCACAGTTCATCTGAATTACTATTTCTCCATGAGAACGCAGGCGCAGACATAACTCAGAACTCCTCTGAAGATTTGTATCCAAGGGAGAGGTCAGTCGATGGAGAGGAAGAGGATCTTTAACGTGTCACAACCTGCAACGAAGACATCGCAGTTTACAATTATTCTATATGAAGATTCATTCAACAACCAGATACAATCTTAAACCTGACGCTTGTAGATATTGACCAGTCCCCATCAGCACAAAACAATCACATTGCTTTATATAAAATATCTGTTCCTCTCATCGCTTTTTTGGGGGGATGGGATACATGTAAGGAGCCTGGAGGTATGTGAAATGGACAAGATGGAGAATGGATTGGGGGAGGATGGAGGAGAATGTGTAATTGTGGTTTTGTGGATCAACCTAATATACTTTAGGGACAGATTGATCTATAAAGTGTTTCTTTTCCCTGTGGATGATGCTTTGTCCATTTATACACAATAATCAGGTGAGTTTGCAATGAAAATATTGTAGAATTAATATAAAATGCAGATTTCATGTTCATTGGTTTCTTTTCTGCACTGTTGTATTTTATTGAATGAAGTTGGTTCACTTGTGTGCTACATCTCAAATCAACAGAGACCTTTTGACCCAGACAGATATGATCAATTCCAGCTCTCCTCTATTATTGAGCCAAACTGCTCATAAATAAGGGCACCTCTCATCTCTCTGGAGGGCGAGAGGCAATAAGCAGAACTCTGTCGGCCACCCCCAGGGCTTTAAGCCACGTCCTCCCTCCAAGGGCGGCACAGTGCAGTTCATTTAATTACCCAGCATGCCCAATGCATTCCCATCTCACATCTGTATGAGGCAAACTCGTCCCACTGGCTGGCAAACACATTGGTTTGTAATTAATTTTTCACCCTGCTCAGCGGATGTGTGTCATTCACGTCACGTTAGGCTCTCGTATGTGTTCCAGATTGTGGCGGTTCAGGATGGAGCTGCGATTCAGGGCCTAATTCATCAAGGCCTGTACCTGTCTCACATGGGACATAGTGGGGGAAGGGCACGTGGGTTTAGCTGCTGGAAATGAACCTTAGCTTAAATCCCCAGATGTGTATATAGGCAGAACTGCAAGGAAAGGGTTGGTCCAGGCATGATGAAATTAAAGTCGCAGATTAAAGAAATAATTCACCCAAAAATTTAAATGTGCTTGAAATTTAGTCACCCTCGGGCCACTCAAGATGTAGATTGTTTCTTCGCCGGAACAGATTTGGAGAAATTTAGCATTATATCACTTGCTTACCCATCCTCTGCAGTGAGTGGGTGCTGTCAGAATTTGAGTTCAAACAGCTAATAAAAACTTCACAATCATTCACAAGTAATCCACAGGATTCCAGTCCATCAATTAACATCTTGTGAAGTGAAAAGCTGCATGTTTGTAATAAATTCAACAAGATATTTTTAAAGTGTTTGTTTACCCAAAAATAAAAATTCTGTCATTAATTACTCACCCTCATGTCATTCTAAACCCATAAGACCTACGTTCATCTTCAGAACACAAATTAAGATATTTTTGATGGAATCTGAGAGTACTCTGTCATTTTGGAGAGTATCCGCATTGTTTATGTTCAGCATGCCCATGTACTCTCCAAAATGGCGGAAAATGGTAACTTTTGGGAAAAGAATGTTATTATTGTTTACTTTACGCACGAAAAGTACTCTCATAGCTTCCTAAAATTACAGTTGAACCCCTGATGTCACATGGACTATTTTACCAATGTCCTTGCTACATTTCCATACGCTGATCGTGGTAATATCCTTACTGTCTATGGGAGGGTCATAGAGCACTCAGATTCCACCAAAAATATTTTAATTTGCGTTCCGAAGATGAATGAAGATCTTACAGGTTTGGAACGACATGAGGGTGAGTAATTAATGACAGAATTTTCATTTTTGGGCGAACTACCCTTACGAAAAATAAGTTTGTTCAAGTGTGCTATTAGTATACTTCTTTTAAACTAAAAATAGGAAAGTATGCTTTTAGTTTACTTTTTATGTACTTCTCAGAAATGGACTTTATGTACTCCTCAGAAATATACTTAAAATTATATTTAAGTATACTTGACTTATACTTACAAAAAGTCTAAATATATTTGAGCTATACTTGTGCTCCTAGAATCAGTGTTTTCATTGTTATATGGTAGAGGGCGCTAGTACACATCTTCTGTACAGAATTAAAAAAACACAAGTGAAGAAGAAGAAACAACAGCTACTAACACACATAATCTAACATGATCATCTGACATGAAACAGCATAAGAAATGTAAGGTTATGGAATAAAATGTCAACCGATGAAGAGGTAATAATTACAGTCAAGCTTTGGGGTGTTGATCAACTCCATCTACATTTCGATTATCATTCTGAATCCGATTCATAGTCATTTTTCGGCTTTTTGTTCAAATTGTTATTTGTTTATTTTTAATGAAACTTACCCACATTAAAGTGTTTAAAAAAAGAATGCATGAAGCTAGAATAAAATGTTTTTGTTTACAAGCAGATACCTTGTTCTTTCTTTGGATGTTTTGTATGTTTAGATATTCATGTAACAAAATATATACAAATTAAAACATAAATAGTGACATAGTAGTATTTAAATGTGATGTAAAGTTCACTTAAAGAAAACATGTGAGTATACTTGCAATATAAAACTACTAAACTAGTAGTTTACTAAGTAGTTTTAAACTAGTAGTTTTCAAAGTGTACAAAGTGTATTTAATTAGTAAACTATCAGTATACCTATAAGTTCACTTTTAGTATAATTGCAGTTCAAATTACAAACATAGAGGTAAACTAGTAGTGTACTCAAAGTTTGCTACTGTTATACTTAAAGTATACTTGAAAAGTATACTTTTGTGTACTAATAAGTGGGCCTATTTAGTCCCAAGAAGTATTGAAACGGTACACTTACAAGTATACTACTAGAACACTGATATTTGTATACTTGCTACATAAAGTATGCTTAAAAATATACTTGAAATTTACTTAATAAAATGAACTTGAAGTATACTACTTTTTGGTAAGGGTATCCCTTTAAATTCAAACTGTTGCTTCTGGTTAAAATACCATTAGCAATATTATTATTAATGGTATCCTAATGCCATTTTAGCAAGGCAGAGTCTTCTATCATATTGCTTTCTCCAGTGAAAAATAGTCTCGTTTGTATCAGGAGAAATATGCACAGATCAAGATCTTAAAATAAAAAAAAAAACACTATTTTGTTTTATAAAGTCCAAAACAACTCAATGTTCTGATTTCGATGTGAGAGGATAACAGTAGCCTATAGCTATATTTTCAGTTAATTTTAGCTTTTGAGTGAACTAGCCAATTCCTTTAAGCAAGCTTGTAGGATGGATTTTAAGCGAACAAAATGACTGGGAAAAAGTCCTGCATACTTCACTAGAGAAAAGTCTGTCGTTTTTTTATTTATTGGATTTTGTGCACAGATTACAAAGTGGCACAAATTCCACAAAAATATTATCCGAATTAACAAAACACCAACCAATTAGCCTACATACAATAAAGAAAATAAAACACCAAGCAATAAAATAAAATTAGAACAAAACAAGTAAAAAATACAAGTGGAAATGTAAGTAGAAACATGTTTCCACACTAAAATAAGACGTCTAGCTAATAATGTTTTAAAAGCGAAAGCCTTTTTCAGTGAGAAGTGTGACATCCAGCGCACAGCAGCTGTAACTACACTTTCTCAGCTGGAGGGCTTAGTTGGTGTCTAATTGCTTCATCATTTTGTGCAATTAGAAATGTATCTTGACTTGGTTTGACTGCTTTTTCTGATTGTTTGTTTATTGCCAGAATTATAAATAGATTATGGGGCGTTGCTTATTGCTCATCAGCCTTTATGGAGAGATTTTATTTTCTGAGGTGAGTGAAATACATACTTATACTTATTGTTCCTGTGCATTCTGCCGTGATCACCATCTGAATGCCCTCGGTTATATTCACATGTGACTTCATCAACCCCCACGTGACTTGCATCTAACCACTCAACTGATTTTCATTCAGATCAAATTGTCATGAATCTTTGCATTTTATGACGTTGCTTTCAACTGACAGTGCAGCCAGTGACATTTACAAAAGGTTTCCAGGGAATGAGAGAAAGCAGTCTCGTATATAGGAACTAAATTTAGACTGCGCTTGTCCAGTGTGATATGAACAATTACCATGGAAACAAGTGTCTCACAGTGAGAGTCAGAGTACAACCCGAAATCAACCATAGCAGGAGACACCGCCTCAAAACAACATACGGACCATGAAAATGCTTTTAATTGTGTGGGTGTAATTAATTCATCAAAGCTAATAAATTACATGGTGCGTGACTCAACAAGCATTTTATTCTATTTAGTGCCTGCAGTATATTTAGTCAAATAACTTTATTTTATAATACTTTGTGCATTTCTGTTGCCTGTTTCCTTTCATTGTGCGAATTAATAATTTTCAGATCGACTTTTTTTTTTTTTAGAAAATACCCCACCAAAAACTATTTTTAGTGATACTAATATAAATGTAGCCATAAATAATAGGCTACATGCTCTTTTTTGGATACCACGTGAGCCAGTTGTTGCTATGGTTACATCCTCAGGCGAACGGGATTTCTGTTTGCAAGTACCTATTTATCGCTTACGTGAAATACCAGCTCAAACTGATGCAACTTTGAAACAATCGGAACTGAAAATGTATAAAGGTCTACTTATGTGTGAACAGTATGTGTACCCCAGCTCCAACTTTTTGTTTTGAATACCTTTAGATGGGGGTATGTATTTGGAGGTTAATTTTGACAAAAAAAAAACAAACAAAAAAAACACTTGAACACACAGTGACCTTTTGGGCCAGTAGTTCAATATTTACTTTCACTGCCAATATATTTTTTTTTTCTTCATGTGCCAAAATGTTTTTATTATTATTATTTTATTTTTCTATTTGAATTACCTTAGAAGCAAAATAATAAATAAAACACTACAAATAATAAAAATAAATAATATTATAATATTAAATATATACAATATACAATAATAAGTAAATAAATGAATCACATAAGTAAAATTAATTATTATATGACAGTGACCTTTTGTGACTGCAGCAGTAAAATATAATGTAATAACATAATAAACAGTCTTATATATGTTACTTTAGGCTATTAGGTGCTATTATATTTACATGACTGTGTATAGGCCTACCACAACAACAAATAAAAACAAAAAACAAAGAAAATCAATAATACAGACTAAAACAACTGACATACTGACATTTATTTAAATCGTGGGGACTCCAAACCTTAGCCCTAGCCTCCCCGATTTATAATACATAAACTGACATTCTCCAATAAGCAAAAACAATAAGCAATCCAATTCCACTAGATGATAAATTAAATATGAGTCATTTCATCTGTAGGATGCCGAGGAAAACAGGTTGAAAAAGATAAGAGAAGAAGCGCAGCTGGAATCAAGACCTGCAAATGACTTTTGAATGGGTTTGATCATAAATGAAACAGGATTGTATTGAACGCAATATCAGTGCATTCCCATCATAAATCACAGGCACTCCAGCACCTCCGCTGGCTCCGCGGAGGAAGTGAACAGTGAGCGCAGCACGCTGGAGTCAAGTTTGGTTGAACTCCGGGTTCATTTACACGACAGCGGTTGCGTTTCTCCACTGATGAGTCTTGCAGATGTTTATGGTCGTGCTAAGGGAATGGAAAGGACACCTGGATGAGCAGGACGACACATATCGCTGGAGAAAAAAAAAAGTCTCATCCTACTTCCGGGTGTGCGGCTGTAGCGCAGGATACTTGTGTGCTCCTGGAGATCGGTAAGAATCGCGTGCAAGTGAAGCAGTGAGCTCTTTCTTCCTAATCTATTTGGTTGCAACTCGTTCTCAAGTTCATGAATCTTGAAGATGAATATTTGTTTTTTGCACGCCACGATGCAATAGCTACACATGTGTATAAGAGGCAGAACTGCAACAAAACACAATTTGTATGATAAACGATAAAACTTGTAGAAACGAACTGCCCTTAAATCATCAGGTGTGATGTAGTAGAGGTAAGTTAAAGCTCGTCTATTGTTGATATGATTTATATGAATTATGTTTAGTATTTTTAGGGATGTTGTGTGACGTTGTTTTTCATGGTGTTATCAGGAGAATATCATTCCAGAATGCTCTGTCCGAGCAATAACATGTAGCATATAGACTGAACAACAAGGTTTTGCAAGATTTTTTCCCTGCCTGCCTAGTTGGGCCAGTAGTTCAATATTTACTTTCACTGCCAATATTTTTTTTCTTTATGTGCCAAAATGTTTATTATTATTATTTTTTTTTTTTTCTATTTGAATTACCTTAGAAGCAAAATAATAAATATAAATAATATTATAATATTCAATATATACAATATTCAATAATAAGCAAATAAATGAATCACATAAGTAATATTAATTATTATATGACATATGTATTCATAAACACAATTGTGCTGGAAAATCAAAGTATTCAGTGAATGGTTTATAATTTTTAACAGTGCCAACCTATGCCATCATTTTTACTGGTCCCACCACAAAAGTCGATAAATCTCATTTTTGCAAAGCATTTATGTGCCAGAACTTGAGATTTTTTAAATTAAGTCTTTTATGCAAACAGAGGCTACATATATTATTGGATCAAACAACACTAGTATTTTTTAAATATTATTACAATTTAAAATAACTGTTGACTATTTTAATAATTTATTCATTAAAAGCTAAATTTTAAATCTGCAATATTATTACAATACAATTTAAAATAACTCTTGACTTTTATTCCTTAAAAGCTAAATTTTAAATCTTATGCTTTCTTTGCTTGTGATAATAGAGCACTGGCAGATTAGCTTCAGTGCCATTTCCATCAACTGGCCAGAAATAGTCTCACATTAGCCCCGGGCTGTGCTTATTGTTGAGCCCTGTGATAAACCTATCCAATAATCATGCAATAAAATAATGCTCTGTTATTCCTCCCTAGATCCTGTCTGTGTGTAGCGGCATTCCAGGGACATTCTGATGGATTCCTTCGGGCGTGTGGAGTTCCTGCAGGCTCTAGCAGAAGGCTGTGTGCTGCCCACGGCCCAGCAGGGTTTAGAGCAGGTGTGGCTGCTTCTGCTCGTTTGCCTGCTGTGTCGGATCATCTGTAGACTAGGTGAGTCTATCATGCACAACACCAGCTCTCAAACATCTGTTTAACTGACACAGTCTTCCCCCAAAGGATGGGAACATGGCCCAGTTGGTTCTTTTATTGCTAACATCAATGTTTTTTGTCATGTGTATTGTAGTGAAAATCTTCACACTTGATCTTGTTATATCCAACTCGTGTTGGTGAATGGGTCCATCTGTTGAGTCTTGATGCGGCAGGCTAATGCTGTCTCTCTTTTTGACAGGTGTCTCATGTCATGTGAAACACCTGAGCTCGCTGGTGTGTGGCCTGTACGTGTTGTACATGTTCTTTGAGCTGCACACGATGTGGGTGATTATCCTGTGCCTCCTTTGCTACCTCATCCTGCTTCTCAGCATAAACTCCAGCAGCCGAGGAGTCTTCCTGTCTGTTGTCATCCTCATTTACATGCTGATGGGGTCTGTCATCCACTTCCACATGACTGCATTTCATAGATAGGGCCTAATGAACATAGAAAACTGGTTTAAATTGGAAAAACTCATTAGTATGCACAATCACAAGCAGTCACAATTTTGTTCATTTTTATTGCAGGGAGTTACATATGATAGACGCAGAGACCTGGCATAAGATGAGAGGTGTGTCTTCACTGAACTGTTATTCATTGTAATATTGTTTTTTTTTAATTAAAGTATTTTATTTCATGTCACATAATTTTCATCAAATGACACTCATCATGGTGTCACATGTCCCATACGGACTGTTTGGGTTGTGTCCAGGCTCTCAGATGGTGGTGGCCATGAAGGCCATCTCTCTGGCTTTTGACCTTGATCGAGGCGCTGTGTCCTCTTTTCCCTCCCCGCTGGAGTTCATGGGATACCTCTGCTTTGCGGGAACTGTTATCTTTGGGCCATGGATCAGTTTTGCCTGCTACACAGATGCAATTAATGGACGCAAAATGGTAAATACAAAGATTTTTTTTTTTTATTATTCCTAGTTTTATTGTCTTTTTTTGCATTTATTGTTAATTATTTATTATTTATTCTTTTGTTTGTTATTTCACTTCTGTGCTTTTTTTGTATATATTATGTGAACATTTCATTTATATGTACAATTTATTTTATATACACTGGCATTTAAAAGTTTTTGGTCAGTACGATTGTTTTTGACAGATATCAATGCTTTAATTCAGAAAGAATTCATTAAATTGTTTAAAGATGGCAGTAAATATATTAAAATAACAAAAATATATTTGAAATAAAGTGTTCTTTTTATTCATTAAAAAAGTATCACAGTTTCAGCAAAAATATTAAGCAGCACAACTGTTTTCAACATTAATAATAATAATAAGAAATATTTCTTGATCACCAAATCAGCACATTAGAATGATTTCTGAAGGATCACGTGATGCTGAAAATTAAAAAAAATTAGTTTTGCCATTACAAGAAAAATTACATTTTAAAATAGAAAACGGTTATTTTAAATTATAAATCTAAATATTATTTTATTTTAATAATTGTAATAATCATTTTATTGTTTTAATGTATTTATTTTTCCAGATAAATGCAGCCTATGTGAGACTTCTTTCAAAAACTCACTTACCCCAAACTTTAAAATGGTATATTAATATATGTGATGTATTTTGGAAACACTGTTTGTGGTGCTATATAATTAAAATTCTAATTACTTAACCTCTGTGTCCAAAAACACAGTCAACTCAAGCCAGTGTGTTCACATAGCACTTTTCACATAGCACTGTTTCAAAGCAGTCTTCAGAAAGTGTCTTTATAAGCATATGTAGATATTGACATTAAAATAAATTGAATGTGTTGTTTTTCATGCTAAATGTTAAATGGGAAAAATGATTGTTTTCTTTGAAGAGAAGATCATCTTGATTTGTTCTGAGCATGTTTCCATCAGCAGAGAGCTCGCTATACAGTAACTATCCTGCTATCTCCTGCAGAGCGTTGGCTGGTTTGGAAAGATTGCTCTGAGCTTTCTGAGGAGTCAGATGTGCCTGGTTATTTCCAACTGTATTGCTCCTTATCTCTTTCCATACTTCATTCCCATCTACGGTGACGGACTTCCTCGTAGGTGAGCTGCTCTTCCTCCATTGGGATTCCATATCCAGAGGAAATGAAATGGCTAGCTTGAATGTTTATTTCATTTTGTGTTTAATATTGTTTTTATTGGCCTTTTGTCCTCAGGTGGCTTCACGCTTATGAAAATGCGGTGTCCTTCCACTTCAGCAATTATTTTGTCAGCTACTTGAGTGAAACAACCACTGTGATGGCTGGAGCTGGATTCTCTGAACACAAAGACCACATCAAATGGTGCATACTCATGTTTTTTCTCTTTTTTTTTTGTTAATTAAAATTGTTGAGACCTACTGTGACGTATTTTCTCATTCAAAGGGATATTACAGTAGCTAAACCTATGAATGTGGAATTGCCGAGGTCTATGGTGGAAGTTGTTACCTCTTGGAATCTGCCCATGTCTAAGTGGCTTAACGCATGTATGTATATTGATTCAGGTGTGTGATTTATTATTGATGTATATATATGTTGTGCATTCATATAAATGTTCCCTGTACATTTTAACATACAGACGTCTTTAAAAGTGCACTCAAACTTGGCACTTTTCCTGCTATCTTGGTGACCTACACTGCCAGTGCGCTGTTACATGTAAGTATGATTTCCAGCCCTCTGGTTATTAACATTTTACGAAGGTTTGTTGGCACAGAATCAGGTTCCATCTGTTTAAACAGATTTGAGTTTGTGTAAGGGTAAAAACACCTGATCCAGAAAACAGTTTCCTTGTAACATGACAGCTTGGATAAAGATGGTTTCTTATCTCAGAACACCATGACCCAGATTTAAACGGGTGTCTACAGCTGGTGTAGATAGATAATTCAATCACAGCTGCCTACCCTGGCAGCTTATGCCTTGTCACCTTAGTAAGCTGTTGTAGCTGTGCTTGTTAAGTTCTAACTGTGTGTAGCTAAGATAAAATTATTCATACTTTATTACCAGTTTGACCTTTAGGAACAGAAGTATATCAGAATTAGCAGCTGGAAGTATTTTTATGTGTCCATGCATCAAACTGTCCATGTTAGGGTCACCTGTGGTTGTTTAGCCAGTCAAAAACATACTGTGAACGTGAATGTGTTTGGGTTCACTGACATGTCTGAGGAGGGTGGGTTTAGGAGAAAGGACATGTGGTTGTAGGGATGGGTGCAATTTTGTGGCTAAAAGTCTGAAATCAAATAAAACAGCTGCAATATTTTGCTATTTTTTTTTTTTTTTTTTTTTTGATTAGTTATTTAGTATATAGTAGATCGGTGATCTGTAATCTAACAACTGAACTAAGACAAATGTATCAGTGACCGATGCCTAATTCAAGGTATTGTAGTTGAGTGGAGACCTCTGGTGGTTAATGTAGGCTATTGAGTCTAAATTCATTTACACTAGTACTGATTTTTTTTTTTTTTATACGTTTTTAAAAAAGATCTTATGTACACCAAGGTTGCATTTATTTGATCAATATACAGTAAAACTAATATTGTGAAATATTATTACAATTTAAAATTACAGTTTTGGATTTTAGTATAAGTGTTGAAAATGTAATTCATTCTTGTGATGGCAAAGTTTCAGTGTCACATTATTATTCTAATATGCTAATTTGGTGCTCAAGAAACATTTCTTTTTATCCATGATATGTTTTTTTTTTTTCAGGATTCTTTGATGAATAGAATGTTTTTGAGAAGAAAGAACAGCATTTATTTGAAATGGAAATCTTTTGTAACATTATAAGTGTGTTTACAGTTACTTTTCATCGATTTAATGTATCCTTGCTGCAGAAGTTTTGATTTCTTAAAAAATTATTACTGACCTTAAACCTTAATGGTAGTATGTTTTCTATTTATTAATGATGCTTTGTTTGACAGGGTCTCAGCTTTCATCTGGGGGCTGTGCTGTTGTCTTTGGGATTCATCACTTATGTTGAACATGGTAAACAGTCATTTTAGTTTATACATGCATGCTTGCCATCAATAAAAATAAAACAGCTTTGATAGAATCAGTTAATTCATTGGATTTAAAAAAAAAACTGAAAATATATTAATACTAATGCATACAGTCATCATGGCACACATTTCAGTAGGCAGTAAATTCTAACATATATAATAGATGTGACATCACTGGCCTAGCCAACAGGACTCAAAATCTTTGTTTCCTCTTGCAGTTCTGAGAAAGCGGTTGGCAGCTATTTTCAGTGCTTGTATACTGTCAAAGCGCTGCCCAAAAGACTGCCATCACCAAAATAAGAAGGTGATCTGTCTAGCACTGCAGGAAAAAATTTTTTTTTTTTGGTTTGTGCATTATGAGATCTGTAGTTCACAGATTTTCACTGAAATTTCTTAGTTATATTTTTATATTGAGATGTCTTTTTTCCCCTGTTCTAGACGCTCTGGGTGTATGGTGTTAACCTGTTCTTCAGTGCATTGTCAATATTCCATCTGACATATCTGGGATCACTGTTTGACTCTGAAATGGACAACATGCATGCTGAGGAAGTGAGCATTTTCATATGCATATGCAATTTAAACATATATATATATATACAGTTTTATTGTAACATAAATAGTCAGCTACTTCTTAAAATACATTCAATTCAATTAGTTGGAATTGCTTTATCACACAGTATTTTGTTTCCAAACAGGGTTACATGGCCAGTCACACCATTCAAAAATGGTCAGAGCTAAACTGGGCGAGCCATTGGGTGATGTTTGGCTGTTTCATGTTTTATTGGCTCATTTAAGGAGAAATCAAAGGACCATTCACTGAACCTGAACATGAAAGATGGTGGATTCTTACCATAAACTGCATTTTTCAACAGTCAGTGTTACATCCATACATCTGTCCCTCTGCTGGAAAAGACTGCCATGAAAAGTGCCTTTTGATTCAAGAATCATATTGTTACAAGAATCATATTCTCACAATGTGATCATACTTGTTCTTTTTTTATTTTGATTTAGATTAGGTACAGTTTTGGATTAAACGAAAAAACTATCAGTATGCAGAGTACATTGTGTTATTTGCATCTCTCTTTTTTGTTCTCTCTGTACAGCTTGATATACAGTAGAAAGATAGTCTCTTTCTTTGTGACCATGTTATTGTCACTTTTATAAAACATGTTTTGAACCTGTAAATGTTTCATATTTTTGTCAAAAGCTGTTGATTAGGTCTGACAATAATATTTATTATTTTCTAATAAAATTTGCCACCAAGACTTTTTTTCATGAATTATAGATAAGCGCATTACTCAAGGGAACAGATCATACTTTGTAAATTTGTTCTTAGATATTAGATATATGTTGATTTTAGATGGCCACTTTTATCAAAAGACACTTATTACTTACGGTGATCAGCAATGTGGTAATACCATATTTTGATAAATGTACAGGTATTGTGGAAAACCATGGTTTTACTGGGTCTCATGTATAAAAGTACCATGTAGGCCTACTAACAAGGTACATGTAAGAAAAACAGTATAAGCATAGTGTCATGACAGCATCTAAAATAACATTTAACACGGTGGAAATATAGAGGAAAGTTAGTTGTACTTTACAGAGTAATGTAAATGAGTTACTCAATTGTGACCTCTGACCCAGTGGCGTGTCCCCCACTGTTCACATGGTACTGTTATAATATCGCGAGAGTTCGCATCGCTCCTCACTACGTAATGTGCCGTGCTGCTTATGGCGGCGCTGGTGACAGTGCTGAAAGCTGTTGGGGTGAGTTTTTCTTTTATATTTATACAATTTTGTGATTCCACATAACCCTTAAACTGTTATATGAACGTTTAAGCCTCCGAAGTTTGCGTTTATACCGCTCTCTCCGAGTCTTCCTGCTTGTTTTCGAACAGTTAACGGTTTAGGGTGGGGGCAGTGTTTCCTCTGCGTGTGCTCTAGCGGTTTAGCGTGTTAGCCAGCGCTTAAAGCACGATTACCGGCGAAGAGTCGGTTTAAACAATAAAAAAACTAACTTATATCTCACGTGACGGATGTGTCAGATTAATTTTGTAAAGGTCACTTAAGAAATGAAGCGCCCAGTCGAGGCTCCAGCGCGGCAGCGGCGGGCCAACGTGACCCGACAGCCGCCGCCGTGTGCCTTTGTTGTCGGACTGAGTGATTTATTTTAAGCCCGGCTGGATGACCGTCTATCCCGTTTTATCGACACATAGTAGCTTGAGTTAAACAACTAAATCCTGTTTTTTTCAGGAAAGGAAAATAATGTACTTGCTTTCCAAATGAGTTCTTACTAAAACCAGTTTTCATGTGTTCATAATAACCTGGAAATATCATGGAATTTGGAAATTGTGGTAATTTTGCACGCCTGGTAAGTAACGTTGCGTTATTTAAAATCAATAAAAAAAGTAAAAAGTAATTTTAAAGTGAATATAAACGTCTCAGCTTAAACATTGCTACAGAATTTTCTCTCACAAAAGAAATTGCTTTTTGTAAAAGCAATTTTTGTGGGGGAAAAAAAATAATTGTTTTCTACGAAAGCCATTTACACGATTTTCCAATTGAGATTGACGACTGGTGAAAGTACTTTGGTCAAAACGGTCGTTTTCTCTCATTTGGATTTGAAACGCCCTATAATCTACTTTTAACCATCTGTTGGTCTTCATCTTTCCAGTACGTTTTCTAATATGCTCAGGAGTAGCATGTGTCGGAGTTGTCTTGTCTGAAAAGGCATTGCTAGTAACTTTGTCTCTGGATGAGCTCCAGATGGATCGACTCCCAGCTGTTGCTCAAGCGCTAACTTACTTGCGTCACTTAGTTTCATGTCCTCATTTTGTCATTTATGTATGCTGTAGAAATCTACAGTTTCGCTATTTAACAAATCGTAACTAGTGAACGAAGAACAGTGATCTTAATATACTTTGCGGCTTGTGATTTGTGTATTTGAGCCGCTGTCAAGCGCAGCTGAGCAGCACGCGCTCGGGGGTGTCGACGTCCAGCGCTTAGGAACGTGTGCGGCTGTGCGCTGTAGGCGGGATCAGATCACTAGTTTTTCCACAGATTTTCCTCTTCCGTTCATGTTATATATTTACATTAAAAAAATCTTTTTATCCAGTTTCATCCCATTCTCAGTCGGGTAGTTTAGCCAAAGATGAAAATTCCATTGCACTTTCATGGCAGTTTGTATTAACTATTTTTCATTTTTTGCGAATTAATGAATTAATCTCATTTACGGTGAGGATTAAGACCTTCATTCTGTAAAAAAAAAAAATTCTGTAATATGATTGATTATTATTGATATTTCCATGTTTTTGTTTTTATTTAACATACTCTTGTCATAAATGTAAAACCAAAATCTTGCGACTTGTGAAATGAAATTGGCTTGTTAGTAAGAGATTGTCTCCATCCATTTTAAGTCTGTGCTTGGTCCATCAGAGCAAGTAAAGAACTGGCCTATATATCAAGCTTTTTGATCCTCCCATCTCATGTGTAATAGACCGGAGGGAACTGAATGATTGGCATGCTGGATATCTGCAGTTGTTGACTGCTTGAATTGAATATTCCATAAATACTCCATTAAATTCCATAAAAACCAGCCAACTGCTGGTTCACGCTGAGACTTGTTGATCCTCGTGTGTGTATTCAGTCAGCTGCTCTTCTGTACACGAGGCTGCTGAGGACACTTTATTTTTAGGCCTGTGTATCAACAGGAGCGTAACATGGTGTTTTAACCCACAATATATGAATGTGGCTAAATGGGACTAATTGTTAACTCGTATATTGGTGTGTGTGTGTGTGTGTGTGTGTGTGGCGGGGGGGGGGTAGTTTAATAAACTGGGCCTGAAATGGATTAATATACTTTTTTGTTGAAGTAAATGCATGTAATGTGTAACTTATCTGTGTGATCTAATATCCTCTTTGTTTTTTCCTTCCCCAAAACAGTATGAAGTGTAACCGAATTGATTTTTGTACCATCTGAAACCTACTTCAAGTTCAGATCATCGATCAGTCAGAAAAAAAACGCCAAGGAAAAAGAAAACATAACGAACATCCCCAAAACGACCCAGCGGTACAACAACTCTGAAGACGAGACGAAGAACTGCACTGCTACAAACGAGAAAAACTAAAGCAACACGACACAACCAAACGAGCAAACCAAAGATTTAAGAAACAGAACCAGGCCGCAACGAGCGTAGCAACCAACCATCAACGTTGACAGCGAAGGCGAGACCTGATCTGAGACAAGAAGTTTGTGCCTACTCAACAGCTTTGAAAAAGCACACGTCCCAACGCTGCACCAAGCCCTCCTCATCCTCCCCGCACCTCGTCCTCCTCTGGGGTGCGGAGAGGGCTGCTGTCTGCTAGTCTTTTCAGTTTCAACCTTTGTCTTTCTGTCAATTGCAGACCGAATCCCTCCCTGATCTTTTTCCCCCGCCGTTCCCTGAGTCTTTATCTTGTATTTCTGTTCACTATTTTTCAGAAGCAGTGTTCATACACCTGCACTTGCCTTTTTATTTGAAAAATTTTATTTTTTGTTTCGCTTTTTTTTGTTTTTTTTTTTTGAAATTTTTTGTAATTAGAACGTGTGCCAGAGAGGCAAACCTTACAAGTGTGTGCGTGTGCGCTTGTGTGAGCCAAGTCTGAAGCATTGATTAAGCGATTGATTGGTCCAAATCATTACAGCCTTCCAAGACAACAGAACAAGGTAAGCCATGCCAGACACTGTCCCCACTTTTTTCCCTTAATTTAATGAATAATCCTGATTTGTCTGGCTTGTTTTTCATTTATAATTCGCAGTGTGCCAAAACAGGCCAGTTGCCCATGCTGTTTATTGCGCAGTTTCTTAATTTAAAGTTAAAAAGGCGTACAATTGTGTTCTGTTCCAAAAACTAGTGAGCCTCCTTCTAAAATAGCATCCTAACTGAAATGGAATGAGTTTAGCCTTAGCATCCTGTGGGGTTAGCTAGCAGTGCTAATATGTAAAATATATAAAACTGAAATATTAGATAAAATGTAACTGAAAAAGTTAAAGTATGTATTGTAATTGACATTTCTCTTTCTTGGGCCACAATCTTGGATGGATTTTTTTTTTCTCCTCTGTTACATGTGATTCATTAGAATACTGCATTTGTAGTCCGCTCAGAAGGTTTTGGAGCAAAGTTTATTCATTTTATCATGCTCAGTATAACTGAGAGTTAAAGTTAAGAACTAATTGCGAATTAAAGGGATAGTTCACCCAAAAATTTTAATTAGTAGTTTGCCCTAATTTTTTTCCATAATGTTGTTACAAACTTTTTTTTTTATCTTTAAAACACTGAAGATACAATAAACCAGAGAAATCTTTTTTTATTTTATTTTTCTTTCATCAGTGGATGGACAAAAAGGTTGTGAGAATATCTATAATTTGTTTTCCTAAAATTATTAAGTCTTATGGATTTGGAATGACAAGTCAGTAAATGACAGTTTGGTGTGTACTGTCCCTTTAAGATTATAAATCCTGATGAATGTACTGTAGTTTTTTCCCCCTCTTAATTTCTTGTTTGTTGTATTCAAAATGTGAACATTGATATCTAGCAACACTTTAATTCACTCATCATTTACTCAAGTATAGAACTTTAATTTGATGTAGCAGAAGGAAAATTTAACTTGATCAGGTTTGTGACCTCATGACAGCGAATTGTAGATGCTCTTGAGCACACTTTGCACTGAGAGAAAGGGAAAGGGGTAATAATTACTTAAGTCTTCTGAGAAGAATTTAGTAGTCCTTGACCCAACTTGGTGTGCAGATGAGGCACACTTATGGCGCTTTTCCACTGCATGGTGCGGCATGATACAGCTCGGCTCGGTACGGTTCACTTTTGGGGGGTTTTGCACTGGGTACAGTGCCTGGTACTTTTTTTAGTACCACTTCGGTTGAGGTTCCAAGTGAACCGTACCGTTACCAAAACGTGACGTGTAAGCTGCTGATCATGTGTTGGCCGGAGAGAATCGTCACTACCTGCGTCACTGAACTTGCGACACAAAAACAAAAGAACCACTAGATTTAAATCAGCACAGCCAGCGAAGGATCGAACGCAACTGTTTTGAATGAGCGCACCATTTTTTAACAATTAAGAAGTTTTGTTGTCTGTTGCGGAAGTACAGACATTCTTCTCATTAATAGTATGGAATGAAAGTTGTGTTTTCTTTATTTTTTTAGGAGTCGTGGCAGTAGAGGCAGCGTAACTATAACATGTAAATAATCCAGCCCACTCTAAAGCGATACTAAACTGCAGTGGAAAGGCAAACAGAGCCGAGCCGTGCCGAATCGTACCACGCAATGGAAAAGCGCCATTACATGTTGTCTGTAGGGTCCTCACCCCAACACACCCACAGCCCTCCACTGACCTTACTGTGCTACTTTGTTCACTGGCTGTTCTTGTTGCCTCTCCCTCAGTTTTTCACCACCCCTTCCCTCCTTTCTTCACCTTTGCAGAAATCCTGAGGTGTTTTGTTGGGTGTGTAACCAAAAGGAGAGGGGAGAGGGAAGGGCGGAGCTGCAACACAACGGCTGACTTAAAAATAAAATCTTTACTCGGAACACTGCTTAATCCGATCAATCCCAGGTGTAGTAGATTTGGCCACTGTGTATGGGAGAATTATGGGTAGTCCCTGGAAAGGTTTTGTCGAGTTTACCTTGCCGGCGTCGCCACCTGCAGCGTTTGTTAGCGCTGACCTGAACAGCACCTCACCCGTCGGGCTCAGCCTGTCGCCCTACGGCCGATCTGTAAGTGCCCTGCCATCCGCTCTCCAACCCACTGTCCCCCACTCTCCCGAACACGACTCGTTCATTAAACACCCACTGTCGCCCCTCTCTGCGCTGTTCTTTTACTCCATCATCCTGATCACCAGGCTTAGAGGCTGGCCTCGATCACTTGCCGTAGAGACGAGCAGCAACGAGAGGTGGAGAGGCAAGAGCAATGATATTTCCGTTATAGTAGCTGAGCATAGATTTGTTTATTCAGTCAGCTGCTGTTGAACCATGTGTGATTGGCTGTAAATGGATGTTAGGCTTCGTTGTATGGCGCTGAGTGAATCAAAGCATTTATGGGTGTGTAAAGGCCTGTATGTGTTTCGATGTAATGGCCTAGTGGTCGAGGCTGGTCAGAGTCTGTGTCATCTAACCATTTGTTACCGCATAGTCTAGTAGTGCCATTCCCAGTCGCTTCATCAAACTAACACATTCTGATTTTCCTTGAGCATGTCTCCTAGCAAGGGTGGGGAATTAGAGTAAAAGGAATAGGTCACCCAAAAAAAACCTGTGGAACAAAAGTTTTTTTTTTTTTTTTTTTTTTCTCCATTCTTCTTCTCCATTGTCGTCTTGTGTGTTTCTCAAAAGAAAATCAATGATATGGTTTGGAATGACAATTAGAATGAGTAAACAAAGACACAACTTTCATTTTTGAGTGAACTATGCTTTAAGGCCTGTTCACACTGTTTTGTGATAAAATTTGATTCACAGATGGTTGTTTGCAAATTAAGTATTCCAGTCATTCACATGCTCAAATTAACTCAATGCACATAATTTAAAATGCAAAACACATTTCACAGTTATTCCAACCCATCACTTAAATTTAAGATTCAGCTTGAATGGAGCAGTGAAAGTTAAATGATGTGATGCACTGACATTGGAATGTACCATAGAGTAAAGATAATATTGGTGAGCTGTAGAAATAGTACAGCTGTTTTAGTGGATATGGTCATTTGTTGGTTGAGTATATTGACTTTTCCATGTGTCAGTTACTTTAATCATTCTTTGGATGCTTTTATTCAAAGAAAATGCAAGCATGCTTGCCATATCACTACTTTTAGACTTACTTAGCCAGACTTGTTTGTTGCTTCTATGGCTTTTAATGTTCCTGTAAATTAGCTGCCAACCATTTTAACTTTTTTAATGTCAGTTCTAGACATTTGACCCAAAGGCACATATATGATTGGTTTAGGGCAGGGTTTCCAAACTCGGTCCTGGAGGGCTGGTGTCCTGCAGGAGTTTAGCTCCAACTTTCCTCAACACTCCTGCCAGGAAGTTTCTAGCATGCCTAGTAAGAGCTTGATTAGCTGGTTCAGGTGTGTTTGTTTAGGGTTGGAGCTAAACTGCAGGACACCGGCCCTCCAGGACCAAGTTTGGGCACCCCTGGTTTAGGGTTTTCATACTTTCTATTGTTTAGATTTCTTCCTGGAAGCTCTTCTTTTGCATTTCAAAAGATGTATTCCCAGCTACCTGCTAGTAATTACTAGAACCTTAACTAAAGACATAAGGAGTGTGTTTTGGTCAATCTGCTTTTTTTGACCCTATGTAGATCGTCATAGTGGTGTAATCTCTTTGACATGTTTCATTTCTTGCAGTCAGGGTTTTTTTTTTTTTTTAACTGAATTGAACTTCACAGAAGGTTTTTTTTTTTATAGTGAGGTTTCTTTTTTTTTTTTTTAATGCCATCTCTCGGTTAGGTAGTATTTTTTTTTTTTTTTTTAAATATCCACTCCTCCCCTTATTGCCTTCAGTGTCCTACCACCCCTTACCTTCACCTGAAGATGGAGGCCTCTGATGCCCCTATTGCTGCCCCTACTCCTTCCACCTCAAGCCAGCCAATCCCCCGCTCTGCTTCAGTCTCATGCCATGTCTCTCGTGCATCAGGGGGCAAAAAGCAAAAGCGGACCCCCTTATATCAGCGATCCGTAAGTGGGCATGATGGGACAGTATGTGCCGGCTTGATGTCCTCACTGGCAAAGAATACCTGACACTTTAACCGCATGCTCCTAATCAAGAAAAAGTTTAGGAGTTGTAAAGCTTTTGGCTTTACAGGGTCAATAAAATCTGTTTTCGATTGTCTAACTTTTGACCACATGCTTGCCAACCATTTACATACAGTTCAATTAATTTATGGGTGAAGTTCTACAAAAAGAGCTAGTTCTAACTTTGAATGTGGTGACTATTTTGTTTGCGTGTATACTCTAATATATAACCAAGTCAGTGTGAAGTGGATTAAAAGCATGAACTTTAATTTTACTTTCTAGGCATAATGTGAAACCGATGGTACTTGCATTTGTGTGTTATTGTGCAGAGACAGCAGATTTATCCTGGTCATTTGGATCTACTTGATCAGGCAACCAGTTTAGGCAGACCAAAGGGAGAAGAGAAACTTAAATGTACATGCCACAACAAATTACTGGGACAACATTCACCTTTTTAAATTATTTTTTGTAGTTGCAGATACTTGCAGCATTTAAAATCCTATTTCATCCCATTTTACCATTTCCACACTTGTGTTCTGATCTGTTGTGAAGCAGTCGGATGTGTGGAGAATGCTAAAGGTCGAAAACTGAGCAAGTGCATTTTTAACTCATCTTATGTCTTATTTTCCCATAGATGAGTTTTGACCCCAGTCTGCTGCATAATAATGGCCATGGTGGCTTTGCCAATGGGACGAGCATGGGAATTCGTGAGACGGGAGTGGTTGAAAAGCTGCTAGCATCATATGGCTTCATTCAGTGCTCTGAGAGACAAGCCCGCCTCTTCTTCCACTGCTCTCAGTACAATGGCAACCTGCAAGAGCTAAAGATCGGAGGTATGAGCCAAATGGGGTGGAGGAAATAGCAGGAACTAGGGCTGAATGGTGTAACTAAAAAATTACGTATTTAGCCTTTTGTTGATAACCTTTTTGGTCAAGCTTTATTACCAACAAATCATTGAATGTTTCTGATCCAGCTAAGTCATTGAACCAGCATTTTGAATTGTGCCATTTCAAATAGCTAAAACACAGTTTTAATTGTTTCAAGGAAATTAATTAAACCTACCCAATCAAATGCCATTGTTTGTTACTGAAAGCTGAGACTCTTATCTTCATTTTAACCATCTCATACTTGAGAGTTTGTGCTTCTTTAGGGAAGCTTATGGCCAAAATACAACAATTATTTAAATTAATTGCAGTATACAAATCACCAGTAAAAACATCACAATAATGGCCAGACTTAATAGGAACCTTGATGTAAAAAAAATACATGCAGTAAATATTTAGTGCATTGGTTTTAACGTATTATAATGCAGGAACTGACTTTCAAGTTTTGTCTATTCTGCCATTTTTCAGATGATGTGGAGTTTGAGGTGTCGTCTGATAGACGCACTGGCAAACCAGTTGCAGTGAAGCTGGTAAAAATCAAGGCAGAAATGTTGCCAGAAGAGCGAATTTCTGGGCAGGTGGGGCCTGACTTGCACGCCTCTCCTTTAACTGTGCTGCATGGTTTTATTCATCCAGTTAAGGAACACATTTTACTTTCATGTTTTATTGTCCTTGTCCCATTAATGTCCATCATTGTTGGTGTTGAGCTCATTTTTAATCCATATTGACCTGGAAAATGCATAAATCACTGGTGTCTATTATTAAGAGTTACGTAGCAATCCTATTAAATGACCTGGTGCTAATGCTTTGATTTTATGTGGGTTCACAATGAGCTTGATTGTCTATGTTTTGTAGTCTTGTTGGGAGAACTTTTCATCTTCATTTAAAGGGGTCATATGACGTTGCTAAAAAGAACTTTGTGTATTTGGTGTAATGCAGTGTGTTTATGCGGTTTAAGGTGTAAAAAAAAAAAAAAAAAACCTTTTCCACATAATGTACATTACAGTTGCTCCTCTATACCTTGCCTTTCTGAAACGTGTTGATTTTTACAAAAGAGGATATCGTCCTCTTTTGGAAGGCCAAACAAAGTAGTTTTGCTTTCTCAACGAAACGCACAGCATCTCCACAACATGGCGGCGGGTGCGGCAACAGCAATACTACAACGAGAATAAAAGTTACGCCGCCTTTCTTTGCGTGAAAATTTGGGCGGTATGATGCAAAGTGACGTAGACGTGTGGGGCGTGTTTAAACGAGGTGTTTTAGGAGGGCGTGGACAAGTCTTAACTTTTATAAGGAATATCTCTTTGGATTTGAGACTTTAGTCTTTGCAACTTTACAGATCTTCTTTATGCACCAAGAGCTTGTAACACTCCAAAGAGAAAGGAAAAATTTAAATTACATCATATGACCCCTTTAATATACAGTTATGAGAGAAAGTTGTTCTCAATATGAAGTCTGTCATTCATGTACTTAAATATTCATTTTTTTGATTGGTGCCTTGAACTCAGATGTACAAGTCAAATATGAATGTTTCTTTTAATAATTTTATGTCTTTAGTTCAGAACATGTTGCGCATCTGTGTTCAGGGACTTTCTCTTTAGCATTTAAACATGGTTAGTTGATCTTGTCTCTCACCAATGTTGCCTCTAACCCCATCTTGTCTATTTGCACATCCCCTTTTCAGGTAGTGTCAGCTATCCCTTCTCACTTGGACGGGAAGTCCGCACCTGGCCAAGTGCCCACAGGCAGTGTGTGTTATGAGAGGAATGGAGTAAGTGTCATTTATTCTCATTTGCAGAGTTTTCTATACATTTTAGACATTTGCTTGTCTTGTTTACCCCTTTGAGACCATTTTGGGACAATTACAACTTAGCAAATTAAAACAGAGGCTGTTTTGGTAAAATTTCATATTATTTTATTTATGCTGATAGTGTCAGTTGTTGTTTCTTAGTGTTTGTGGTTTGAATCTTCTCACAGGAAGTGTTTTATTTGACCTACACCCCTGAGGATGTTGAAGGCAACGTCACTTTAGATACTGGAGATAAAGTCAGTTTTTACATGGAGACTAACAAGCAGTAAGTGGATTTAATGTCTGATTGAAATGGGTATAATTTCAAAAGATGAAAACAATTTTTTGGGATGTTGAAATGGTTTATCTTTGTTTCAGTACTGGTGCTGTTAGTGCTCACAACATTGTATTGGTAAAGAAGAAACAGTCAAGATGTCAGGGAGTTGTTTGTGCTACCAAGGTAAGAATCTTATTCAAAGATGAGTTTGTAGTAGCTGCTTTGTTTTTTGTTGTTGTTTTTTTGTAGACACTATACTAAGGAACAGTGATCGCCTGCCCTCTGGTGGGAAGGAGAATAGCAAAAGACTTCTCAGATCTCAACACTCTGCTAGAATAGTCAATAAAGGATGTTTTTTGGAATCGTTTTTAGCAACATATCATATTCATAATGCTAATTTTTCAAATTTTGAATGTAATTCAGAACTTATCTGCAAATTGATTGTACAATTTTAAAATTCGAAGTTACATTTAAAATTTAAGTCAAATGCCAATGCCCCCCCAAATATATTTTCAAATATATTATTCTTGTTAAAGTTTTGCCTGGTTCAAATCTATAATTGTGTCTTGCAGGAGGCCTTTGGATTCATTGAACGAGGGGATGTTGTGAAAGAGATCTTCTTCCACTACAGTGAGTTTAAAGGAGATCTGGAGGCTCTCCAAGCTGGAGATGATGTGGAATTCACCATTAAAGAAAGAAATGTGAGCAATTGATGAAATGTCTTAAAAAGCAATATATTTGTATTGATGTTCTGTTGGTCTTTGGTTAGTAACTAATACTCACTTATAGGATACGAAAGATTTTACAATCAAATAGTGAAATTACTATTCATGAGATGCATTGTCATTTTAAACTGCTTTATGGAGGTTGTTTCTGTGTGTGTCTCATAGGGCAAGGAAGTGGCCACAGATGTGAGACTGTTGCCTCAGGGCACTGTTATATTTGAGGACATCAGTATTGAGACTTTCGAGGGCACTGTCACCAAGGTTATTCCCAAGGTCCCCACCAAGAATCAGGTTTGTGAATCAGCTCTTGCCATTAGTCTTCCCAGACTCTCTCAATTACATGACCATATAGATTCTGCTTGCATGTTAAATCGAATAAGAGTCCATCTGTCTCTCTCAGAACGACCCGCTGCCTGGGCGAATCAGTGCCAGAATTAATTTCACTGACAAAGAGCTGCTATTTGGGGAGAAGGACACCAAGTCCAAAGTGACGCTGCTGGAGGGCGACCATGTACAATTCAATATATCCACTGACCGTCGGGACAAACTGGAGAGAGCTACAAACATTGATATCCTCCCTGGCACCTTCCATTTCACAAAGGAGAGTCGTGAAATGGTGCGACTGTAGAGCTTTGTCCTTGTGGTTACTTGCAAGACTGTTTTACTTTTTGGTAATGTTGGCTTTGTCTCTCTCCGTGTCTTGATGTGTAGGGTGTTATAGCTGCCATGCGTGATGGTTTTGGATTCATCAAATGTGTGGACCGTGATGCCCGAATGTTCTTCCATTTCAGCGAGGTTCTGGAAGAGAGCCAGCTGCACATTTCTGATGAAGTGGAATTCACTGTTGTCCCTGTGAGTTCCCAGATATCACCAGACCTGAACCACTATTGTGTTCCTGGTTTTGTCTTTTTTTTTGGATGGACTGAATTAGACCGTTCATCATCAGTTGGTGATCCGGTTCACTGGATATAAGAATCAACTGTTGAAAAACACAGATTGGTCCACTGCTTAAACTCTAGACAAAGCAGAAGCTAATGTAAATTGTAATTGTGGTCTTACATGGACTAGCTTTAAAACATCCCCTTTCCTCTCTCAGGACATGCTGTCAGCCCAAAGGAACCATGCCGTGCGGATCAAAAAGCTGCCCAAGGGCACAGTGTCGTTCCACACTCAATCTGAGCTGCGTTTTGTGGGCGTGGTGGAGAAAGAAGCTGTGCCTGCTACCACCACCAAGAACTCCAGCCCCAGCAAGGTCAAAGAGAAGGTGGACTAAATCTTGACTTCCTGAATCTACACTACTGTTCAGATGTTTGGGGTTGGCAAGGTGGTTTTGAAAAGTTTATGCTCACCAAGGCTGCATTTATTTGATCCAAAACGCAGTAAAACTGTAATATTGTGAAAGCTCAATAGAACCACATTTATTTTAAATATAATTAAATTTATTTTACTGTCATTTGATTAAATTAATGTGTCTTTGCGGAATAAAGAAAATCGTAATGACCCCAAACTTTTGAAAGGGAGTGTATATGCAGTTGATTATGTATTTCTTTTTAAGAGTCCTTGAAGTACACATCTGTGGAGATTTGGTGTAGTACCATCAGTCATAATTATAAAGAGGGACTTTGAAAATGGAGGAGTTTAGTATTTTTGTTTTTAATTCTGCTTTCCAAACTTTTATGTCCTGCATCTGCTTGTCTCCCTCTTAATTGATGCAAGCACAAAATACAGTAGCAGGCTTTGAGGTGCTATAAAATGCTACTTTCTTTTGTCTGACCTTCTGTTGTCTTTTTTGTTGTTCCTTTTTTTTTTTTTTTTTTTTTTTTTTTTTTTTTTTTTTTTTTTTTTTTTATTTGAACCATGCTCGTCTTCATTAGAAAAAAGACAAGGTAGGCTGCTGTTTTCTGCATGCTGCCTTTCCTCCACAGTGTAGACTGCTAGAACTTCTGACAATAACTCATGTATCTTAACGTATCGGAGGCAAATTGTAAAAGTACCCAGGGTGATATTTTACTTACTGTAATTTTGAGTAGTATAGTAACAGCTTTTTTTTACTTGATTCACCACCAATTCAAACATTTTATGACTGGTAAAATTAAGTCATGGATGTGTCTAATCCTCCTTATTTCTCTTTTTTTAAGGGTAAAGTTGAAAAGGTCAGTTTGGTCTGTATGTTCATGACTGTTTGTTTGGTTATGAGATCTGTTGGCATGAGCTGAGATTGACTTAACAGCATTAAATCATACAGACATGTTAACCTCATAACCATACCAACTCAGCCAAGATGTGCCACTCAGTGTGTGCATTCTTGTATGAGGGGTATAACGGTTCGGTTTCTCTGTCACTCACGCAGTTAATTTTTAAAATGGGAACCACACAGTTCAAACACATTTTAACCATGGCACAAATGTGTACCAAACAGTGGGTGACAAACTGTATGAGAGCAGTTTTACCCCTTGTTAGTGTGTGCATGATGGCTAAATATTGTGAAGCATTCGATGTTTGAGTTTCTTTATTTACTCATTGTGTGAATACACATTTTCCCCATGCTTTGCATATTTTTGGATGTTTATTCTGTAAAGCAAAGCTAGGAGTTTTAAAAAACTATGGCTGCTGAGATCCAGGGACACAATCTTGTTTACATGGCCCTTTAATATCTGCAGTCTGACGTGTTGAAACTGGCCTTCAGCACTGACACTAATCGAAAAATAAAAATTTAGTTCACAACTAGGGCTAATTTCTGCACTTAATCAATCTTGAAGGTGCACTCAGTGGTATTTTTATTGTCAAAAAGGTTTTTGAGTGTTCATCTCATGAGTCTATATGAGTCTGAGTGCATCTCAGTTCTGTATTTATTGTTAAATGTTGTTGGTTCTTATGTGAATGTATGTATTTGTGTCGTCAACCAGGAAGCAGAGGAAGGCTTGATTGCGTATGAAGAGAGTGGAGTGAAGAACACGCTTCCCTACTATATTAAAGACCTAGAGGGAGGTGCTTACCCACAGGTTGGAGACAAGGTACATTAGACTGGCACTGTGGCTCAGTCTTACTTGCGCTTGCTGAATATGTCCTTGGACTAATAAAGAAGTTTTTCAACTTGATAATTTGTTGTAAAGTAAACCCTCATGTCTCCACTAGGTGGAGTTCTCCATCAGTGAGGTGAAACGCACTGGACAGCAAAGCGCAGTGTCCCTCAAGATCCTAAATCGTGCTGTTGGCACCAAGAGGCTTCATGGATACATAGCAACACTGAAGGATAACTTTGGCTTCATAGAAACAGCCAATCATGATCAGGAGATCTTCTTCCACTACAGGTAATTAAAGTTTCTCCTTGAAGATTTTGTCTCAGTTTGTTTTTTCTTGTTGTTTGATTGTTGTTTAATCTGAATTGTGTGCAGTGAGGTGTGTGGGGATGTGGATAATATGGACCTGGGAGATACAGTGGAGTACACTCTCTCCAAGGGCAAAGGAAACAAAATCAGTGCTGAGAAGGTCACCAAAGTTGCAGCTGGTATGTTGAGGAGACTTTTTATTGGTTTGGCATTAATACATTAATATTTGTTTCATGCAAATAATACAATTCTATGTGTGTGTGTCAGTGAATGGTATAGGAGAAGATGTGAGTAATACAGTGTTCCTGGGGAAAGTGGTTCGGCCCTTGCGCAGTGTGGACCCTTCTCAGACTGATTATCAAGGCCTTATTGAGCTCACAGAGGAAGGTGAGTGACACAAGCTCTTTTTTTGTGTGTGTGGTACTTTTAAAATCTATCTAGAGCATTTCGTAATCAAGTTAGAAACAATGAACTCCCCTCATTTTTTGTTAACTACTGTTATCTGCTCAAACATTTCACTAGAAGCCAGCAAGGATCAGAGTTATCCGTTTGGCATCGTTGGTATGGCCAATAAAGGTGACTGTCTGCAGAAGGGTGAGATGGTGAAGTTTCAGTTGTGTACAGTGTCCCAGACAGGACAAATGATGGCCTGCAATATTGTGCCTCAGCGTAGAGCCCTGGTGGAGTGCGTCAAAGATCAGGTGAACTTACTGATGCAAGAAAGTGAGAGGTTTTTACCTTAAGACACTGGCTAAAAGTGTCTGACTTAAGTCTCTGTACCCCTCCCCCCAGTTTGGTTTCATCACATACGAAGTTGGAGAGAGCAAGAAGCTGTTTTTCCATGTCAAGGAGGTGCAGGATGGTCTGGAGCTCCAGGCTGGTGATGAAGTGGAGTTTTCAGTTATCCTGAACCAACGCACAGGCAAATGCAGTGCCTGCAATGTTCGCAGAGTCAGGTAAGACTGTTGGGTGTAATATTAGGATATTATTGAGCTGTTAAATATTTTATATTTATATTGGCTTTTTAATTAATCTAACCAGATTTTTTTTTTTTTAATTACACAGTGAGGGTCCAAAACCAGTAGCAACACCTCGACCTGACAGACTGGTCAATCGCTTGAAGAGCATCACTCTTGATGACACCAACGCCCCCCGTCTCGTTATTATCAGACAGCCTCGTGGCCCAGACAATTCAAAGGTAAAAATAAAGGCTTTATTTAAAAATATTTGTAAACATTCTTGCTTCTAATACTGCAGTCCAGTATACATTTAGATATGAAACTTGCCTACACCAATTGTGACGTCTTGACCTATTGTGACATTGACCTGTTTTGTTCCTACAGGGCTTCAATGTAGAGAGGAAATCCCACCAACCTGGTGTTATTGACTGAGTACTGTTCACCCCTCTCCTCCTCCTCACTATGGAAGAAACACCTTGAAGAAAAGCAATCAGACAGGACAGAGGAAGGGATTTGTGTGTGTCTGTTTAGTTCACTCTCATTTTATCGATCTCACCCATAAACACAATTCACAGAGTAACAAACACATCAAGACTTGAAAATTAGCACACACAATTCCCTTCCTTTGTCACAGGATCCCTTGCAAAAAAAAAAAATCCTCATCTCATTGTCTTCATTGTATGTGTGACGTTTTTGTGTGGTTGTAATTTGAGCAAAACCCCTCGTGTTGTCTGAGCGTGTGTGTGTGGTACGCATCACATGTAAACTTGTAAGGTTATGCAGAGGATATGAGGGGAAATAAGGGGTTTGTAGTTCTCACATCTTTAGACTGAGATGTGGGCACTGTTTGACCCGTTTTTCGTTTCTGCTGAAATTGAAATGCCAGGAATTCTGCACCTGCTGCTGTGTGAGTTATTGTTTTAGAGTAGCTTTGCCTGTCTGTATTTTGACCTCCTTTATATATACTTTATTCTTCCTGTATCACTTGAATTCTTCCCATGTTGAGTTTCTCACCCAGGTGAAGTCGAGATCTTGCTGGGCTCTTTTGCTGAGAAATAAAATGACTTTAAGGTTATTTTCACTCACGTTTTCCATACCAATTCCATAGGTATTAATATGGATCTGAAAACTTAATAAATTTTCTCTTCGCTCAGAACCCGCTTGTGTATGGTTTTTGATGTGTAAATTACTATTTTTTTGATTACTTTCAAATTACATTGGCTTGTGTTCTTTTTAAAGACCCTTTATTTTAATTCCTGTTTTGATTTCATAAGCTCAGTCTGTTTATGGGCAAGTGCAGAATTCCTAATGGCATCTTGTAGCCTGCGGTCATTTTTATATAGCTCTTTTTCTCTGCACATGTACTTTTCTTTTTTTCCTTTGAGTTCTACTTAATGTCTGCTAATGAATAAATTAATAAAGAAAAGGTGCCTAAAAACAAACAAAACACAAAAAAAATAACAAAAAAATTGGTGTCTCTACCCTCGAACAGCCACCAAAATATAAAAGCAATTGTTAGGGTGGCTCTTTTTCCCCCCACAAGTAGAGAATACTGGTGTGCATCCCCCCACCCCCCATACCTGTGGGTTGAAATATACTCTTATGCTATGTGTGCTTTTACTTGGGTGGACTTTTTGAAAACCTGAATAAAACAAATGTATGCAGGACATGAGAAATGGGGGAAGTGTAATGAGTTAAATTTAAAAACGTGCAAAGAAATTTGATTACATGGATAGAGGCTATTAGCAGTGCTTCTTATGACAAATCAAGCTATAACTGTCATGAATATTCTCTGGAGCACCCTGGGTTTGTGTTGAACCTCAAGGTTCTATATACTTTTGTTAAAGGTCTTGAATGAAACAATTGAAATAAACATTTTATGAGAATCAAAGGTGTATTATGTTTAATTTTTTATGAGCACAGCACTGTACAGAACCTTTAAACATCTTCATGCCTTTGCACACTTTTAAATGAGGTATCCATGAAACCTAAAAGAACTGGAGTTCAGAAGTTTCAGAGTGCTTAAACTCTGGTGCTTCCCAAATGTATGGTGATTTCAGAGCGGTGAACTCTCTTGTGTTTTGTCACTGATGCTGGATTCTGGCTCTGAGACCATCGCGTCCACCATTCCCTCAGGTCTTCTGGTCCACTTAGAGGAGGATTTGAAATCTGGTTTGCTGAAACAAGCACATATGGGAGTTTGGACTCTAGCGTTGTCACCACCCTTTTTGTTCCAGCATCTCCACAAGAATCCTCTGCGGAGATCTGTATTTTTTTGTCGCTTGTTTGGGCAGGTTTTGTCGAATCTGCTTGGATATTCTCTCCAGTGTCATCTTCATGACCTGTTTGCTGCTGGGAGTTTCTCAAGTCCATCACTTGCAGTTTCTGTTTGTACTCTTCCAGCGTAGCTTTGCACTCAGCAGCTTCCTCTTTTATCTGAAGGAACTGCATCTGAAGGTCTCTCTCAAATACTTCCTCCGCCTTGAGCTCATTGAGCCAGAACTTGAGCTGCTCCTCTTCTTCTGAAAGCAGCTCGGAAAGCTCACTGGTAGCTTGCTGCTGCTCTAGCTCAAGGATCATCTGGTCCGTTGACTCAATTTTGTGCTTTAGTTCTTGTAGACTTGCCTGTTGTTGGACAACTAGTCTTCTTAACTCTACAATCTCCCCACTCTCTGTCTCTTGATGGATTGTTTGGACCACTGGATTTAAGGTTTTCAGGTCCTCCTCAACGCCTTTCTGTTCCTCTTCGTCTTGTCTCTCACAAACAGAACTCTCATCAGTGCATCTGCCATGGTTCCCGAGGCAACTGATCAAAGGCTGATGTGATGCAAATCTATTTTTGTCTTTTTTGTCTCTTGGCTCCATCGTCCCAGAGGCCAGGGAAATTTTGGTTGTGTTATCTGAGTGCCCATTTCCTTTTTTGCCCTCCTTGTCTTTCCCCTTATCTCGTCCTGATTGCTGCTTCCCGCCTCTGCCCAAGTTTTCCAGCCAACCCCATGCTTCCTCCATTAGCGTTAGCGACTTCCGCTTGGGTCTCTTCGGTTCCTCGGGCGGGGGGTCGGAGTGGAGGCAGAGGTGTGACAGCGGTGGGAGGCTCTGGCGGTGTAGGGCGATTGCCCCGCTGCCTCTTCGCGCTCTCCCTGTCCCATCCGCTCGCCTCATTTGGGCTTTGGACTGGTTTGTTTCTTCCCCAAGGGATGGACCGATATGCTTCAAAGTGAGCTGCACCTCCTTAGCTTGCTCACCATATTTCTCCAAGGACTCCAAGAGACGTTCATCTGGAGTCACATTACGTTCATATTCTTTGAATTTTTCTCTTAGAGTGTATCGACCAGTGCGACCTAAGGGAGAACAATATTAAAAGGGATATTTTTGGGACAAACACAGATGCTTTTATCCAAAGCAGCTTACAGATGATGACTCATTTCATCTTGAGGAGGCAATATAACACAAGAAGAGCTAGCAATACAAACTTTCGAACATTGTCCAAAACAGTACAAGCTAGAATAAGCTACTTCTTTAATATTGTCAGGGATTTGGCTGTTTGGAGAGTCAAAACATTATTTTTTAATCAAAACATTAACTGTAACCATTTTACTCACCCTTCTTTCATTTCCAAAATTGTCCTCTGTGGAACACAAAGATATTTTGATATGAACTCTTTTTGTCCATATAATGGAAGTCTCTGTGGTCCAAAACAATTTTGACTTTAATGGTTTGGACAAAAATACCTTCTGATGTGTTCCACAGAATAAATAAAGTTGTACAGGTTTGGGACAACATGAGGTTGAGAATATCATGACCGAATTTTTATTTTGGGGTGAACTGTCCCTTTAAGGCTTTTAAGAGCATTTGGCCTTTTTATGAATGTTCAGTAGTTTGAGCAAATGCTTGCAGACTAATTGTATGATTTCTTCATGTTTATCTTTTTGACAGTTATTTCATGAAATAATTAGCTCCAAGATGTTGGCCCAGACATTAACTTACCAAGTGCCTGTGCTAAAGCGATGACCACCTCCTGACACGTTGTTTTGTCAGTGACTCCACAAACTATGCGCTGGACTCCTTCGACATACACCTTTACTTCCATTCTAAAAGAAAAATAAATCAGATGTTTGTTTCTTCTGTCTAAACCTTTCTGTAAGCCTAAAATGTCACATTCTCAAGAAAATGTCAATCCAAAAAAAAGATGACTTGTTCACTCCATAATAAATATTCACTCCCAAGTTGTATTCACTCAATAACGAATTACTGATCACTGGTTTATGTAGGGAAAAAAAAAGTAATATAACCATTCAGTAAGCCAATGTTGTAATATAGCATTTTGAATATGAACAGATAAATCTTTCATTTTAGCAAGTAAATTAAATACTATCATATGAGGTTGTATAGATGGTTGGGTTCATAAAATTAAATTCTGATGTACTGTACCTGTCTTGAGGATCAGAAAATCGAAGCGTAGTAAAATCCTTGCACTTAGATAAGAGGCAGTTCGGTATATGTTGTCCTGGTGTACATGGAAAAGTCTTCTTGTCATCCTTGACTTAGCTAAACAAGTACAAACCCTTCCCTTCAGTAAACATTCAGATCAAGACTGATAACAGACTTCGGTTGTGATGTTGGTATGTGTGTTTGTCTGGAGTGCAGTACATAAATTCCCTAGACATTTTTTTTTTTTTGGGATGCTAATTATTTTTAATTTGAGTAAACACGTTAACATTTGACTTGTACAGGGGCCAAAAGAAGGCTTCGGTTACTAAACATGCTGTTTGTTTTCTTGCAATCTATTCTATATCTTAAAAATACTTATGTCCTTGCAGTCAGATGTTTAAGAAAACATGAGCACAGACAGTTAAATAATTAATATACTATATGAGCTACTATTTAGTCAAAATAAATACAGGCACCATGACGTGACCATTGATTTAAAAAAATAAAAATAAATAAATCAGTAAATAATAAAACATTTAACAAATTTTATTTTGTAATATGAAATGGTATTTTGATGAACGTTTTAAGATATCTACATATACATATTTTCTGTCTTGATTTAATTTGTTGGTAATCAATTGGGGGGAAAAAATCAAGTTAGAAAAAAAAAGAATCTAACTAAACGTAATCCATTTGAAAGGTATTTCAATTTATCTTAAATTTCAGAAACATCAGACATTAGAAAAAATAGGTTGAGTTATAACACTAATAAAAATGTGTATATTTTAACATTTGTGCATGAATGTATTGTGCTTATCACATGTACTTGTGGCTTCTGTATATTTGTTTCTTTTAAAAGTGGTAATGTACCACTGACATAATCTTTAAAATAAATTATACAAGATACTAAAATGCATTGTGGAAAACTGCATACTGGTTACAGTGCCATAGTCGTCTAACATTTTAAACCAATAGTATTTTGAATAAACGCAGGTGTGGAGACTTTTATTTTGAAAACCTTTGAGACGGACAAAAAGAAAGGTCAGTAACGTTACTTCACACATGCATTCAACTTGAATCGTCCGACGTTGTTTGACAGATAAACATGAAGATTGTAACATGGAATATAAACGGCATACGAACTTTTAAAAATGGCATCAAGAAAATATTGGATTCATTCGATGCCGATATAATCTGCGTCCAAGAGACTAAAGTTACCCGTAAGTTAACGTGTTTTAATGAAACGCGGGATTTTGAATGGGTTGATAAAGCACATGTGCCCTATTCTTAACAATTGAATAACTTCAACTACTCAGCATACATTTTTTTCAGGTGACCTGTTGGATGAGAAGACAGCAATTGTTGATGGCTACAATTCATACTTTAGTTTTAGCCGAGGACGAAGTGGATACTCGGGTAAAGCAGCATACAGAACCATTAGTACAGTGACTTTAAATATAAACTGTAATGTTTTTAACGCCGGATACATGTACATATTTTTACAATTATTTTACAAATAAACGTAGCCTTGTTGTTTACAACCACTGTCTGCAATGAGCAACCTGATTTTCTCCATGACCAGGCGTAGCGACCTACTGTAAGGATAGCGCTACTCCGTTCCTGGCTGAGGAAGGATTGACAGGTCTGCTGGCCAATCAGGGAGAGGCTGTTGGTTGCTATGGTGACCAGGTTGAGCTGTCTAGTGAGGAGCTTCTGGCGCTGGACAACGAAGGAAGGGCAGTCATCACTCAGCATCACTTCGTGTACGTTTAATGATCTTAGACTTTGGACATTTACTAGTAAGCCTAACATGTTGTGAAAGTTGTTTTCACTTATTTATTTTTTTATTCCTCTTAGTGGCAAAGATGGACCACAGAAGCTGACCGTTATTAATGTGTATTGTCCCCGAGCTGATCCAGACAAACCTGAGAGAAAACAATACAAACTCCAGTTTTACCAGCTCCTCCAATGCAGAGCTGAAGCCATCTTGAGCTCAGGGAGGTGAGAGAGAGATCGTACAAATAAGAGCTAAGATGTCTATTTGTTTGATTAACCGTTCCTCTGTCGCTCTTCAGTCACGTGATTGTATTGGGAGATGTTAACACTTCTCATCGACCCATAGACCACTGTGACCCAGATGATGTGGTAAGTCCTTTAACGTGTTCCTCCATCATTATTTCAAGATTTCTGTTAACTCCAGTTGTCCTGACTAGGCCTGACAATTCATAAAAGTCCACAGTAAAAGCAAAACTGCACTGTATAATGCAACACAGTCACAAACAATTCGAATATATTTGCTGATTAATAAAGTGCAACAGTGCCCACTTTTTAGTAATGCTGGCTGCGAACGTATTTTTCCCATTCTTTTTTTAATCTTTAATCTTTGTATAATTTTTTTAATCTTTAATCTTCAGTCAGGATTTTAATCAATCTTAAAATCCTTAAGAGTTATGTTACATGTTTTGATTTGAAGCAAAAAAGCATTTGAAAATCAGACCAAAAGATAAAAGGGGCTCAATGGTTCAGTGTACTGAACATCTTTAATGAGGGGAAGAACTACAAACCCTGGAAGCTTTGAGAATTGTAAGGTCCATGCGAAGGTATCCAGTGGTGGATGAAGTTTTCCTGCATGTGCAGTCTTTTCATTTTATTATGAACTCAAATTTAGGTTAGAAGTCCAATTATTAATGATCCTTCATAGGATAATTTGTTTTGACAGACATCTGATTATTCTGTTTAGCTCTTTAATCTTATTGAACTCAAAAATTTGCATTCTCATGAGATCCTCACGGTCACATACTCGCCAGTCTTGGTTATTAGACAGAGGTAACTGACTTATATTTTAGATGTCCGCTCCTAAGCTTGCTCGTTCTAAAAGTACTTTTATTTAGTGCCCATAGATCTGTACACACTTGAATAAAGCAACCTGATCTCTAGTCAGAGGTCACAACCACTACTACAGTATATGTATAAGCCGACAAACATTATTTTCCTTGATAGTGTCTTGGGTATAGTCATACCATACATGGTTTTCCATGCACACTTAGCTTGAATAATATTACAATAAACAAAGGTTAGGCTCACCCTATTTAGGTTGGTTGAACAACATCCAGTTGACCTAAATGGGAATTCCTTTCGAGCCCTTACAGTCTAAGTACACTTGAACTAATACCAGAATCGCCTGACCCTCTTGCAACATGCAACAGTACTTCAGACCAGGACAACATCCTCCAAATGGAGACAAGAGCTAACAATTAGAATTTGCATTGATTAAGGCCTAGATGTGTTAACACCATTTGGGGACATATAGTAATTTGCATGAAAGGTTTTGTGTGATGACTTGCGGTAGTGGGTAATCAGCTTATCTCTAAACTCAGGATCTCTATTACCCTTTAGTCTACTTGTAAGATTGAGACCATTGTACCAGACGTATAGAGACAGTTCAAATGATACCAAACATGACTGTAAATAATACTTGCATTCATGTAGAACATTATATTATACTATTGCTTGTTTAGTTCTCTGATTGATGGAGATTACAGAATCATGGGTAAAGTATTTTTTCACCATTGTTAAACACAAACATAAAAAAAGAAAAAAAAAAAAACTAGAAACGATGTGGTCTGTTAGCTTCAACAGAAGCATACACCATTGATTAACAACCCCGTAATAAATATTAGGTCCGCCTGTAACAGTTTATAAGGCATCATTAAAATTCAGTTCCATATGAAGAAAATCAGTGGGATTTATATTTTTGGAACCCAGCTGCTTCACTTTAGGGTCATTCCAGAGGTCCCCAGCTCAAATTTTAGATTTTGCTAATATTTTTTCTTAAGAAAAACAGACATATATAGTGATGAAAGCCAAAATATTAAATGTCATGGATGAATATTTCCTGAGCGTCATGTTATTTGTAAACATAGATGGGTAGGTTTGTTAGTAAAAATCTGTTGACTTCATCATTTTTTATACATTACTTATTCTTTAGAAACTCTGATTTAAATACAGTAGTATTAGCTGTATACAAAGTGACCAATACCTGGTTTTCAACTGCTAAAAATAGGTAAATTATTCAACAATCTGAAAATGGAGCCTCACTGAGATCCCCATATCTCTGGGACTGGACAATGTAGGGCCTTAAAAATGAAGATCCCAAAAGAAAAGTTTATTAAGGACTATAAGCTAAAATCATATTGCAATATCTTTAATACTTCTTGAGTTATAGGCTTGCAAACTTTGGAAAAAGAATATTTATGGCACTCAGACAGGTATGTTCAATGCAGTTGCTTTGACAGAAGTAAATGAGATACATCTCTAGTTTCAACATTATTTGTTCTTCAGACATTCCTCTTTAAAAGAAAAGTATCATATTTTTGCAAATTGACCCACATTTGGTTTTTTTTCAATTGAGTTTGTTTTTTTTTTTTATGTAATTTTAACAATTTACTCCTGGAGCCATATTGAAATTCCAATATCTTTGGAACCGAACAGTATAGGGCCTTAAAAATGAAGATGGCAAAAGTAAAGTCTGTTAAGACCCAATATCTAAAAGGCATTAAGATCTTTAATACTTCTCGAGTTACAGGCATGCAAACTTTGGAGTAAAAACTTGAAAAGTGTCTTTTCCCCAATTTTGAAGGGTCTCCATTGGCACAAAATGCACTAAAGATTGCTTAAGTTAGCAGATTTTACTAACAGACCTACCAATCTCGGTGTAAAAATAACATTATGATGCTGCCATCTTTCTGCAGTCATTTTTACCCTCTTGTAATTAGGCTCTGAATCTCAGGAGAAAAATTGCCCTTTTGAGGGCCCTCTACAAAATAGTGGATTACACAGTAAATATTCATCCATGACATAAAATATTTTGGCTTTCATCACTATACATCTATCTTTCTTCAGAAAAAAAATTAGCAAAATCAAAAATTTGAGCCGGGGATGTTTCTGAAATTTGTTTGATTTGACACAGAATGACCTTTTATATAATTATATGTGGAACAGTATTTGCAATGGACCAATAAGATTTAATTATGGGTGGAGTCACCCAATGTTACACACTAGTTATAGAAACTAGGTAACAAAGCAAATGACTTGTTGCAGCTGGATAGGACAAAAGCTAAAATTTACACAGAAGAGGTATATTTATTGTTTTATCGCACAAGTTATATACTAGCACATATCTACTCTTATTACTGTTTTGTCATTTAGGATAACTTTGAAGATAATCCAGGGAGGAAGTGGCTGGATCATTTTCTGTTTGGAATGGCCGAAAAGACCGAAAATGACAATACTGAAGATGACCTTACAGACATCTCCCAGAAATCTGCCTCTGGTGGCAAGTTTGTCGACTCCTTCCGCCATTTCCACCCAATGCGCTCCAGTGCCTTCACGTGCTGGTCCACGATTACGGGTGCCAGGCAGACCAACTATGGCACACGGATTGACTACATCTTCGCCGACCACTGTCTGGTGAAGTCTGCCTTTATTGGCGTGGACATTATGCCGGAGGTGGAGGGATCCGATCATTGTCCTGTATGGGCGCAGCTCAGCTGTACCCTCCAGTCTAGTCCCAAGTGCCCTCCCTTGTGCACACGTCACATGCCAGAGTTCACTGGCAGACAGCAGAAACTCTCACGCTTCTTTGTCAAAGTTTCAGACAAAGAGAGGGTTTCTAAAGTCTCTGAAGAGAGTCTACCTGGATCACAGGAATCTGGGGAAATTCGGGAAAACCTGAATCCTGTAGTACAGGGAAACAGTGTTGCAAAGAAGAGACCTACATGTAGAGAAAAAGATGCAAATGCATCCAAAGCCAAAAGAAGCAATCAGATGAAAACTGAAAGCAATGCTAAAGGAAGTCTTTTAGCTTTCTTTAAGCCTAAACAAACACCAACGATTCCTTCCATTGTAAACTTGAGCCCGAAACAGACAAAATCCTCTGAGGATAGCCAAGGTAGTGAGAGTGATGTCAGAAGCTGCCCTAGCAATGTGCAAACGAAGACCAATATTTCTTTGGTAACAGAGATGGAGACTGAAAATCAGGATGAAGTGGAAGGAGAATCGACATCCACAGTCAAGTCAAAGGACTGTAAAAAGGGGCCATGCACTGGTTTTTGGAAAGCGGTTTTGCATGGGCCTCCTCAACCACCACTGTGTAAATCTCACAATGAGCCCTGTGTCTTACGGACTGTGAAAAAAGCAGGACCTAATTTAGGCCGCCAGTTTTTCGTATGCGCTCGTCCTCAAGGCCATGCCTCCAATCCTCAGGCCAGGTGTAATTTTTTTGCCTGGGTAGATAAAGGGAAGTAGGATCATACTGTAATCTGTATGCATACTGTATATTTCATGTTTTGATTGTATATTTTTGTTTTATATGTAACGTTTTTATTGTGCAACAAACAATTTGAAAGGATAAATAAATAATGCTCTTTTGAATTTGGTTTAGTATCATACATTACTAGCTTCAACATTTGTTTGTTCTTCAGACATTCCTCTTTAAAAGATTAAAATGACCCACATCTGGTTTTTGACCACTAAAGATGTGTATAATTTACCAGATTACTCACGGGGTCGCATTGAAATCCCAGTATCTCTGGATCATATAGGGCCTTAAAAATAGGAATATCAAAAGAATGGTTTGTTAAGAACCAAAATATAAATTTATATTGATATTAAGATTGATTGATTCTTTATTGATAGACATTCATTCTTTTTTTTTAGAAGTAATTTTTTTTTTTTTTTTACGGTCACCATTGGTATTTAATTCGACAAATCTTATTAAAGTCAGCAGATTTAGTTAATATACCTACCAATCTCTGTGTAAATAAAAAATTTTATTAGAGTAATCAGATTTTGTTAATATACCTACCAATTTTGGTTTTGACACTGAATGACCCAATACAGAGTTTAAAATTAGTCAGGCGAGCAGGAATTCATTTGTTTGAGAATACAAGCCTATTAATATAAAGGTTTTGTTGTTCTGGTAAGTACTATGTGTGGAACAACTGCAGTGAATTAAAATAACATTTTCAATTTTAAATGTAAAACCTTTGAGAAATATTAACTTTTGCCTTTCTGTTCATTTTTCCCAAAATGTATTTTGTGTTCTTTTCTTTCATTTGTTCACTTTTTTTCTTTCTCTCCTATTTGCTCTCTTTTTCACTTGTGCTTGTTATCTCTTTAGTTCTTTCTATTACAGTTTCCCTTTTCTTTAATTTTTCTTTTTCAGTTTCATTCATTCATTCATTATTCAGCCCATTTGCTCTGCCTCATTTAGTTTTTTCCATTTTTGATTTAATATTTGCTCCTTTCTCTCCTTTGCCTTGTGCATTCGTTTTTTTCCCCCTTGATCTTTCGTTCTTTTTGTCTTCCTTCCTTTCACGGTTCAGAGGGAACAGGTTGTCTTTTATTTTGATAAACGTATTTCCGGTTTGAGTTTTACATCCTGTGAACGGATCTGATTTTAAGTTGCTGGATAAAATTTAACGATGCGCTGAACAAAATATCGACAACAGGTGTTTCTTGAGGTGTAATGCCTACAGACATTCGTGATGGAGAGGTAAGTTTACCAACTCTGCGTCTAGGCTTTAACAGCCGTGTGTGTTCTTGTTCGAGCGTTCTAAGCTTGTCCAAAATGGCGAATGTTTTGGTGACCTCTTGTCGCGAGCGTTTATGTTACCTCCGAAAACGCGCAAGACCGAACACGTTTTAAAAAGACATCAATAGAAACAAGATAGTTCTTCTACAAAGGTGCACGTCAGTGGTGTGATAAATATTCAGAAGATGTTTAATGTCTACAGTTTTACACTTGGTTACGATTTGACGAAGTACTTTGTGTTTCTTCCATTAATTTTCATCATTTGTTTTTAGCATTAATTGAATTCATGTATTCATATGACATTGGTAAGCACAGAGAGTTCTACAGGTAAACATTTTTTAAATAATGCAAACCGTGAGCGTAAATTATTATTCACAAATTTGTGATCTGTAAGATGTTAAAAGTGAAGAGAAATTAATAACGTTAAGTCTATTATGATCTCCAATCCTGTATTTATTTGATAATAATAATAATACAGTAGAAACAGTAATACTGTAGTCATCCAATATAAAAATAATATATTTTAATGTAATTTATTCCCAGCAATTACTCCAGTCTTCATTGTTGAATAATCATTCAGAAATCATTCTAATATGATAATTTGGTGCTCAAGAAACATTTCTTATCATTATCAATGTTGAAAACTGTTTTTTAGGTAACTGTATAATAATGTTAATGTGTGTGTGTGTGTGTGTGTATGTATGTATAATTTTTCTTCATCTTTTAGTGGAACAGGAGTCTATTACCAAGCAATGCCTGCAGTGGGACCCGATGGGAAAAACGTCATGAAGTTAATTCCTGTCCAGAAAGTAAATGGACAGTTTTATCAGACACCATTTAGTACAGAGAGAGACAGTGTGGATGTACAACTGAAAGCCTATGCAAAACCGATTAATCCATCTGCTGCTGCTTCATCTCAAACGCAGATGCGGCTTCCCGCCCTCCAGACCATAGCAGATGGACGGTATGTCCTGAAAACCCTTCCGCAGGTCAGAACTGTATCTAACGCTGTCAAAACTCAACAAGGTGGAACTAATGACATCATTATTCACAATCCAAAGTCAGTGCATGTTCCTCTTTCAACACGATCGCTTTCCCAGTATTCAGTCCAGTTACCTCCTCGGCCCAATGGACAGGGCATGGTGGCAGTCCAAACGCTGCCTGTTACCGTGAAATCACCTGTTCTCCCAAACGGTCATTTCCTGCAGATCCCTCCGAATGCGAAAGTTAGGACTCTGCCATTTACTGTGGTATAACATTCAATGATGAAGAGTGAGATGAACTCTGTGAGTAACACCCCTAACCTTCAAAAGGGTCCACCAACGGTTGTGCTTGTTTCCCCTGTCAACTCTGTTAAGCTAAATTCAGACCAGCAAGTCGTTTCGGTTACAAAGCCAAGTCAAATACAGAAGACCCTGTTGCAAAATCCCCCTACAAACTTGCAATCACCTGTTTGTGTTCCTAAAACAAATGAAGAAGTAAACACTCCCTTAAAATGGGTCGTCCAGGAGGGAACAGGTGCATGCGCTCCTTGCCTTGTACCTGTAATGACACCGAATGTCAGCTCTGACACCATAAAAGCAGTCAAGCATGTCAACTCAGTTGGGACGGCAAATGAAAGTGTGCCAAGCAAACCCACACCTCCTCAGACCAGCCAAGAAAAGATTACCCCAGGCAAAGACCACGCCCTGGTCATGTGCAACGGGAAAGTCTACTTTGTGGCCAAGAAAAATTCAGAGATCGCCAAGGATGTGATGATCAGCGAAGGTGGGAAAAGAGGGGTTGTCAGCACCTCTCCTGCCCTGCCTGCCAGCTCCGCTCTGGGAACAAACTCTTCTAAGCAAGACCCAAAAAGAAATGTGAGTGAAATTATCGATCTCTGTGATGATGATGAGGAAACGTCCACGTGTCTGGGAGGTGCCCCGGGAAATCTGCCTACACCGAGTCAAACTGAGGTGGATGAGAGCGATGAAGACTCTAATGTAATATTTGTGTCATACATTCCACCCAAGTCAGAGACTCGTGCTGGTGATAGAGTGGAGAAAGCTGCCTCTCAGAACAAATCTGAGGAAGCTCAACACACACAGACAAACACAAAGTCTGTCTCACAGAACGAAGGGGAAAAACCGGCACATGCAGAGATTGAAAAAGAGTTTGGTCCAAATAATGCTTCGGCCAAAATGAGCGATGAGATGGATGAGCAGATCGAGGGAAATGAAAGAGCTGGAAGCAACTTGAGCTGTCTCTCTGAAAATGTAAATATGGAGGCAGATAAAGACTTGGCGAGTGTCCAAAGTCCATCTGAGATGAGATGTCAAGATGATACAGCTCTCGCTGAAACTGCTAGCATTTTGGAAGCACCCCAGAATGTCTGTGTTCAAGCCACTTGTGACACTGAAAAGGTAATATACCAAATTTAAACATCATCTTTGTTAGTTTTAATGAAATAACAAATTTCAATAGGCTGACATGTAATGCATTCTTCTTTCTTCTGTCTCAGGCCTGTGAAAATCCAGCCTCTGATCAGAGGAATCACCCCAAGACTGACTGTGAGCTAAGAAAAGAATTTGGCATCACCTCTGATGTACAAATTTGCTTGCAAAGACCAAAGCCGACTGTAAAACCAGATCAACTGACAGAGAGACTTATCATAAACAAACGCACATTAGACGGCCTTCGTAAAGTGATCCAGGAGTCAAAGTTGCAGTCAAAAATACAGCAAATGATGCAGGCAAGTGATCTAGGAGTCAAAGTTGCAGTCAAAAATACAGCAACAAGCTATTTAAAAAATCTCATGTCAATCATTTTTTCACTTGAGTTATGACTGTAGGAATAACAGCATTGATTCATTTCATGACACTTTGTTCAATTGCTAGGTTCCCTACACAAAAATGGACGAGGATGAAGGCCTGACAGTCAAAAGAAAAAAGCAGGAGCATGATGGGAGTCAAGATAATCTCTCTCTAAGCTCCTCAAACATTTCACCTGCTTCTAAATGTTCAGTTGTTCCCATTGAAAGCAGTTTAGCTTGTCAAGATGAGGGTTGTTCAACAACAGAATCTACAGCTGATGAAGTTCATATGCAATCTGAAATGCCAGCTGATTGTACTGGTAACACATGCTGTTTTACTCCTTTATCTGAACAAAAAGAAAAACTGACTTCTACCCTATCACCTTCCTATCAGAGGAAGACCTCACCGCGCTCTAAGAAAGCTAAGGTGTGCACGGCCTGTCCTTGTGGAACTGTTTTGGGGGCTGCAGAAGCCAGTTCATCCCTTCATTCACAAGACAGACTGAATCCATGTACTGCTGTTGAGTCACACAAAGGGACAAGAAAAAACTGCTTAAATATAACCCCAGAAGAGAGTCGCCAACCTCAGAAACACCAAGATCCTGTTAAGAAAGCAGGGAAAAAACCTTCATCAAAAAATCCATGTGAAGACAAAGCTCTGTTGGAAGGTTCTACTAGTGAAACATCACATGAGATCTCTCTTAATAGTTCAGTGAATATTACATCAGGTGCAGCATCGGACAACCCCAGCATCTCATTCTTGAATAAACAGCAAGGTCCCAAAATAGACACATTCCTCACACAGTCACTGTACACACTGGAGACACTGGATGCTGAGGAGATAAAACGGCGTGAGAGAATCGAACGTTTGAAGGATCTCCTGAAGGAGAAGGAGGCTGCGCTGGAGCGAATGCAGAGCATGAACGTTTAGTTATGACTGTACGATGCATGACAGACTGAATATGACTGGGAAAACCACCAAAAAATGTACAAGAAAATATGTATACAGTTTATACACAACTGTTTTGCCTTTTTAATGTTTACCAGATCTCAGTGTCATATTTTTTATTCAGTCTTTGGCTTCCTAAGCATTTTGTGGTGTTTGTCTTATTTATAGTTGTTTTTAGTATGTTATCATTTTTTATATCTTTGTATGATTTATGTGTTTTTATCAGTACTTTGTTTTCTGTAGTTCAATTTGTGGTGTAACAGCCTCATTTCATAATAAAAAAAAGCAATTTAGTAAATAACTCAATGTACTTCTAGCTGAAACATTTTGAACTCAAGAACGCTGTAAATAATATAAACATACTGTTTGAATTACTCTATTTTTATAGTCATCCATGCCTATTAACTTGATGAAAATGTTGCTTGTTACCTTGCTAAATTACAATTTTATGTGTTTTCATGCTTCAGATAGCTTAAATTGTTTTGGTCAGAATTGTAGTTGTTTACTTTTTAAATTCTTAACCTCTAAATGTATAAAACCGTGTTCAGTTTGTTCAGTTGTCATGCTCTTTCACACTGCTTATAACAAAACAGACACTGGGTTTGCCATTAACCTTTTATTTGTAGTTATAGCAGCACATTTTGTGATTAAACAAAGGTCCTCTTGTGTTGTAATGGCAATATTTCATTAAAATCAATTTAGTTACTGAAACAACTGTTGATGAACAAGAAATATCTTCAGAATCTCTTTCCAATATTGTCAGTCTCAGTACAAGAATATGTCTTCTTTAGAGGGATTCTGTTTCACAAATGAGTTAACATCAAAAAAATGTTAATAAAAGCAATAGTTTCTAAATAACAATGCCACCGTAGAAATGTGGTAGTCACAGCCAGCCATGTTACAATAGATGTCCAATAACAAATGGATAAAAATGTCATGAAATAAAATACACTCTTTATAACTTATTCATAGAAATAATGATGATTACATATGGTCTTAAAGAAATGAAGCATTATTTCCAAGCGTTTATACTCTCTCTCCAAACAAGGTGCATTGTAAACAATTATTTTAATCGAATATAGTGTGCAATATAGAAAGAAGCTTGCATTGTAATAGTTATTGTACACTCATATCAGTTTTTGCTAATGATCTGATATATACAGTATGCTCTTTAATATTTTATTGTCTAATATTACATGCATCTTGTGTCAGGGGTGTGCAATAAACACTCGTCAGCAATACTGTGCTGGTTATTACAGACAACAGCCAAAGTAACTATTAAGTTTGAGTGTCAGTAAGTGATGTCATCTGCCGGTGGAGAACAGCAATATGACAACTTCAACACCTCCAGTGGTTTCAGCGCTGGCTGGCAGTTTAGAATTCTGTGAGTAAACCAGTCATACATATAGATTAGTGGTATAAACCTTTCATCAGAATTTCTTTCATATAGATCCAGAAAATAACTAATCTATAAATCTAAAATTGAAATGAATTAACAGCATGGTAGTCTCCATAAACTGATACATGTTGTATGTATATCAGCATTTCAGAATGTGGCTACTCAAAATGATGCTACCTGGAGGTTCCTGGATATACGTCACTTATTTTTTTTTTTTTGCTACACATCAGAGAAAATACAAAAAAAAAACCACTGAATTTAAAATGTCCATTGTTTACAATGTAATGACACATTAAAAAAAAAAAATTGTGGAGCCTTTTTCAAATCAGGTCAATTAAATTAACCACACAGGGTTATATGTTAACACTTTTTTAGAAGTTCTTATATTTAAAATGACAAAAGACTGCTGCTGCAAAAAATGGTTTGGACTTGGCAACGAATTAAGTTAAAATAAATGATGTCCCCACTTACCTCTATTGGCCTTCTGAACTTAGAATTCTGTAGAATTCTGTGAAGGTAGTTGCAATTAAATCTACAAGACCGTATCTTTCCTTTGGCTTCTGTTCACATGTGACATCTTTCACAGGACTGCCATCTTCTGTCTGAATCTCATTTCTGGCTGCACAGCTTAAAAAGGATTATGACAATACTGAATGAATAACAGAAATTCACATCAGACATAGCACAAATAACACCACTTACTCTGTCCATTTGATGCAGTTCAGCCCTGATGGAGAATAAAACCCAGGAGCGCAGTCCACACATTCTGTATCTGATGCCTTTGTCCCTGCAAGCAGATACAGAGACCAAAAATATCAGAATTACACCTTAAAATGTGGGAAGACTTAAATATGTTAAAGACTGCTAAATTGAGAAACATACCTGCTGTTTTTGTTTCTTGTCCTGGTCTGCAGACTCTGTGTTTTTCAGCATGACGGCACTGTGAATCTGAGTAATCAATGCAGTAATATCCATCAAGAACATCACAGATGGTGTTTTGTATTGTAGTGCATTTACTCTGGATGTAAAGGCCTTGACCTAAGAGCACATATAGCAACACGTTTACATAGACAATAATGTAAAATTACAAATTCTGAAACTAAAAGAAACACACACACAAAAATATAAACATACTTTCAGCACAGTGTTTGCATGTGAAGCACCGATGAAGACCATTGGGTTCACTCATGAATGTTCCTGGAGGGCAGGGTTGGCATGTGGTACTTAAATCCCCGCTACAGTCACTGCGTACTACTGATCCTACAAACAAATATTAACACACAACTCTAAGGTGACCAAGCATTCAAGGATCTTGTAGAAAAATAAAAACCTTATGGGTCCGTGATGATGTTGATGTTCATAGGTATGCATGTGATTTCATAAGTTCTCCATAGTTGTACAGTTGAGGGTAGGGTGGGAGTTATACATGAACGCTTCTGGAGTGCAGGGACTGCATATAGTGGCAGAATTCCCAAAGCAGCCCCTGCTGACCACTAACCACACAAACAACACACTGACAATGACCATACAAAACTAAGATGACATGCTGTACTTTGTAAATTTCTTAGAATGATTTGAAAAGGTAAAAAAAAATATAACAAATACATGAATCAGCAGCCTCCTAACAAATGTAAGGAGGTTTCAATTGTTTGTTCTAAGTAAACAGACAGCTAAAGACATGCATTTAAATACTGTCGCTATAGTAAACTGCTAATTATTTTCATATAGTGCTGTACAGAGGCTTGTATTGTAATATTTGTTGTTAAAATCAGTTTTTGATAATTCCAGGTATATGTTAATATGTATTTTTCAATGACCTGCATAATTACATACATAAAGAAATACATTTAGTCTTCTTGTGGTCAATAACCTGCGTCAGCAGCAGTGTGCAGTACATCCATCTTAACGATTTTTATAAATCATTCGTCCTGCATGAAAATAGCAGATGTGGCCCAATTTCATAACTTCTGTTAACTATAACTATACTTTTGGGGTATGGTGGAGATGGGAGAAAAGGTGAAAAACTTTCTCTTCTTTATCACTTTTTTTTTTATCATCACTTATCTGATCGAGTTAGCCTACCTAGATTGCACATTGGACAACATTCTCCATAAGCAGATCTGTATTCATTTGGACCACAAGTACTTCCGATTGAGAGAAAATGATAAAAACCTGTAAAAACACGAAATAAACAGCACTTAACCTGTAAACTTTTAACGGGTCAAATGCTATCACACGATTAGTTACTGCTACAATCGCCATTTCTTCGATAGTTTGCATGTCTAAGCAGGCGACAGGGATGATGTCTGCTGCTAAACATTTCCATTATAATCAGACGATTGTCTTGATCACAACACCATCGTGTATAAGCAAACTTACCTACTGCGTAAAAATAAAGCGTCGCCCTCATGATCGCTGCTTAAATTGTTAGGGGTGTTGCGAAGTTTTTGCTTCTTTTTATTGGCGATTGGAAAAACAACTTTTGGTGCATTACCCGCCACCACCAGAAAAAAAAAGAAATAAAACAATAGAATTTTATATATATATATATTATATATATATATATATATATATATATATATATATATAAACTGTACAATGTAATATAACTGAACAACTCGCTTTCATTACAGAATTTGCATAAAAATGCTACGGAACAGCTGCTGTTCACTAAAAATTTGAAACAGTTGCAGTACCAGTGTATTCATTTTTTGTATTGGTCTTATTGTCTGTTTTTTATTGTATTGTTTTGCAAAAATGTTTTACATTGCTACGTTACATCTGAATGTTTTTTTACAGCATTTTCATTAAGATTTCTGATTCATTCTTTTTTAAAAGCATTAAACATTTTATAATATGCATACAATTGAGTAGTAGTATGACTGACCCAGTTTTTGCAAAACACAGCATCACATAATGGCATATAAATGTAAAGAATTAATTACAGACCTTTAAAGGTTATAACCTATAAAACATGAAAAAATAAGTTATTTGTTGTGAAAATACAAACAGCAGCGGTGCATGTAAAATTACAAATTTCTGAAACTAAAAGAAACACACACACAAAAATATAAACATACTTTCAGCACAGTGTTTGCATGTGAAGCAACGATGAAGACCAGTGGGTTCACTCATGAATGTTCCTGGAGGGCAGGGTTGGCATGTGGTACTTAAATCCCCGCTACAGTCACTGCGTACTACGGATCCTACTACAACAAATATTAACACACAACTCTAAGGTGACCAAGCATTCAAGGACTCTTGTAGAAAAATAAAAACCTTATGGGTCCGTGATGATGTTGATGTTCATAGGTATGCATGTGATTTTCATAAGTTCTCCATAGTTGTACAGTTGAGGGTAGGGTGGGAGTTATACATGAACGCTTCTGGAGTGCAGGGACTGCATATAGTGGCAGAATTCCCAAAGCAGCCCCTGCTGACCACTAACCACACAAACAACACACTGACAATGACCATACAAAACTAAGATGACATGCTGTACTTTGTAATTTCTTAGAATGATTTGAAAAGGTAAAAAAAAATATAACAAATACATGAATCAGCAGCCTCCTAACAAATGTAAGGAGGTTTCAATTGTTTGTTCTAAGTAAACAGACAGCTAAAGACATGCATTTAAATACTGTCGCTATAGTAAACTGCTAATTATTTTCATATAGTGCTGTACAGAGGCTTGTATTGTAATATTTGTTGTTAAAATCAGGTTTTTGATAATTCCAGGTATATGGTTAATATGTATTTTTCAATGACCCTGCATAATTACATACATAAAGAAATACATTTAGTCTTCTTGTGGTCAATAACCTGCGTCAGCAGCAGTGTGCAGTACATCCATCTTAACGATTTTATAAATCATTCGTCCTGCATGAAAAATAGCAGATGTGGCCCAATTTCATAACTTCTGTTAACTATAACTATACTTTTGGGGTATGGTGGAGATGGGAGAAAAGGTGAAAAACTTTCTCTTCTTTATCACTTATATTTAAATGTGTTTGAAGTTGATCGAGTTAGCCTACCTAGATTGCACATTGGACAACATTCTCCATAAGCAGATCTGTATTCATTTGGACCACAAGTACTTCCGATTGAGAGAAAATGATAAAAACCTGTAAAAACACGAAATAAACAGCACTTTAACCTGTAAACTTTTAACGGGTCAAATGCTATCACACGATTAGTTACTGCTACAATCGCCATTTCTTCGATAGTTGCATGTCTAAGCAGGCGACATGATGTCTGCTGCTAAACATTTCCATTATAATCAGACGATTGTCTTGATCACAACACCATCGTGTATAAGCAAACTTACCTACTGCGTAAAAATAAAGCGTCGCCCTCATGTTCGCTGCTTAAATTGTTAGGGGTGTTGCGAATTTTTTGCTTCTTTTTATTGGCGATTGGAAAAACAACTTTTGGTGCATTACCGCCACCACCAGAAAAAAAAGAAAATAAAACAATAATTTATATATATATATATATATATATATATATATATATATATATATATATATATATATATAAACTGTACAATGTAATATAACTGAACAACTCGCTTTCATTACAGAATTTGCATAAAAATGCTACGGAACAGCTGCTGTTCACTAAAAATTTGAAACAGTTGCAGTACCAGTGTATTCATTTTTTCTATTGTCTTATTGTCTGTTTTTTATTGTATTGTTTGCAAAAATGTTTACATTGCTACGTTACATCTGAATTTTTTTTACAGCATTTTCATTAAGACTTCTGATTCATTCTTTTTTAAAAGCATTAAACATTTTATAATATGCATACAATTGATTAGTAGTTTAGATTATCCAGTCACCACAAAACACAGCATCACATAATGGCATATAAATGTAAAGAATTAATTACAGACCTTTAAAGGTTATAACCTATAAAACATGAAAAAATAGTTTTTTTGTTGTGAAGATTCAAAATGAAGTTTTGATGTAAACAATAAGTTATTTTTTGTTTCTTCAAAAATCTAAGATATAATACCATTTGAAATGTTTTAATGAAACAATGACTTAATCTTTCAATAGGGTGACATTTACTGCATTCTTTCCTTCATTGTCTCAAGTGACAGAGAGACTTGTCATAAACAAACATACTTTTTAGTTTGACCAGATGTCCCCGTTTTACAGCTGGCCATCGTATGACTGATTATTTTAACCAGCAGAGGGCGCTGCGAGATTTTACACATTCCTAAAACTTCCGTCGTCACAACTCCGATATGAATATTATAAAAAGTAATTAACTAATCAGTTACACTTGCACAAATTACATTTGCAGAAAGCACATACTTTGTTGTTAAAATGAGCCTAAAATACAAAATAATAAGCCTGATTAGAGATAGAAAAGATCCATTTACAAAAGCATTAACATTTGAAAAGTTGTAAATACTGTACACATTAAATATTACTTTCATGTTCCAGTTTGTTTATAATGCCAACATATGTTAGGAAGTGTTGTCAAATCATAATAGAGAATACCAGCACAACTTGTTTCTCAGATTGATTGATAGATGATCAAGTGTGGGACCTGTATTGTCTACTCGGTTTTCCTTAATATTTAAAGCCAGTTTTAGGTTGCTGTGTGCATTTTTGTCACTTAAACATACAACAACCCAAAACACAAAGGAACTTAGATAATTAGACATAGTGCCTAATTATAAATGATCAACTAGCACATTTAAAATATAGGGCAGCCAATCTGACATTAGTGGAGGGGTGTTATATACACAGTGAAGCAAGCAAGCAGAAAAATTTGTCCTTAATGTTCAAATAAGGTTAAGTCCACTGCTGTAAGAAACAATATTGTACGATACAAAGCGCAATATATATTAAAACTTTGGGGCAATTGAGGCTGATTTGTCAACTGATATTTGTATGTGTATGTGACCTTTTTCATTTCAGTGGTTTATAATGAATTACTTCTTACCATCAAGACATTGACTTTGAAATACAACCCTAGTAAACAGTCACTGAGAAAAGTGTGCACCAGCCCTGGTCTCCCTACATGTGTAGTCGGCCCTTTAGCAGTATGTTATTTCAGATGCTGTCTATTTGTTGTTGTCAGGGATGAGTGAGTCTTTTAATGATATTGATGTCCATGCATGTCTACTCTGGAGCTGTTACAAAAAAAACTTGCTGTTGTTAGTTTGTCCTTCTGGGAGTGATTTTGTGGTTGAACCTCTCATAGTTCTCAAAGTGCCAGAGGATCTCAAGCTTCTCCACCACGTCAAGGTCACAGCACACGGAGAAGATTCCAATACTGTCACAAGCAGACCACTGGAGATCCGGCAGGGTGACCGATATTTAGGAAATAACTTGTTCTTCACTGTTTTCCTCCCTGCGAGCAAACAACATATACATATATTAGGTTTATTATAACTTTGTTACCAGAATGACTAGGTTTAAGAAAGTTATTACTTCTTACGGTGTGTTGTATTTGGGTTCTGAGGGTGTTTCTTCAACAGGATGCTGTAAAGTGTAACACCAACCAACATAATCAACATCCAGGCAAATCATGAAGGCTTTCATGAACTCAAGGAACTCATAACAGAGCAAAATTAATTTGAAAGAATTAAACATTATGTATAATATACATACAGTTCTATAGTAATACATGATTGCCCTAAATTCAGTTGTTAAAATGTAGCATCACACATGACATTATTTAAATGTAAAGAATTAAAGGACTTACTTTAAGTTTATAACCTATAAAACACACAAAAAAAATAGAATTTGTGGTGAATTTAGTACAACAGTGCCATAAACTCAAAACACAATAGGCTGTGAATGCCAACAATCTCTGCTAAAAAGAACATTTAAATTATGTTACCATTTTATGTAAATACCAACAATCTCTGCTAAAAAGAACATTTAAATTATGTTACCATTTTATGTATGTTATGTTACCAGTTGTACCAAGCTTAAATTTTCCAAAAATCCTCTCAGAGAGCTCCTAATTTAGCTTAAAAATGTCTAACTAGGAGTGATTTAGGACTAATCTGAGAGCAACTGTGAGTGAGGAAAAGGCAAAAACTTATCTTAGTGAGGAGGTAGGGCTGACCCTGTTGCTAGCTACAGAAGAATATAATTGATTGGTTGTCTAAGAAGGAAATAAAAGAGCGCTTTTAAGGGTAGGATTTAAGAGTCTATTATAAGCCTTCCCTTTGAAATTACAGGCATAATTTTTCCTGTTTTACCGTACTCTCTCTCACACTCACACACTATATATGTATATACAAACCCGATTCCAAAAAAGTTGGGACACTGTACAAATTGTAAATAAAAACAGAATGCAATGATGTGGAAGTTTCAAATTTCAATATTTTATTCAGAATACAACATAGATGACATATCAAATGTTTAAACTGAGTAAATGTATAATTTTAAGGCGAAAAATAAGTTGATTTTAAATTTCATGGCATCAACACATCTCAAAAAAGTTGGGACAAGGCCATGTTTACCACTGTGTGGCATCCCCTCTTCTTTTTATAACAGTCTGCAAACGTCTGGGGACTGAGGAGACAAGTTGCTCAAGTTTAGGAATAGGAATGTTGTCCCATTCTTGTCTAATACAGGCTTCTAGTTGCTTAACTGTCTTAGGTCTTCTTTGTCGCATCTTCCTCTTTATGATGCGCCAAATGTTTTCTATGAGTGAAAGATCTGGACTGCAGGCTGGCCATTTCAGTACCCGGATCCTTCTTCTACGCAGCCATCATGTTGTAATTGATGCAGTATGTGGTCTGGCATTGTCCTGTTGGAAAATGCAAGGTCTTCCCTGAAAGAGACGACGTCTGGATAGGAGCATATGTTGTTCTAGAGCTTGGATATACCTTTCAGCATTGATGGTGCCTTTCCAGATGTGTAAGCTGCCCATGCCACACGCACTCATGCAACCCCATACCATCAGAGATGCAGGCTTCTGAACTGAGCGCTGATAACAACTTGGGTTGTCCTTTTCCCCTTTAGTCCGGATGATATGGCGTCCCAGTTTTCCAAAAAGAATTTTAAGTTTTGATTTGTCTGACCACAGAACAGTTTTCCACTTTGCCACAGTCCATTTTAAATGAGCCTTGGCCCAGAGAAAACGCCTGCTCTTCTGGATCATGTTTAGATATGGCTTCTTTTTTGACCTATAGAGTTTTAGCCAGCAACGGCGAATGGCACAGTTGATTGTGTTCTCCGACAATGTTTTCTGGAAGTATTCCTGAGCCCATGTTGTGATTTCCATTACAGCAGCATTCCTGTATATGATGCAGTGCCGTCTAAGGGCCCAAAGATAACCGAAGATGGTTTTCCATCCTTGACCCTTACGCACAGAGATTGTTCCAGATTCTCTGAATCTTTGGATGATATTATGCACTGCAGATGATGATAACTTCAAACTCTTTGCAGTTTTTCTCTGAGAAACTCCTTTCTGATATTGCTTCACTATTTTTGGATTTGTAAATTATTCCATTCCTTTTTACTCACAATTTGTACAGTGTCCCAACTTTTTTGGAATCGGGTTTGTATATTCTTTATTTTTATTGACTATGCTGTCATACTTAACATATTTTATAGGAAATGAACAGCGACACAATAAGGTTCTGAAAGTGCTGTTATTGTTTGTGTGATCACTTTGCTTACAGAAGGTTTTGACAGACCCAAATCATGACTGCTGCAAAGTAGCATTTTTCCAGTTGGCAAATATGTTAATGTAATGATTTACTCCATTTCTGGCACTATGGTATTTCTGCGCGGTGACAGATGTTAGCATGGCACTAATGAGATCGGTCACAAACATGATCCCTGCACCATCTAATGTGTAGCGTCTTGTTAACTCCCTGTCATGCATTGTGTGCAGCACATTTCTTCTCCCTCTTCATGTTTCATCCATTTTCTCCACTGCTAAAGAAACTCTTAAACCTCTTAAAAGTCCTTGTCCGTACTCCTAACAATTTTGGACCTCAAGACCTCTTTTAATGTTTAAGATACTTTCTGAATTATTTTTCTTTAATTTTAAGGGGAAACACTCACATTTAAGAATTTTGTTACTAGGAGCAACTTTTAGCACTAAGATTCTTAATGAATACGGGCCCTGGTCTCTATACAAGCAAGATCACATCAATATTAGCGGTTCACTGTGAATGAAATAAAAAAAGAAACATTTAATAATGATCTAACTTGTTAGAATCTGCCTATTTAATAATCACCAACAAAACCGCCAGCATTTGGTTAGGTATTTGCTATACAGGTTTCAGAGAAAACCATAAACAAATTAAACTATTCTGATTCCACATTAATAAAAATTTAATTCAGATGCATCCTGCATGCATACTTACTTTTGTACATTAGCCACAGGCACAGAATTATGGAGAACAATGGTGTTAAAGCCACTGGCAATATGAGACCATATCTTCCCCGTCTTTTTTGTGTGCATGTGACATCTTTAACAGAGCTGCCAATTTCTGTCTGTATTTCATTCCTAGATGTGCAACTGAGAAAAAATAAATGCATATTGTTAATAACAAATATGCAAATGCTGCAGGGAGTACAAATAACATTTCACCTACTCTGTCCATTTGGTGCAGTTCAGACCTGATGGCGAAAAAAATCCTTGAGGACAGTTCACACATATAGTATCCAAAGTCTTTGTTCCTGTAAGCAGACATAGAGAGTGTTCTCAGAAATTAACCTCCATTGTGGGTGAACTATCCCTTTAATCACTGAATCATGATAAAAAAAATAAAAAAAACAGTATTCAGAAACGATACCTGGTCTTTTTGTTTCTTGTCCTGGTTCACAAACACTATGTTTCTGAGCATGACGGCACTGTGAATCCGAGTAATCAATGCAGTGATATCCATCAAGGACATCACACATAGTGTCTTTTATTGTAGTGCATTTACTCTGGATGTAAAGTCCTTGACCTAAAAGAGCACACACAATACTTTCATATAGGCAATGCAAAAAATAAATAAATACATAAGATAAAAAATGTTTTTATTAGATACATTTAAAACACAAGCATACTTTCATCACAATTTCTGCATGTGAGGCAGTTATGAAGGCCGTTTGGTTCACTTATGAATGTTCCTGGAGGACAAGGTTTGCACGTGGTACTCAAATCCCCGCTACAGTCACGGAGTACTACTGATCCTACAAACAACAAACAAAGCAACAGTCAGTCAGTTCTTAACCTTAGATGTGGGAAGATAGCAGAGCAGACATGCAACCAAGGTAAGGTTAACAGAGAAGCGAGTTCTGAGTGCATGTCTCAGATGCTGTGGTTTGTGGTAAATGTAAATTATTGCTGACGTCACGGCATTCTGCAGCAGTATTTAGAGTAGAAGTAAAATGCAGGGCATGAGCAGACGCAGGAGGTGTGCCCAGCCGTGAAGATACTGTTAGTATACTGAGGGATTTGATTTCAGGTTAAACACAGGCACATCAGTCAGAAGAAAAACAAGCAGCAAAGAACTGTCAGCAAGGCAAGATTTCAGCCACGAAAGCATGGGTGAATAACTTTTTATTTATTTTAATTATTATAATAATATTATACTAATGTTAAACTACAATAAAACTAATAAAATATTGACTATATTTGTTTTTTTTTATATAGTTTAGATGATATTTTCCATCTAGTTTACATTTAAAAAAAAAAAATAATAATATATATATATAAATAAAATTTTAAAAATCTAAATGTTCAGACCATAGACCGTATAAAAACAGGTTCAGACAGTCGCTTCCATATTTTTATAATTTAAATTTTAAGAATATAGATGTTATAAAAAAAGGTTAAGGTATTTGCTTTAGGGAAGAGCAACACAACCGCATCGCGTCACTTGTAATTTAAAATGTGATTAACGATAAGTGATCCTACCAATATTGCACATTGGGCAGCACTCTCCAGAAGCCGATCTATATTCACTCGGCCCACAAGCTTTTCCAAATGCGACAACTGTTAAGAAAAAGAATTCAAAGTACTACGACATTCAAAACTGTCATCCCTTACGGAAATTAACCATGACTTTATTATAGGATAATTTATTAGCCGTTGTTTTTGCGTATTGATTACCAGTTTGACTCCATGGTTAAACTATAGTAGGGTAACGTTCCGCTAGTGTAGCAAGCCCATGCTAATTTGAACATGGTTAAATGGTTTTCGGTCTTATTTGTAGTAAAACCATGGTTACCATTATCGTAAGGGATGATTTATGCACAATGGAATAAAGCTTATAAGGTTTAAAGATTTTAAATTTCACTAAATATCCTCTTTTGCTAAGACTTAAGAATATGTTCGCCATTAAGTCGGTCATTATTTCAGTTGTGTTGTTGCGCTTTTAACTTTTCAAAGCACAATCGCATCGCACTGGTCTTTGTCTTACCGGATAGGAGGAAACAGACGAATCTCAAAATGGTCGTGCTCATGTAGTTATTTGAGTTGTGTTGTTGAGGTTTTTTGATCAGCTTTTGGCTCTTACCTGTTAGTACTGGCTTATCAATGTCGGTCTAACTGTGTCTGCCATTTCTGTAAAAAATAAATAAAATAAAGCTTTATGTAACTTCAGTTTGAAAACCACATAAGTATTTTAATAAGGTGGTCCCTATTATGATCATATTTTAAATGTTTGACTGCATTAATAAAGAACAGTCAAATATTCACTACTGGATTATAAATCTTTCTCTGTGGCTCGTTGTGTTGTGCAACAGCCATCTACAATATAAAAGTATTAGCACCGCTAATGTTAATAATGGTAATATGTTAAATTAGTTTTTATTTTAATTTTATTTTAAGAAATTGGTTATTTTTGTTTTTTAAATTAGTTTTTATTTGTATTTTATTTTAAGAAATCAGTTCATGCCACAATTACAGCTACAAGAACTGGAATTAGGACTCCAACTATAAGACCAACTGAAGTCACTTTCTCACATTTGGCATCAGATGACATTGTTCCTGCTTTAACTTCTGCAAGTCCCATAGTCTCACATCTAAAGATTAATTGTAATATTATTATGTCCATTCTTATCAGAATAATTCTTAATTGGCATTTATAAATCTGTGGACACTACTTACTTTGAATGTGGTAGGCAGGCCATTAGAGATCCGTTTGAATAAGTTCCATATGTGCAGTTTACACAAACAGTATCACTAAATGCTGTTCCTGTAAAAGTATTAAGACTGAGATGTAAAATGTCAATAAAGCTACTACTAGGGTTGTAATTACTGGGGTAATCAAAAAATTCTGATAACCTCAGTAATTAAATCAGAAAATTGCTGTAAATCATAAGAAATTACATTCTGCATGCATTTTGTCACCGTTTAAAAATCTACAGTTGAGTGTATATACACTCTCACCTGTTTTGTTAATATATTGTCCAGGTTTACATTCTGAGTGCTCCACTGCTAATGTACAGGAGCCTTTATTAAGTTTAATGCAATGGAATCCTTCCTGAGGCTCATGCAAATTGTATCTGCAGAGCTTGTGCAGGCCTTTTGCACTTTTAGTTGATGGACTGTGAACACAAAAACAAAGCATTTATATTTATATTTAAAGTATAAATACATTAGACAGCACTTGCTTATTAAAGATTTATATCTCTTTAACATAAATTAATGCTTTTATCACTGGGCACATACCTGCGTCACACACAGTGCAGGGAAAACATGATAAAAGTCCATTGGGTCCATCTGTGTATGTTGATGTAGGACAAGGAATGCATGTTGTACTGGTATCTATAGTACAATGCCAATAAACATGGTTTCCTGAAAAAAAGGGGTAAAATGTGTTTTTTTTTCTTGAATAAAATGATTATATGATGTGTGTGTGTTTATCATACTAACATGGTCATGGAAAGTTTTTTTGTTGATTGATCACATTGGTTATTAGCTTGTTTTATAATTTTATTTTTTTTTGGTTGGAGCTGTATTTCATATTCATATATATATATATATATATAAGTGACCACATTGCTGCATCACATGAGTTATCAGATATATACATATATATATTCAGCTGATTTGATCATTCTAGTCTTGTTTGGTTACAGCCAAATTACACATACATATATATTTTTGAAATAAAATGCAGATAATTGTTTTGAGCCATATGGAAAAATCATGGTTCTAATTTTTGGTTGAAATAAGTAAAATCGATAGAATCATAGCCTTAAGCTAAAAAGCTTTATCCTCTAAACTAGGTTATTTATTTATTTCTTTTTTTGTAAAATCTGTCAACTCTGCCTGCCTAAAAGCTGCAAACTGGCTCTGACTTTTGGCAAGTAGCATCAAAAACATTTGGCAAAAATCTGTCCAAATGTTGTGTAGTGTATTCCAGCCTTTATCATACAGAATGTTAAATAAACAGTTTTACTGTACCAGGGGCACACATGGGGCAACATTCTCCATTTATATCATATTCAGCACGGGCACATCCACAGAAACAAAGTCCCAAATTAGCAATGGTGGTGATAGCTACAGTTGACATAATGGTCCTTAACAACAGCATGTCCATATGAAGTGCAAGGGAGGTTTATTTAGTCCATTTGAAAGTAAATGAAAATGTTTCACCCTCAGATTTCATGAATCTATTTCTTTCTTCACAACTTCACATTAAATAATGTATTAGATGCCAGTACTTGGCATTCCTGTCCACCGAGAGGTACATTAATTCTGTGTTTTTATATGCACATTAGGGGTGTTTCAGATCCTGATTTCCTGTTTCCTGCCTTCAGAAGATCAGTTTGACTGAGGCTTTAAATGCTTTGGCAGAAGACTCCAACAAACACTTCTTCCTTCACAATCGGCTTGACTCCTCTTGAGTAAACAGAGTCATCAGTTGTATTCTGTAAAGAGTTTAAATAAAAAGGTTATAGCTAATGTTCTATCTTAATGTTTCATTGTGAATGTCTGCTTTTTAAAGTGTTAAAGGTTATTAAAATGTGAAAAGGCTCATAGCAGTGTTTGATATACAAAAGTAAACATGCTTCTAAGTATGAAAAAAACTAAAAGCGTCACAATTTCAAAAAGGGAAGAGTGAAATTAAAGTTAAATGCAGCACAAAAAAGGTCTAAGGCAGGGGCAATTCTAGGATTTTAATTAGTAGTAATGGGGGTCTTTTGTTGGTTTTTTGACGGCTGATGCCGATGCCGAAATAAGGGGGGTCGATAGCTGATATAAAGACGATTTGCTTTGCTGCTGAGTGTGTCAGTAGGAAATATCAGTTTACTTTTACAGACATTCCTTTTGCCATTAATTGTTATAATCCAGTGAGATTTTTTTTGTTCGCACAAGGAGTCTGACAGCAGCCAGTGCTCCACACAGAGATCTGATCTCTCATCATCATCCAGTCTGTCTTCCGATTACATGAAGAAACAGTCTTGTAGCGTTCAGCTGACTGAAATCCGTACTCTTGTAAATTCTCTCATCATAAACAGCAAAATGCAGTTTATGCGTTACAATGTAAAATAAGAGATTCATTTTGCAGTGTAGACAGCATCAGTTATTATAAGGATAACTTAGTTTTATTGAGAGAGTGCTTAAACTGCGTGACAGATCAAAGTTAGTGATAATGTCACTTTCTTTTTTTTTTTTTTAAATAATTTTTTATTAATTTTCTAGAAAGAAAGTGTACTCAAAATACAATGATAAATACAAAGTGTATCAACTGTGCTAAACTAAAGGGGAAGTCGTGGCCCTACAGTGGTTAGAGAGTTTGAGTCACCATACTTGGTTGTATTTCATGTCACTTTTTACTTTTTTCACTTTCACAAAATAAAACAAAAGCAAAAAGAAACAAAACCTGAACCAACAAAACACAGTCAGAATAATAGAACCAATATCAATAATTGATTGAGATATATATATATATATATATATATATATATATATATATATATATATATATATATATATATACACTATATTTTATATAAAATAAAAAAATCTTCTGAATCAGTCTCACATATATATAATAAAAAATCTTCAGTTTTCAGTTCTAGCTTTCCCTGAGAATATAGAGTGGTTTAGTTGTGATGACAAAACCTGACCAAAAAAAGATTAAAAAGGGGAATTGAAGGCGATCACTAATTCATGTAGTTTATGGAGCTAAATGCAAAATTTTTAGGGGGGCTGAGTAGTCATTTAAAAATGGCATAGCAATGCCCATGGTCTAAGGGTCTTTACGCATTTAGTAAGACATGCATCACGTATCACAGGTGCTACAAAAAATGAGCCTGGGAAATTTGGATACATACATCTGTTCATTGGTCATTTTAGACTAAACGGATAAGACATTTCATGCTAGTTGTGGCTTTTTCTGCAAAAAAAAAGGCCTAAACAAACTGAAACCAGAAACGTCCAACATCTAAAACTACGAATAGCTTTTAGGAGGCACCGCTAAATTGTTATTTATGAATATAAATGAAAATTCAGACCTGACGACGGACGATGTGGCGTTACCATTTTCAGAACTGCGTAAAAATCTTTCATTATTTCTACTGGAAAGCATATCAGTGTCACACAGCCATCACTTGCTTCTTTTTCTTCTTCTGGCGGGGTGCAAACAAACACAAGACGCCTCATTGGCCGCTTTGAGCCGTTGCTGCGTCCATCGTAGTGTGAATAGTGACAGACAAAGGAAGGGAAGTAAGCAGGGGAGATGCGGTGGATAAAAACTCGATAGCATTTTACATTTTATCAACCGATTTCAGGAGTTTGTGATCTACATACAGGTTAAAGCCAACTAATAGCATCCACTTTTTCTTAAGAAATTGTAGAAGCTCACACCTGATTTAGTTGATTTTTTTCGGTTTTACAATTCTAATGTTCATGTAGCTTCTGTGACGCTACAGTATACATATAATGTAATTCAGATGTACATTCAGAGGAATTAAATTAAGTTGTTTTCATTACTTTCTCTGTGTTTCAACCCCCAGCATTTTAGCTGTTTTTTTGTGCTTCAAGTTGGAACACAGCTCATTCCATTTGAAATACTAGGGGAAAAATCAGGAAATAAATACATCTTTAAGAAAGCACTAATAATTTGCCATCATTGAGAAAATGTAATGCAACCAGCGAATGCAAATCAAAACGTGACACACTGGTAGTCACCTTTTTTATTTTTGATAGCGCTCTATGGCCTGCAGATAAACTACACAATAAAAACAATAACAAATGCAATTGATAAGCCTTTATAGAGATCCAGTAATAGTTACAGTGGCGTTAAAAATGGTGCACAGTAAAGGGGAAACATAGTAAAAAGTGATATGTAATATTAAAAGAGAGCCGCCATGTAGTATATTTTGTATTAAAGATGAATAAATATAAAAAGCGAGTACAACAGTACAATGAAATAGAAATTGATATAATAGATTTATAATAGCACAAATTCTATGTGTTATAATACCATAATAAATAAATGAAATAACAATAGGTGAATAAGCTTAGCAGAAGAATAAATAGTAATATCAAGGGTGGAATAATGCAAGATAGACAATAATGAAGAATAAATTAATAAATTCTAAATTAAAATAAATAATCATAAAAATTTACAGATTTATAATAGTATTTGTGTAGCCATTACTAAACAAATTAAGACAACTTCATTTACACAACACAAAAAAATTGTGGGCGTGAATTCCAAAGTGCGTTTAATTAATGAGCTCAAGTATAATATATACATGTACACACACACACACACACACACACACATGATGATATATATATATAATAAAAATCTTCTGAATCAGATCTCAGCTCAAGATGCACATTTTATTTCAGTTTTTCAGTTTCTAGCTTTCCCTAGAGAATAGAGTGGGTTAGTTCTTGATGACAAAGCCTGACCAAAAAATTATTTCTCCACGCTTCCCTCAAGATTTGCACCTAAATTTTATTCAATTAAAAGTATTGAAATAATGCTTTACAGCAACTGCGATGTGACATTTTGTTCTACAATGCAAATTACATACACCCATGCAGAAAACACAATTTTTGAAATGGTTGTTTATTTTTCCATATATGTTAATACATACCGTTAATGTTTTTGGGGTGTGAGAGTGTGCAGTTTCACGTTGTACAACAAAATGTCAAGGAAGTATAGTTATGTTTAACGAATAGCCAGAATATGAGATGCTCCCCCTCAAAAAAAACTTTCTATTACAAAAAATTAATAATCATTATTACAACATCGAGAGCAATAATAAACAATGATTTTGTCATGATATCATAATGAGTTCCTGTGTTTTTCATTTCTAGTTTATTTACATTATGCAGTTTTTGTTTAAATACACATACAGTACATGATCAGCTTTAAACAGCCTGTGTTAAATGCAGTCTAGTATTGTGATTGACTGAAGAAACTGGTTATATTTAAATATTTGACAAAAACGACAGAAACATTTAATGGGGGAAATTATATTAAATGATATTGTTATAAAAATTACCCTTACAAATTTTCTCCTGGAAGTCTGTTCCAGGGGAGAAAAAGAAAGGGGTTTTGGGAATTTGACCAGGGGCCCTTCTGGCCATTCATTCAGGGGAGCTATTCTGGGTTTTTAATTTTTCAAAAAACCCTTGGGCTGGGGAATATAGCCTTGTCTCTTGGAAATACGAGAAAAATTTCTTCAGTTTTCCCATAAGTATTTCCTTGTCATAATCATATTTATATACATAAATCAGTTCACAGTTTTTATGAAAAACTAGGGAAACCCCCTTATAAACAAGTGATAAAAAACCCCTCTTTAAAAATAAAAAACTTGGGAAATTAAAGTGATTTTTGGCTCCGTCCTAATCCGGGCGGTCTGAGATTTGTAAAAGTGTTTTCACTGTACATTTGTGCTCAAAACCCAAATTTACTTTATGATATAAACTACAATAAAAGGGTTTAAAACTTAATAAGAATTCTTTTTAAACTTTGATTTCAAAAATTCTCAGTTTTCCCGGCTAGTGATTTTAAGCTATTAAAGTCTGACACTGGTGGCTAATTAATCCAACATAATTTTAAAAAATGCCCAAAAAAACATTCAGACACAACTGTTCAGTCTTACCTGTAAAAGGAAATCCCTGAAAATCTTTTTTTTTATTTTGGCGGTTTTGTAGATTTAAAAATATATATATATATATTTTATTAAAGGGTTTCAAAAACCAAATTTATCAAAAAAAAACAACATTAAAAAAAAAGGAAAAAAAAGAAATTTAAAAAAAAAAAAGAAAGAAAGAAAAATCACAACAAAAAAAATCATTTTAGGGGGGGGAAAAGTATACAATTTCAAAAAAAAAAATATAAAAGATTTTAATACAGGGAGCGTTATAAAAAAATAAAAATAAATATATTGTTAAATTTCCCACAAACTTTAAAAAGTTCTTAAAGCTTTCTTATTCTGGGGTCTCTATATTTCCTTTTATATCTTATTTCAAATCAACAAAACTAAAAAATTGGGTTTTTTATTGGGAAATTTGGAATTGATAATAAATTAAAATTAAATTAAAAAAAGTACTGTTTCTCTTGAAGGATATATTTTTGGGAAAAATCAAGGGGGAAAATTCTTTATAAAAAATTGACTTTTTCCCCACCTCCTAAAACACCCCGGGTTTTTTTAACCATAATCTCCCGATGGGGGGAAGATTTACTATTGCCCCCTGAAATTTGAAAAAAAAAGAAAAAAGGGGTAACCTTGATTCTCTCTGTTGCCCCCTGGTGCTATTTGGGGGAGCCCCTGTTTATTGTGGCGAAAAAACTATGTTTGGCCTTAAAAAAGGGGGCACAACCCAAAATCAGTGGTTGGGTTTTTTCCTGTTTAAGAAAGTTCAACCCCTTTTTTCAGATGTGTGCCATTTTGGAGGAAATGTTTCCTAACCTGGGGGAAAAAAACTACAATTTTTAAAGCGAAAGTTTTTGGGCCCGTGTGAAGGGAGTTTTGGGGGTTGTTTTCAAATTTCCCCGGCCCGTCGACATTTTTTTTTTTTTCTGTTTTGGGGTTTTTTCAGCTTTAATGTGTAAAAACATTAAGGGGTATAATTCCGATTAGTTTTAACCCCTTAAAGCAACAAATCCATTTGTTTAAAAGGGGGGGTTTTTTGTATTTTTTACGGTAATTTCACACCCGGCCGTGTTAAAAATTTGTCGGCATAAACGGGTTTCCGGGGAAGTTCTTTTTGGCCCAAATAAAATGCACTGGTTTGGGGCCAATCAAGGAACCCCCTTTTTAAACATGACTTTCTTTAAAAAACCAGCTTTTCAAAAGAGGGGGATGAAAAAGAAACAAAATTTTTTTTATTTTTTAAAAAAAAATGGGGTTTTTTTTTTGGGCCTTAACCGGCAAAAAACATTTATTCCCAAAAACCCCCAAATCAAAAAAAAATTTTAAAAGGGGTTTTTTTTTTTTAAACACCTTTTTTACCCCCGGGGAACATTTTAAGTTTTTTAAAATTTTTAAAAAATTCTTTTGAAGATTTAAATATTAGTTTTAAAAAACAAATTTCCCAAGGGGGAAAGAAAAATTAAAGAAGTCAAAATTTTTTGGGAAAAAAAAAAAGGGTTTTTTTTAACCTTAAAATTTTTAAAAAAAATTTAAAAATTAAAAATAATTTATTTTAAAAATCTTTTGAAAATTTTTAAAATTTTTCTATTTTTTAAATTGTTTTGGGTTTAAAATTAATTTTTTTTTTTGTTTGGGAAAGTCTTGAAACTTTTTTTGGGAAAAGTCTTTTTAGCTGTAACTTAAAAAAAAAAAATTCAAAAAGAAAAGGCAAAATTAAAATTAACATTTAAAAAAATTAATTTTTTTTGTTTTTTAAAAATTTGGGAAAAACTTTCTTTCCAAAAATTTAAAACCTTTTTTTTTCCTTTTATTTTTCCCTTTTTTAAAAAAAGCCCAAATTTGAAACAGTTTAAAGTTTTAAAGTAGCAGCAATGAATAATACAATCCCCAAATTGATAAAAGTTTTTATTTTAAAGTGCATAAATCTTTTCCGGGTTTTTTCAACACATTTGGGGCCGGTTTTTAGTCTCCAAAATGGGGGTGTGTCAAGCCATGTTTTAAAATTAGGGGCAGGGGGTCCAAAAACGAAACTAAAAACAGTCCCCGGGGTTGGTTTCAAAATTTGAAAAAAAGGGTGGGCCCTTTGGGGATATGGGTGGACATCATTTTCCCCTTTCAAAATGGAAATTTTAAGGTTTTTTCCCAAAACCCGAGATAAAAAATAAGGGTCAAATTTAGACACCCAAATCCACCCCAAATGGTTTTTTGGGTTTAAAAGGGAAAAGGTCTCAAAAAAAATCTTTTTTTCCCCGGCGTGCCAAATACGTAAAAGCAGTAAACATCATTTTTGGGGTCGTTTTTGGGTTTTAACTTAAAAATTTCTAAACCAAATTTGATCATAAAATTTTTTAAGGAAACAGGTGTTCTCAATTCAAACAAACCCTAAAATAACCAACGTGGGATCTTTTAGGAATTGGAAACCTTAATTTCATTCAATGCTGCTTTGCAAAACCGCAAAAAAAATGGGATCGTTGCTTTATATAATGATGATACCGTGTTTTTCCCAAATTTTTTTTTCCAACAGCTTTTTTAAATTAAAATGGGAAAGGGGGATTTTGGTATGATGGAATTGCATAGTTTTTTAGGGACCATAAAAACCTTGCTTTACAAATAGAGAGCATCTTTTGTCCGGAGCCCAGCTCTTCCTTTTCCCTTCCCCCACAGAAGGGAAAAACAGTAAAATTAACCTTTAAAACCCTTTGTTTCTCCAAAAAAAATTTTTTAGACTTAAACTCTTGGGGGGCTTTTGGATTCCTTAAAAACCCAAAATTTAAATTTTTTCCAAAAAATAAGGTTCCCCCATTGCCTTTTCCACTTGAAACCCGAACAGGCAGCTGATTGATGAAAAGGGGGGAAAAAATAAAAAACCCGTTTTTTTTTAATGTCTGATTTAAAAAAGACCCAAATTTGCATGTTTACATTTTTCTGGCTTATATTTTTCCCAAACAACTGATATGGCAGCTTAAACCCCCGAAAAAAAATTTTTAGATGTTAAAACAAATTTATATAAAGTTTCAAAAACTCTACATTTTCCAAAATGGGAATAAAAAGCAGGGGGAAGATAACAAAATGACCCGCAACAACACCCCAAAACCGTAAAAATATATATTACTCAATTTCCCTATTATTTTTTCCAAAGGGCCCTTTTCTGGGAAAAATTCCAGCAAAAAAACAAAAATCATTAGATTTTAAAGGGGGAGGGGATAGTAGAAGGCCCCCTTTTTGGGGGTTTCTGAATTTATCATGTCTTTTTTCTTAGCAAATACACAAATTTGGTCACTTTAAAAAACCTGTTCTTAAATTTGAGACTGTTCTATTCTATAGAAAGGTTTGAAAAGTAAAGGGGCTCTTACCACTGTGTTGATAAAAGGGGGGTCACTAGTCTGGTGTTCTGTAAAAAAGTTAATTTTTTTAAAAAAAACTCAATATACATTTGCCCCATAGCACAATCCGATATTATGATATCCTAATATCAATATAAATTTTTTCATGATTTTCCAAATTACTCTGCTTTGTGCCTATTTATAAAGGGGTCTTTGCTGGCGTGAGGTATCAGGGTTTTTTAATCTTTTTGCAAACCATGCAAAAATCAAGATAAACTGAACTTTTTTTTCCCCCATAATATATGAAAGTTTGTTTCCTATCCCCTTTAAATAAATCTTTGTTTTCTTAAATTTTTTTATAAAGTAATTATAATAAAAATTTAAAAATAAAAAAATAATTTTATTTTAAGTTAATTTTTTTTACTGGTTCACACTAAAAATAGTTTTTGGTATTGGTACTGAAAAAAAGTTATACCTAAGCTAAAAAAGTATTTATCACTTGAAAACACCTTGGTTTTTTTTATACATATATTTTTGTAATAATTTCAGTCTTCTTTTAAAGCTTGTCTCTTCTTTTAAATTTTTGATGATTTTTTACCCCAAACAGGTCAAAAACACCAACACTGACCCCAACAATGACCCCCAACAATGGGGGGTTTGGAACCCCACATTCCACATCAGATGACATTGTTTGGTTTTTTTCTTTAAGGCCCTTTAACTCCCAAAAAATGTATACATTTTTATATCTGGGTATATTAAATATTTTTTTAAACTTGTGAATCTATTTTAATCCTCACTTTGAATGTGGTGACAGGCAGTAAAAAGAGCCTTAAGTACCCCTTCCTCAGTTACCACACAGTATCAGAAAATCTGTTCCTGTGGGATTTAAGATAATGCTGTAAAACGGGGTTTATCTTACAAGTATTACTGGTATTGTTCTTGTTTCTGATCAAATTTTTTAAAAAATAGTTGTCCTTCCTCTATGGCCATTGTTTCTCTGTGTTCTAAAATATTCACCGTTTGTTTGACTATTGCCCAGGGAAAAGGTGCTTCAAAAAAAATCTACAGCTGTCTTTTTTTTCCGGGTGAACCCCCCAAGTACAAATGGGATTGGGGTGTAAGTTTTTTTCTTCTTAGACCCAGGGGAAAAACTCTTAATTAACATCATAAATTTTTTTAAAACCCCTTTTTTTGAAATCAAAACCCCAAACACCAGGCAAAAGATTTTTCAAAAGGGCACAATTTTGGGTTTTCAGGGCCCAAAACAAAGGGTTTTTTTTTTGGACATCCCAAAAATTTTTTCCAAAAATTTTTTAAAAAAAATTCTTTTTAAAAATTTAAAAAAATTTTATTAATTTTATTTTAAAATTTTTTATAATTTAAAATTTTTAAAAATAAAATTAAAAATTAAAATAATTAATTTTTTGGGTCCAAATAAAATTTTAAAATTTTTTTAAAGTCCAAATTTTTTTGGGCCCCCCCCTCCCTTTACCCAACACATTGAAAAGGGGGGGGTTCAATACCCTGTAAAATGTTTTTTTATTTCAGGGGGAAAAGTTTAAAGGAAAAACCTTTTCCCGGTTTCCCCCCCTTAGGTTTCAAAATTAAAAAAGTTGGTTTTTCTTTGGGGTCTTCCCTTTTGGAATGTTTGGGGGCAAATTAAAGGGGTAAAGGGAAAACTCCCTAAAACAGGTTTCCCGGCGTTATAAATATAAGGAGGTTTAATTTAAAAACCCTTTTATTTCCCCCGGGGGGTTTTATTTCCCGGGGGAAAAAATTTAGACCTGACCCCAAAATTGTTTCTTTAGTTCCCGTTCCCAAACCCCCCGAAAAAAGGAACAGGCAATTTAAACGTTAATTTTGTCCAAGGTTATATTAGTTAATAGGTTTTTTGGTTTTTTCCCTATCAAAAATTTTTATGGACCACGGGGAAAAAATGGGGAAAGCCCAAAAAAAAATGGCCGGGAATTCATTTTAAACAATAAAATTTAATTTTAAAAAAGGGGGGAAAAAAAAACGATTAACAAAAATAAAGGGGTTTATAAAATGGTTTAATTTTCACCTACAAACACTGTGGGAAACACCTGACTCCCAGGTGAGCTATTGTAAATAAATTAAGCCACAAGTGCTCTTTGTTTCATTTACTGAGAAATCACATGATCAATACCAAAAAAATGAACAAACAAAAACTCTGTTCTCCATTAACTTTCGATTTTATTTCAATAGAAAACATTAATAGAATGAACACTTTGAGACCATGTCAATATTGCTTGATACAACTGTAAAAAACAACAAGTTAATAAATTAATTACTTAATCACAATTACTCTAAATCACTTGATACAATAAGGACAACTTACATTTTAAAATCATAAATTTACTTTATGTAATAATGAATAAATAGCTATAAATAGGTTAGATTTAACTGGAAACAAGCCAAATAAGCAGTCTACTTTTTAAGTTGTATGCTACATGCTCCTTTTAGTTTTACTTATTAAGAGTATTTACGTTAATTTATTTAATTTATTTTCTTCATATAAAGCATTGTGACAGCCTGCGTTATGAGACAAAAGTGTTTCACTAAGCCGAACCTTTGTCATTATATTTATACAGAATATTTACTGTATGGACCATAATCAAGTACAGTCACGTTATGTATATATATATAAAAAAAGATCTTACCGCGGAAGTTAGTTTGGAGAGGAATTCTTTTGAAACGAAGGAATAGTCCTGCTTCCTGGTTTATGCGTTCTGAAGGCGGTGTCTGGTTCTACAAGGGATTATCTAAGGACATGCGCGTGCGCGTGCAATACCTTTTGCCAGTTGTGTGTGATTTTGTCGAATGTCTTAAGTGTTGTAGATTGTTTTTTTGTTTTGTTTTGAGCAAAAAGAAAGAAAAAACATGTATGTTGTAACATTTTAGCACCTACAAAAAAACCGAGTATTTTTTATTATTTTGAGAATGTTGAAATATGACGTGTAAAATTAAAATTACACTGCAATAAAGCTAATCAATAAACTTACAATGTTTTTTAGTGCTTATAACTTGTAAAACAACGACCAGGAACAACCAATTCAAAACACTGGAATGCATAAATACACACATTGCAATTTTCTTTTAATGGATTTCTCAAAGTTGGCCTCATTTTAAAGATATTTTATGTTCTCATTCATAAAACACAAACACATCAAATAATTAACTCTAGTGTCAGTGTAAACTCAAATAACACAATTATCCATAAGCAAGCATTCAGTAGCAAAACTGATGACACATCAGTCAGAATCTCAGGATAAAAAGGAGCACAGGTGACTGCTTTAAAAATGCATCCTAGCACTGGAGAGAGACAGTATAGTAAAGTAACAGTATTTTATTTAAGGGACACTTCACTATTCGGTCTCCAGTTAACAGTATGAGATGTTGTACACACTCTAACTTGTGACAGTCAAATTTAGCCAAATTTCAAGAGTATGAGA